>NC_092587.1:63895000-64224444 GCF_047663525.1 Anas platyrhynchos
GCTTGAAAATTGAGTTCTTGGAGGAGTTGAGGGCTTTTACCTAATCTGGGGCATCTGAAAGTCTCTTCAAGTAAGGTGTGAAAATTCTTGTCCTAACCAATGAGACTCAACTTACACCAGCACTTGTAAGTGTTGTGTAGGCTGCTTGCAGTCCCCAAGGCTTTCTTCTAAATGCTTTTGAGAATAGTTCAGGTTCTGTACCGAAACTTAAACAGGGTTCGAATGTCTACGGTCAAGATACTACAAGCATCCTCTTTCTACTTTACCTGTAGTTTCCTCAGCATGTTTAGGAATTTCCAAAAAACTTAGAAATGCAATGTGTGGGTTTGGTTGCGAGTTCTAAAAACTTCCCTCTTTTTTTCCTTTGGGAAAGCAGGAGAGGTGATGAGGATTGAATCTGTGGCCTCAGGCAATAGGCACTTGAGGTCAGCTTTGAGAAAGGCAGTTTGCTCACTTCTTGTTTTATGGGCACAACCTACAGGCTACTCCTGAACTCCCAATTTACAAAGGATAAACTGCGTGTTAATAATGTCCTAGGTCATGTGATGCTCTCCTCTTACCCTAAAAGGTGTTTCTCACGACAAGATCGTCACAGATGTTGTTAAGTATTTTTTTTTCTCTAATAATTCAGAACAAAATGGGATGGAATACAGTGAGCAGAAGCATTCAGATTCATTTTTAAACGTACTTCTGAACATCATTTCGGTTGTCATTTTCACCTGGTGATGACACATGCATTACGCACATCCAGATTGTTCTAAAGCACTTCCAGATTTGCCTGGGTAATTCCCAGCAGCACTGCATTTTACGTTGCCTGAATCACGGGCAATTTAACGTCCTTATTTTTTGGCAAAGGAAATTGCAGCTTGGTCAAAATTGTACTTGTGTTGGGGTTTTCTTTGTCTTCCGGATTCAGTTTAAAAATTGCTCACCTAAAGTGATAAGCACTTTTCACAAGAATAATGCCTTCTAAATCCTTCTAAATCACTCAGGCAGAGAAACTTACAACCTTTAGATTTATCACTTTAGGTCTAAGCAGAATCTTTGGGGCTGCTACCTGCATACTTGCTCAGAATGTAGAAATCTTGCAAAAAGCTTGATGCTTGATGGCCATCTGTGCTTTAGACAAAATACGTATGAGTTCTCAAGCGATGTCAGTGACCCTGGACCTGGCTGGGTGTTTTAATGTAAGATCCTTTTTCTTTTTGTACTCGGCGTGCCCAAGAATGTGGCACTGAAATCATCCGGTCTATGATTTGTCATAGTGTGAGCAGCAATTCTCTGAAGTTACCTGTTTGCAGGACGAGATCGGCATGGTGATTTTCAAGTCTTCTCATTTCTGCAGTGGTTGGCAGGGTTCCTCCGAGCATGTTACCAGTAAGATTTAAATCAAAGGGGAGACTTTGACAACTGATAACTTGTGATGTGGATGCTGTGTTTCGAGCCATATTCCAGAATGCTTTGGATCCTGTCACCTTTGTTAATAAGAGGCCGTGGATAGAAGCTTTTGATGGCCACCTACCGCACTGTGGTTTTTTATTTTTTTTGTAGGACAGCAGATGGTATGGAAAACAAGCTTTGTTAGACTCCTTATACAATCTTAGTGGTTTCTGTTTAGTTCTCCTAGATCATCTATTTTATCTGCATGGTTTCAGTCATTCCTAACTTCGTGGCATCAGTGGCTGGAGATGGTGGGTTCTGATAGCAGATTTGGGGGCTAGCGAGAGAAAGCAAGCAAATACAGATGGAAAAAAAAAACACAACACCCTCATTTAAGTGACTGCGGGTTATTACCACCATTTAGAAGAACATGAAAAGAATAGGAACGCTGCTCTCCATGTAAATAGGGTAGATTTGAAACAACTTTGTAGGGCTTGGCTAAATAGAAGATGGTACAAAGCAATACCAACAATTATGTATGTTTTATCTGGTTTTGGCTGGTCGATAAGAGTCTCATGATGGCTTATGTCCGTCCAACTGGTGGTGTTACCCAGTTTCCTTGGACGTTTTCCTCCGAGTAACCATGTGATGTGTTTCTGCTTTGCTGACTGTTGCTGGCAAGTTTATGACCCCAGTATGAATTCCTTTGCCTGCTATGAGAACAGCTTCTATCCTGGCGAAGACTAATGACACACAAACAATAACCCACGAATATTGCTATTAAGAGCTTCAGCAATCCAGGCTGATTATCGTAAGGATCTGCAAATCTGTATACACTTATGTAATATGCATCTGTTAATGGCAATTTCTGAACTGTGAGCAGGTTTTGCTGAAATGCTGCAAAATGTTATGTCTGTTTCTCAAATCTGCTTCTTTATCTTATTCTTACAGTTATTTTCCAACACGAAACTATTTTTGGTTTGCATCTTTCATTATTCAGCTGCTTGCACTGTACTTTCATTCAGGAAATGTAAGTTGTGTATCTATATAAAAATGCAAGGCGATAACTTGGTGTGCTCCATTATTCTATAGCCGATACGGACTCTGAGCTTTTGGGTATTCCCTAAGGAAAAGTTATGGTCGGTGAGACTAAATTTGAATTGGAGGGTTCTTAGAAAGCAGTCGGTTCAGACAAGGATCTTAGAGTAAGAAAGGCTGTCTGAAAAGATTGAGTTATTGTTATGTTGTCATCTCTGGACGTAGTGTGTAGGATGTCCTGTGAGGGCATGGTCTTTATTTGTGTTTATCTTGCTTTAGGGTTAGCGTGTTGTTAGGTTTGCTAGGAACAGTGTGCTGAAAATGGAGAACCTGCAAAAATGTCTGGTAGGAGAAGACTTTAAGTTCACTGTTAGCATGTTTCTTCTGTGGTTTTCTCTACTTCCTTTGCAAGCAGCTTGAGCTTTTGTCTGCAGATAGGCAGCTGAAAAGCAGAAATGCAGGTTGGCAGCACATGGGGAAAAAAAAATCTCACGTGGTACTTGAATTTGATTTTTGTTGCCTCTTGATGGCAACTGTGAGCCAGCTCAGGTGATGGTAGGGTTTCTTTTGCAGTTCTCATTACCCAAGCCTTAACGTATCTGAGAGGTTCAGTATTTACTCATGGGACCAAAAAAGGGACAGGGGAAGAGAAGCAGCTCTGGGTTGCTGCTGAAGGCTTAAATACTGTAGTATATTAATAGATTGTGTGTGGTCTATATCTGAAGATCTGCCTAAAAATAACTGCCTTTAATAGGTATTCTTCTAGGAAAATATGTATTTGTCTCTTTTGTGGCCCTTTTGCATGCTTGAACATTCAGCACTTCTCGGGGTAGTGGCAACTAAATGAAATTGTGAGGAAGAAATCTGAGGGGGAAGAAGAAGGAATTTCAGCCTGCAGTTGCAGTCATTTTGTGCTTGCAGAAAGGGAAAAGATCCCAGGGAATTCTGGTTTGAGTTACATTCGTGGCTGAAGTAAATTTCATGTACAGAACGAATAATTAGTGAACATCTGGTTGTTGATGGACTACATCTTTTCTGTCTGTATAAGAGAGGAAATCTTTCCAGTTGCTTTCTGGTATAATTCAGGTATTTCAGAATGTCCAAGTACTTTGTCTCTATTATCCGGGTATGAGTAATGAAAACTATCATGTCCAAAATTAACTTCTCGATTTATGGAGGCAATACGCCTGTAACCAAAACTTCCTGTAGTCAGGTTGTACTAATGCAGCTCTGTCACACGCTTTTCACTTCTACTTTCATTTTGTTGACGGACTGGTCATTTTCCCTATAGTTGGTGTCCTTGGAGTTTTTAGGGTGTCTGTATGGATGCATCGTATGGGATATAGGGTTTGTGGAAGTGTGCGTATATGGTAAGGGTAAAAAAAAAAAAAAAAAAAGCATAATGCAGCACAAATTGCAGCATATCAATGCAACTGGACAAGACTACGTGGACCAGTTAGGTGGACGTGTGTTTGTAAATGTATGTGGTAGTGTTTATCTATCTCAAATGAGAAAGATAGCCAGTTTTCTTGCATGTATTTTGCAACTAGGATCCAAAAATGTTTCTCTTCTCACCCAGTAAGAAATCTTACTTCTCAAATTTGTGTAAATCTCAGAAAATTAGGTGGAATTGAACCGTGATTCATTGGTGTTGGAGGTGCTTAAATCTATCATTACGGTTGACTTACGTGGTTTCTCCTGCAGAACTCTGAGAATTGAAGAGGCTTTTGCAAGATAGGTGGGGCATAGCAAAAACGTTTGTTTCTTGGGTTGTACGTGGCATGAGTTGTAAAGCTTTAGGACTATACAAGTTTAAAAGGGTGAATTGATTCTGAAAATTGCCATTGCTCTGAATGGCTAGTTCATGAAAGTAGTCCTAATGTAATACTTTGTGGATTTATTTTGCCAAAATACCTCCTTTTGTGTTATTAAATTAATAACACTTTAATAAGTCACCTAATTTCAGCATGCCTCGGTTTCTCAGTCCTTTAGAGACTTGTGAATTAAGTATCTGTGTTAATTGCATGAGCATGTAAAGTCATTTTATACATGTATTCAGACTGAGCTATATAATGGCAGCAGCCAGTACGGATGAACATTTTGTTGCTCTTTGCTTTTTTAGTATTTTCTAATACATTATGCTCCTGCAGATTTCGTCTCCAAGGTAAAAAATGTGATCAGAGTTTTGATGTTTGAAGGCCATTTTTGGATTTGGAGAGTTCTATCCCAAATACAGCACCTGTGGCTTGGCTAGTGGTGAATAACTAGCTGTTCCAGAAGGCTTTCTGGATCTGTCTGCTAAGGTCTGTAGATGAAGAGCTGTAAAGTATTAACATGAACATGAGTGGGGAAAAAAGTGCAGTTTTGTATTGCAGCAGCAAGCGTAGAGATGTGGGAAAGCTGCTAATGTTACCAACATAATAAAGTGTTGCTGTTGGATAAAGCCACGCTGTGAAATCCCATTGTTTGTCTTTTTTTTCAGAGAAAGCAAAGCAGTCTTAGTTTTTAGACCATGGTGGTAGTGTTTTGAATTTTAGATTGCTGATAAACGGGTCCACAAGAATCTGTAAGAGCTCTGATAGCCCTGTTTTCATGTGTGAACGTTAACACAAGTGAAACGGTAATTCTCAGAAATGGTGAAGTAAAGAAATGGTCCAGTTCTATGAAAAAAAAAAAGCTCAAGCGGATTCAGATTAGGAAGGGGTAAACAAAGGGAGTGTGCCAGAATCCACCCTAACACAGATCCTCGTACTTTCAACATCAGCAGAATAGCGCCCCAAAGTCTTTTTGTGGTAGACATTATTCGACGATTATCGCGGGTTGCTGGTTGGCGTACTGAATGGTTTAGCTGAAGGTTTGCTTCGCTTGAGTTCTTTGGCGGTTTGACCTCTGTCAAAAAACAGTTGTGGCTTCTACTGTGGCAGCTTATAAGACAGTTCTGAATTCCCAAGTTATGCTCGCGTTCTGTGATTTTGCTCTTGTATCACATCCAAGGGTATATGTTGCTCAACTTCTCATCTCGGTGACTTTTTGCAACAAACCACATGGCTCGGGTAAACTTGTAAAATATGAAGGGGCGTAACTGCGATATAAAATCACTGATAATTACCGCCTAATGACTCATCTGGTAGACATGAACTAGGTAGGTTTGGGTGGGTGCCGTTAAAAACTGCAGGCTGTAAGCGCGGTGATGTTTTAAGTATATTTTGTCACTTAAGGAGCATGAAATCTGAGGAAGTTGGCATTGGAATTTCGAATGGAAAGAATGAGTTGACGATGTACAAAAGTATTTTCCACTTTCCCTCTGACTTCTTTCCTTATCTTCTCTGGCAATAATGCGCACGGAAACGGCATCTTTTTTTTCTGGTTCCTGCGTGTGGGAATGGTAATTGTTCTTGCTGCTTACCTGTTCAGGAAGTATTCTCATTGCTCCCCACCACTCCTCTGCCCTCCAAACAAAACACTGTGTCGGTCATTGCCAATGACACTTTGCTTTATTTCCTAGCTTCGGCCTTCCTGTGTTGTCCTGTGGTCTCTGGACACTGTCTGGCAAAACACGGATTTTTTTTTCCTTCCTTTCCACTCCAGGATGAAGGGGATTTTGTACCTCTGCCTGAGTTTGGGCTACCATATGTAAAAGAGCGATGAGCAGAGTTAAAAACTTGCATTTCAATTTTATCTTCCGGAGCTGCCTTCTTCCAAACAGATTTTTCCAGCTGGTAAATCGGTCTTATGGAAATGTGCTTACAGTTCTCTTGGGAATTTGTCTTTTACTCTTGCCTTCTCCCTTCCCCCTCCTCCAGCCAAATCTCTTTCTAGGAAGGGGGGGGGAACCCATGGACTAGCATGAGCTTCAGCTGGATAGGGTGTCTCATTTCAGATACACTTTCTGCTGCTTCTCAGATGACCAAAACATAAGTGACAGCTGAGTTGTCTGTTTGTGCCGTGGGTCAAGGGCAGTCCAGCTCAGCAGTTTCCCTTTCCTCTTCCCTGAGTTTTGTTTGGAAGCGGTCGTGATTTGCTGTTCTATATAGTCATCCTCTTGTCATGAAGACCAGATGGAAATACGTCAGTTGTTTCATGTATAAATACTCCATCCAACAGCTGTGAGTTTATCAGGAGTCACTGGGATCACAAGCTGGTGACCAAATTGTTAGTTTAGAGGGCTGAAAGCATTACTCCAACTTGAAGTAAATAAAGCTGTACTACGAATCTCTTAGGAACGATCTTAGCACTAGACTCATGGAAAGAAGAAATGAAGTTGGAGCATTTAAGTTTGAATTTCTTTTTCAGGTGAAGCTTTATTATTTTATTTTTTTTCCTAGAGTATAAGCAAATCTTACACTGATGGTGATGGTTCAGCCACTGTTGCTGGATTTTACTGGTGCTATTCCTAAAAGGATTGTTCTGAAACCTTCTAATTGCCTCCTTTCCTTTTGTAGTTTTATTAGGTAAAAACATTTATCCAGACCACTGGCCAGTGATCTGGATTTCTAGTGGAAAAACCTGAGATCCTTGTTGTGATCCCAGCTAACGATGAATCAAGAGTAACAAGGTTGATAATAAATCTACTTGATGCTGATAATTAAGGGGGTTAACTTTGCAGATTGCAGAGGGTTTTGCTGCTATCCATGTGTAAATGAGCCTTGATTTATTCCAATAATATTGAGAAAGGGGAGATGGAAGTCTGCCAATGGCCATTGGCTATGTGTTTGCAAAATGCAATGTGTTGCATGGGCTACTGAGCATAATGTGAAACAAAGTGCCATAAAAAACTTGAGTGCTAAGTACATGACTGAAAAAAACACTTTAATGGGAGAATGGGCATGGCCATTAACTTAGAATAGCTTCTCTGCAGCAAATTTCTGTAAAGTGAGATCTTAGTTCTTGACTAATGAGTACTGCAGTGTATAGGAAGGAAGCGGAATTAGAAATAAAACAAAAACTTGCAATAACTACAGACTTCTGCTAAAAGCATGGAAATCGGCCATGTATTGGTTGAACTACCTGCTGCTCAGACCTTTCAGAGGGGTTGCGCTCCTTGCTTTAAAAAGCTTTCAGTTTCCAAGGGGTATTTAAGGCATTCTGAATGTCCATGGTTAACCCTTTTGTAAAATGGAACAATAAATGCGAGCTTCTAGACTTCACAGGCCACAAACAAAACACCAACAAAACCCACCCAAAGACAACCAACCCAAACCTCAACCCTTGTCTGGTTGAGCTGTTTTGTCTACACAGATCTGGCTTTTTCTTGCATTCATGTTGTGTTTTTAGAAACGGTTTTCTCACGGCTCGTAGAGCTCCCTAATGCAGTGTCTGTGGGATAGAAGCCCTTGCAGCCAGTATGAAACAGGTGATTTGCAGCTCGAGAGGTTTGGGAGATCTAACGGGAGCTAAGGAGGCTGAAGCTGTTCTAGACTCCTTCAATGAGAATTTTCTGGCCTTTGAATTGCAGCTGTCCTTCAGCGAAAACGTATGTTCAAATCTTCATGGCTTGTCTGGATGATGGAAACAGCGTGTTTTTCTCTGTTATATGGATGGTGTGTATGGGTATGCTAGAAGATGGATATGTTTAAACAAGTCTGCAACTTCCTTGCTTCAGAATCTCGACGGACTTCAGTTCTCACTGTTCCCTGACTTTTTAGAAATGGCTAAGTTGTCTGCAATGTCACGTTCTGATAAATGTCTGTTTTTTCAGCCATGTAATGGTGTGACCTCTTGCTCTGGTATCAGAGCGCAAGCCAGGCTTTGACTGGAGTCTAATCTGAACAGCCATCTTCTAGCTCAGTGTCAGGTTTTCAGTTGGAGAGTCTGGGACTCATCAGTGCGTGCTCTTGGAAGCAGCAAGGATAGCTGTTGCCTCTCTGTCTTCTCTGGGTCTTCAACAGAAGCTGCAACAGAGGAGTAGCTTGGGGGAGTTCTTGAGATGGAGCGTCATGAAGAGACGTGGTTCATACTTGTGCAGCTCCTCTGGACCTTGCTGGCAAACCTCCCACCACAATGATTTAGTGTTTGAATGTTCAGAGCAGGACTTGGTGACAAGTGTTAAAATGATGGTCCAAATGGTTATTAAGCTGTATATAGTCGAAACTCTTTGCCTTACCATTAGGCATTGCTTGCATAGTGTGCAAGCTGCTATCTTTTGCTGCTTCTAAAAGTATGAAAATGGGTTTGCTTTGCTTTCATGATGGGCTGGATTCCTTCAGTAGAGCCTCTGATCTTAGTGTAAGGACAACATGCGTCTCTGTCCAGATGAGCTCTATCCTCTTCAATCATTAGAAATACTACTGCAATATTTTTTCTAATGCCATAAAACTGTTTGGTTTGAACCCAGGCTGCCATGAAATGAAAAGAGTCTCTGTGTGAGAGCCCAGAACTGAGAAATCAGTTGAGTATGCTTGCTGTAATGCTCTCAGTTAGTGCACTGCGTGTGATGCATGTGCTTAACGTGAATGTCAATCAGGTCTTTTTTCCTCTGACAGCATGAATACAGGTCTCTCATCCAGTGTTAGAAGCTGCTTTTTGAACTCCCTCCTTACTGCACTTTTTGGACTGTACAGTCAAGCAGATTGAGAAGTCAGCTCTGCAGCACAAATACATAACTTTCCAGCTGACTTTGGAAGAAACGCGTAGCTAATGCTCTGTATTTACATAATGGTCATCTCCTGTTCAATTTTTTACCAGTACACGTGGGACTAATACATCAGGTAGCACCACTTGATTCCTGTCATAAGATCCTGCTTTGTTTCCCAACTGGCATGCCTCAACCACTTGGGCTGTAGGATTTCAAGCTGAGTGTCTGTTTTAAGCTTGTTTCAGAAGCTTCAGCCAAGGTGGTGCAGGTGCTTCAGAGAAGTGCTTACTCTGTTGCATCCAGTGCCTTCTTGAGCTTTTGCACTTCAGAGTTGTCAAGCGGGGACCTAAAAGCAGCATTGAGACAGGTGAGCTGCCTTTGTTCTGAGGAAGTATTTCCAAATAAATATTCTTGAGAATATTGCTTCAAAATAGGTGGTGTTTTTGATATGAGACTTATCTGGAACCTGTTATCTTTTTAAACTCCAAGTCTTGATCCATGTTACAGTCTACCAGTGGTATGTGGTAGTGTCTCTGATGCCATCTGAAGGAGTTTGTTCCGCATCTATTTGTAAATCATAAAGCCAATGCACGTGGCGTAATTATTTTTATATAGCACGCACAAGCCAAGCTCAGCATGGGAAATACAAGGTAGGCTGTATGATATAATTCAGTTCCCGTGTTTCTGTTGCAGATGTTTAAGCTATTAAAGTTTGATATCCTCAGGAAAGGCATACTCCATCAGCGCATAAGTTCCTCTGAGGAATAAGGATTGAAGTTTCCAAGTAGAAAATCTTCTGTGGAACAGCAGCCTCTATTTCTGCAGAAGCAGCAGTCTTTGCAGCTTAGTTCCAGTGATGGAGAGCTAGCTGTGGGCCTGGCATGTTGTAGATGGTCTGATGCAAACATCTGTGAAAATACACTGCTCAAATAGCTTTAATTATAGGAAATACAGATCTTGCAAAGTAATTTTTATTTTAAAAGCAAATGCTCTTGTTAAAATCCATCTGCTTTCCCACAAGCCTGAGAGAAAGATGTTTCTGGATAATATGTTTTTACTGCATTTGGCAATTAGATTCTTTATCCTTTCAATCCAATGTATTTTGTAAAATACAGGAGTTCATATGTTTGCAGTTTGGCCTTTTAAATACCTTTTGGATTTTTCACGTCAAACTGGACTAGATAATTCAGGGTTTAAGTCAAGCAGGGCTGCCAGCGAGCACTGTTGCTATACAGGCTGCAGGGTTGTAGAGATGTTTTGATTTTTGTGTAACGCGAGTTGTCATGATTGCGCAGAGGAAAAATAGTCGGAAAGAAATGCATGTAAATGAAACAAGTGCGAGAAATCTAAACAGGCTAAACATAGCTACAACTGGAGTAGTACTTGCCTACTTTTAGTTTTGTTCTAGTGTTTAGAATCTAGCACGCTGTATGGAAATGCTTTTTTAATTAGCTCAGAGTCAGGTCTGTGCTGTGTCTCATGCTGTGTGCCCCTCCTGGGAAGCAGGAACTTGAAGGTGCTTCGGGAGGAAGGGTTGGCAGGAGCTTGCAGTAGGAAGAGGCAGTTATCCCCTGCATTAGCTGGAAATTGGTCCTTTCCATCTCTTACCTCATTCTGGATGCTTGCAGCCATTGTCTCTTCTACCGTCCTAAGGTTTCACCCTGCTCTTACAATACCATCTTGTTCCACTGTTTACTTTTTGGAAAAAAGTGAATTTTGGAGAAAAGTGTCCAATTTTTACAAAGGTGATCACTGCCAGTAGATTTCTCGTGAAGCCCTTATTTAGGTGTAAGCATTGTGAAATCAAGTAAGATAAGAGCTCATAGTGGCACGGAAATTTCATCGTCTACCTTACAGCCTTACGTGTGTGACTAATTCCGAACTGGAGTTGTTTGGACTGAGTCAGCATTTTAGTTGAAAGTGCTCGGGCTATCTTGGTTTGCTTTGCACTGTATGTTAATTTGCTGTGCGGATGGAGATCCAAACGATTGGTTATGCAGACCTTCAGCTGCAGATAACGCGGGCACTGGGTCTGTCTGAGAAAGCATGCTTTAAAATGACAAGTCACAAGAAAGTTTGAGAGGTTCAATATGTGTTGGAAGCAAAGAACAGATTAAAATAGCATCAAAAAACTAGCAGCCTCTGTAGCCAAAGTGCTCAGGGCAAGAGCAAGCAGGGGTGGAACTGCAGCCCTTTGTTTGCAGCGGAGTCTGGATTTTATTACTTGCAAAGTGAAATCACAAGGGGGAATGTCTGTTTCTGGTGGACAGAGATGTTGCAACTGATTCTGAAGAAGCCTGTTCATAAATTTTTCAGCCTGCTAACAACTTTGAAGGTAGGACCGTAACTCTTGACTGTGATTAATCTGTCCAAGTCCTGCTTACTGGGCAGCCTCTTGGTCTTGTTCTTCTTTCACAATTACGGGCTGTTAAGTATTGATGCTGGTGTGGTTACCATAAATCTCGAGTTTTAAAACTTGCAACTCTGTACTCTAATATTGTTGTTGGCTATCGAAGTCTATTTCCCATATTTCTGAGGTGCTGCTGCAGCAGGTGCTTGTGCCTGGCCCTTGTTTTTTGGTAATGAGAGAAAACTAGAAGCAGATACTTTCCTTTCCTCTATGCCCCTCCTGGAAGGATCCAGTTTTGTGGCCCAAGCTCTAAGTAATTAGTATTAATTAGGATGAAGTGTTCTGTAGTGCACTGAGATGTGAAGCTCTAAGCACAGAAGTGTTGTGGTGGCAAGGAGACAGTTGTCATCTCAAGAACTTTCTGGTCTTTTGAGGAGGTAAAACTATGATGCTTCCACTTTTGATCCCTTAGCAAAAGCAGTCTTAAAATTGGATCCCTGAGGGACTGTTTCACACAGCTGTCCATCGGAAGCACTAAGGTCTCTATTTGGATCAGAGCCATCCTGGGCAGAAGTTTTTATATTGTTGTGGCGTCTCATGGAAGAAAAAATACAAACCTACCTGAAATTGTTTCAGAAAGAATCGGTGAGGTTCTCATTAATACCTCTAGATATTAAGCATTCAAACACCAGCAGTTTTGATTAGAAACTTCATCTTGCCATTTGGGTCATTTCTGAGTTAATTGAACATGTGGGAAGGGCAACAGGACCTGATTGTGGGGCGCTCCTGGACTGCTGCTTATGTGGATTTCTTCTTGCTTTTACTCGCATCCCATTGCCCAGTAGTTGGACAGAAGGCTTTTATTCTGGTAATTAATATAGCTGCTCTGCAAGATACCTATCCTGAGATCCATCCAGATCCTGTTTCTGCATGTGATAAAAAATGTTCCTGGGTAGCCCTGGTTGTCTCAAGAGTGGGGAAGGATAATCCTTTCTAGCAAGAGTAAGCCCATGTACTTGATGAAGTAGTAACTGCTAGACTTGAGACTAAAACCAGCTCTGAGTGTCTAGTGTTTCCACGACACTCTGTAGCTTCATTAAAATTGCCTTCCTGGGATGCTGCAAGGGGTGGTGAAATAGAGCAAGGAATTTAATTTAAACAGAAATACGGGATGCCTCAAATCCACTTAACTTCTCTTACCCACAGAAATGTAGTTACTGCCACTGGAGCAAGGGATGCAGTACCAGAACACTTGTGCAGCTTTTCTGACAAACCACTTCTATTTGAATTCCTACTTCTGTGGCTTCTTGTGTATGCAGACTTGCTGAACACAGGAATGTCTTTTAGATGGAACCATGGTGCTAAAAATGTTTCCAGATAACTTTCTGGCTAAGGGAACCTTTTCAGTGTTAACGTTGTTAATACTTTGGTGCATGATGTGCAGAACATCAGATCTTTCAGTGTATGGAAAGAGTAAAGCTTTAACTCTTTGGGGGATGATGCTCTTCAGTTCACAAACACAAGTAATGTTGAACTGCAGGTAGACTTCACACTTCAGTGTGACAAAAGAGGAGGTACGTTGAAAACAAGGAAACATTTTTACAGGTTCTGACGCTCTATTTAAGGTAGACCCTTTGGACCACAATATCCACAGATCTCACGGTTTTACTTTGACATTTGTTCAGTGTTGCTGTTCAAACAATTGAAATAATGACACCAGACCAAGGACAGTATTTAACTAAAGCACAATATAATGATGGACTTTCTGCATAAGCTGTAAAAATTTGAATAGCTGATTCATACGTTAGGTTGTGGTGAGTATCTGAGGTCTTTTAGGTCATGTTTGACCTTCTAGCAATGCAGGATGTTCCCAGTAGCATTCTTCAGAGAAAGCCTTAGTCAATACAGAATAGCCCTGCCCATGGTGGTAGTGCCATATATATTCTCCGAATGCTAAGAAGAATTCAGAATATTCATCCTAAACTTCCTCTAGTATTTTTCTGTAGCTGTCTGCCTTGAATCACCTGGGAGATTACTCTGTTGATAATCTTTCATCTCAACTCTTACAATACCACATTTTAGTTGTTGAAACCTTTTCCTGGAGGTTAATCCAACTCTCTAAGTATTTTTCAACTTATTTTAGTCCTTGATTTATCGTTCTGCAAAGTCACTGTGTTTATGTATTGCATCTTGAGTTGCTTTAGAGGATACAAGCTGACTGCTCTGTCCAGCTGCATTTCAATTACATTGTTTTCTTTTGTATTTTAACTCATTATAAAGTTATTCAGAGGTGCACTGTAAAGCCAGCTATGTTTCTGGATACTTAGTATGCGTGACTCCACCACTATTTGTAGTTTTTCTTCCTACCACTTTCTCACTGTTAAACCTTAGAGTGTTTTCTCTCTCTTGGCTCAGCATCGCTCATTTTCCTTCCTCTATGAAAGGTGATGTGGATATTTGTAAATTTATATTTGATATGTTTAAATTTATTTTTGATATTGATTATCACTTGTAAACACAGGTGTCTCATGTATATGGTATCATCACAAGAGTCTAGTAAAGATGTGAGTGATGGAAGAACGTGATTTTCTAAGCCTTCCTGCTAGGTATCCCTGGAAGACTTACTACTGCTTTCTGCTTTCTTTCATGAGAGGAAGGTGTGCATTAAGTTAGATCATAGGAAGATGACATTATTGTTGCATTTTTATTATTTTTATTGAAAGATAATGCTCCTCCAGTTCATTTTAGGACTTTGATATTTGTGGCATGTTAACACTAATACTAGCACGTAAGCAACTTCTTTCTAAGACCTCATCTGGAATGCAAATTTTGGTCACCTCATAAAACTCTCTGTTGGTAAATGGTGAAATTCTTTTACCTTTCCCTACACGAGATCCCTTTATGATTTCATCCCCCTTACTTGGGGGGGAAGTTGTGATGAACCTGGGAGGAACACTGAAAGAGAGATCTAATACTGAATGAAAGATCTGTCATGGAGTTTTCTGTCTATTATGTAAGGATTTTCTGCTGACTGCCAGTACTTGGCCTATACCTCATGTGTCATCCTGGTATGTCAAAACTGATAATCCCCAGTTTTGTAAAGTATTTGAAGTACTCATTTTGGATGTGTTTGCAGAAGAAGCAGCAAAGCTAGGAAGATATAATTAGGCTGCATATGCAGGGTATGTACCTACGTTGTATATAAACTTGAAGCTAATGTGTGTTGTTGGCTGATGTGAGTTAATTTTACGACTGGAAGAACATGGGCAGGCCCGTAGGGAAAACTTCAATGCTTGAGCCAGGTTAAGTTTGTCACTTCTGGTTTTATGCTGGGATTTCTGTAAGGGAACTAGTCAGTGGCACTGGAATGTTACTAGTTTGTGTGCGTGTCCATCTTTGCTGATCTTCTGTAGTTTTAAGTATGGCTTATAAATCTTGGGAGCCATCTTTGCACTTCTGTATTATTTCCAACCAGTGTTATCAGTGCAGCTTGGCACCATACAGAAAAATGGAAAATGGAGATAGAGAACTCTTCTCATTGTCCACTAGTTCTGTGAAATACTTAGGATGAAGAATTGCAGTATGTTTTCAACTCTTAAATTGATTGGCCTCTATCGGAACTGGTTAAGGGTTCACCCTACTGTTCCAGGCTTTTGCCTACTCATAAAGGATTCTTATGGTCATACAGAAATACGTGAAATGAAAATAGTGACAGTTACTCTTTAGATGTTGTGAGTTACTAGATGAATAAGGGAAACAGAATGGGTTACGGAGGAGGCCTTTTTCTTGCAGGATTGTCACCCCCTAAATGGAGAGTTGGGTTTTCCCAGTCAAGCTAAACTGAGGTGATTGAATGTAACTTCCCTCTCTCTAACAAAGCAATCGTTTCAGCACAAAATGAGAATTGACATGGGCTCTGAAAGTTTTAATGAGCCATCTGAGCCAAGTGATAAGATGGTCCAGCTTGTTAATGGCTCATCAAGAATTCAGTTCAGCTAGCACTTCAACTCTTTAATAAGCTATATATATTAGACATAAGCCCTATTGTGAGCTGATATCAGATAGCAAGCTTACCCCTTTATCTTCCATGGATCAAATAGAAATGTTAAAGTGAAAATAAATAGAGTTTTCTGCTCTAGTACTGCTTATTTCTGTGTAGCACAGCATTTTGATTACTGTCCCTTATGTTCATCCGTTGAGGCTGAACAAACTAACTAAAACTTTCAGCATTTTTTTTTCCCAGACTTCTGTGTAAGGAAACACAAATGCTGCCTAGAGAAATCCTAGAATAGAAATGACTGAAGCCTAAACAGTTGCTTGCCATTTTTAGACCACATTTTCAATGACCTGCGAGATTCCAGAGAAGGTCATGCCTAAGCTGTAGGTTTCATATCTGCTGTTTTATTTTTCCCTCCTATTGGTTGTGAGGAGAGCAAAGAAAAAACACGTAATTGACTTGATAAAGTATGAATATAAGTTTCCTGAAGCTACTGTGCAGTTGCCATAGCTGTATTCTGCACTGTGAAGAGTGCAAGTGAAATAATTGAGATTTCCTGAAGGAAACTGTGGGATTAGGCAGTATATCGATTTGTTGTCATTATTTTCAGCAAAACTAGAATTTGGTTCTTGGATCAGTTCCTCAACCCAGCCTGATTACTTTGCTTGCAAACATTGAGGCTGGCAAGATAAAGAGGGGAGAGGAGTAACACAGACTTGTATTAATGTGTGTTTACACACGGGGCAGTCCTGGAGCAACCTCACAGGTGGTGTGATTTTGTTATTTTTATTTTTCCTGGG
This sequence comes from Anas platyrhynchos, assembly GCF_047663525.1. Classification (NCBI taxonomy): domain Eukaryota; kingdom Metazoa; phylum Chordata; class Aves; order Anseriformes; family Anatidae; genus Anas; species Anas platyrhynchos. The sequence goes on from NC_092587.1 coordinate 63,911,140, forward strand.
AAAAGCTCGGTGCTTTACTGCCTGGTCATGCCCATGTTTCTTAAAATTGAAGTGGAAAGCTAAGAAATCAGACAGCGTCCTTATCTTGGAAGCCTGTCAGCCAGCCCTGTTCTAGCTCTTTTGGAGCTGTATAGGGTCTTTTCTCCATCAGTATCTTTTCTGGAGAGACCTGGGATGTTTCTGGTTGTCCCAGCCTTTAAGCAGCGTGCTTCCCCCTGTCTCCAGTGAGCATGGTATCGAAGTGCACTGGTGTGCCATCTTTGGTACTGCTGGAAATACAAATTCCTCCCAATGCTGCTGTCCGAAAAAGATAAACTCTGAGGGCAGTGTTGCAATTTTTTTGTCACCTTACATAAAGAGGAAACGTTCCAACCTGCTGCTGCCCTGCAGAGGGGCAAAAGTTTGTTTGCTGCTGCTGTTTTCCTGATGCACGTTGTATTTACACGCTCCTTATCTTCTGATTCCACTTCTGCTGTTTGTTCAGCGTGAGGAAGTGAGGCAGAATGACTTCATATCTACCTGAGTCAGTGAGATCAGCTCTGATGCAGCGTTCCTTTGTTTAAGCCCTTTGTTTTTGCATGATGCAGTTATTCCTGTACTGACTGCTTCCTGTACAGCAATAGCTGTATTAGAAATAGGCCTGTTCTGAGTGTCCTTGTGAAACCAACTTTCTTTTTTCTAGCTGAAGACTTGGAAGAAGCTTGTAATTGTGACTAGTTACAGGTCAGTTGTGTTTAACAATGCTAGAACTTGGTACCAACACGCACACAGGCCACTATTAATGCCTTGTTATCGGTGTCTCAGTGAGGATGGCTCTTCAAGCATAGGTCAAGTCTATGACATTGCTGCCACCAGGTGTCTTAGATGCTGCTTCTGTGCCTGCTGGCACGGGTGCTGCATATATGAAAGTGGAAAAAGACCACAACAGAGGACTATAATTATTGGTGGTGTTCTCCCTGCTTCCCCCATGCTGATGAATCATAGCTTCATCAAAACTAACAAGCAGTTGCAGGAAAAATGGGGAGCAGTGCTAGTCTCTTTCAATCATATGTGTAGGCTTTGGTTGTGGATACTCCCTCTTTAATGTTAGATGAGGTTGTATTGCTTATCTTCTGAAGCTTCAACATCACCTCTTTCAAAAATGTGTAATTGACTTCAGACTAAATCCTTTTAGTGACAGCAGTATTTTTTTTGTGTGTGTGCATGATATTGCTAGTTCTGACACAAACATTAAAAAAAAAAACACCACGATACAACACCCTTTATTCTGTCTTTAAGTACAAAGTAAAAAGTTACTGGTGCTTTCAGTAAATCATCAAACTATTTCAAATCTAGCTTTGGATTTGTATAGGATTTGTTGCCGTGAAGCTTAGACAACAGGAAAAATAATTCTCTTCCAAGAGAGAATTGGAAGCTCCCCTCCAAGTCGTACATTTTCGTATTCAGTGTGTTAGCAGAAAAGGTCAGTTGTGCAAAGGTACATGGAAGTACCTCCTTGTTGCAGACTGCTTCTGACCTGTGTGGTCTGCTGTTTGCCAATTCTTTGTGTTTGTGTTGTTTTTTTCCCTTGTGTGGTGTGTTTTTTTATGAATGGAGGAACCCTATTGAATCAAGCCCTGAATCAGTAATCACCTCGGAAAGAAAAATAAACAAGGAAAGCCCAGAGGTTTTTTTTTTTTTTTTTACTGACCTACTTTCTCCATCCAGTCACCAGAACAGTTAAACTCTCATGAGAAGTTTGTCTAAATTTTGACTGATGCAGGTTTTTCTGCTCCCTTTTTGATTATTTGGCATTTGCCTTCTCTCTTTCCACCCCCAATCAGTTCACCCAAGTATCATCTCTGTCGAGATAACGTGTACAGTTTCTTGAGTTCTGACCTTTGGGTATTAGCACTAAACTTGCACATCTTTGCTGTATTGCTTCTCTCTATTGATTGTAAGATTATTGATTATAGTAAGATTATAATCTTATAAGATTATTTTCTGCTGTGCTATTCTGATTTGTGCATTGAAATGCTAGAAATGAAAATGCAGAAGATAACCTATACATTACCTTCTTTTCACCAGGAAACCATACAATTTAGCATGAGTAATCCCCTGACCTTTCGCTTAGGATGATGACTTGTGTTTTTGCCTCAAATTCAGAGCATTTTTGAATACTTCACTTGAGCAGGGAGAAGTCTACATAAAACTATTTACCCATAATCATAAAGTTTAAAAGGTGTAGTAGATCACTGTTTTAACCATCCTCCTTTCCTATATATGTTAGGATTATTTGTATGCTCACTTCAACTGTCTGTAGCTTATATAAGGTTGAATCTTCTTGTGGAGACCTGCCAAGGAGGTCTCCACATACATGAAATGGTACTTAGAGCAAGTGTAACCTTGGCGTTGCCTTTCATTCTGCAGCCCATCCCAGGCGCTTTGTCTTTAGTCTTCAAATTAAGATGAGGATGAGGAGGAAGGGGACTGAAAATTGTTGCTTGCTAGCATCCAGAATATAGGAGTACTAAATTCCTCAGGTTTACTTACTTATTAACTAATCCTTCTGTATTGATACGACTGCCTGCTTTTCTGCCATTACACGTCTTTGTTTTGGGACTTGCAGCCTAATATCAAGCAGAAGATATTCTTCCCTTCCAGCAAGCCACATGACTTCATGCAAACACAGAGATTGATGATTGATCTTGGTTTCTAATTTCTCTAAGCGAGGACAAGGAAGCAACACTGAAGTAGCAAGCAAACCCTTTCTTTCAAAAACCTTTCCAGAAATCTTTGCAGAGCTGTTTCTGGGGACGAATGGCCTGGGCTGCTGGAGGGACAGCTAAGGAGTTTTACATTTGGGAGATGCCTAGCCTTCTGAAATCTAAGAGAATTTTAGATGTTGCTTTGTGGCGAGGACTGACTCTTTTCTTAATTTTGTCTGTTTTTGGCAAGCAGTTTTTTGGTTTATTTTATTTTTTTTCTTAGCTTATCTTTTGGCCAATGAATTTATATTTTTTGGCAGAAATAACATTTGATTTATCTGAAGAACAACCAGTGTGTATAATAAGACAGTCTGTTTTTAATAAATTATTCCACGTGTGTGGAGTGCAGCCTGGAAGCACTGAGAGCTGTGTTCTGGCAATTCTTGATACAGTGACTTCTTGTGTGCTGTGTTGGGGTATCCAAATGTGGCACTCACTGTCCTCAGTAGCCACAGTGTTAATATATTGCATTTCTGAATGCTTTATTCAGCAGCTGACAACCTTGGCAGCTAATGGTCTTCCCCCGTGTGCTCAGAGCCCCCAAATTATTATCAAACTCAAATTTTGGAAGCAACCCCTATTATCTTACATGGCAGAGATTTGCCTGTGAAAGGCTGGGCTACTGGAAGGTAGGAGAGCTGTGCAAAGAAGCAGGAGTTGCCTGAACAGCAAATGGTTTGCAGACCTGATTTGTAACTCCATGGTTAGCTAAAGATTTATGTAACTCTATAAACATCATATTATACAATTAAGCTTCCAAACAGGGTGCTCAAATGCTCTGAACATTTGAGAAACTGTATGCCAAACAACAACAAAAAAAACCCTCTTGCATGCTTTTACAACAGCAGATGCTCAGCTGCATTTAATCTGTTCTTTGTGTTCAGAGGCTTGTAGAAAGGTACACTGGTGGAAGGATATGTGGAGATCCTTAATCAATCTTCATGTCTGCTGCTGTACAGAGATGCATTTTAAGCAGTATCTCCCCCCTTCCTTTTTCTTTCTCATGTTCTACCTAGTCTTTTAACATTAGGAAGTCTAACGTGGTTTGTGTTGACACAGAAAAGTAGATGCAGCTCTTGTGCAGCCAGAATTCCATTTCTAGGTAGGGACTGCATAACGCTGGATGATTTTTAAGCTCAGTGGATTCTTTGTTGATATTTTGTTAATCTAGCTTAATGGTCGCTGTACTCATTTTTCCTCTTAACTGCTAGATTTTTTCAGGATGAGAACACTGCAGCCTACAAAGCCTTGGTTCCATTAGCAGCGCTGAATATCAGAGCACTGTCTTGCTAGCTTCTCCTCTGATGACCCCTCATTAACCTTGCCTAAAAGGCTTGCAAAGCCTTTCTCATATGCTGCACAAATGCACACAGAAGAACATTTGTCTGTTCTGTATACTACTTCTTCCTTTGAATAATAGGCTGGGAGCCGCAGTGACTTCCCCCCAGATTTCAGCCATTTGGAAAGCTTGACAAAATGCCACTTGGTGGATATTCACCTTGGTTGTGAGTCAGTTTATCTGTAATTCAACAATGCTTTGAAAGCTGACGTGACCGTACATTGTCAGAGCACATCACTCGAAGAGGAATTTCTTACTAATTTGCCTGGTGTTTTCTAGCACATCTCTCCTAGATAAAATCTAGACAGTGCAGCTCTAGAGTAGTTCTTAAAATAACACACACAAAACCCCAAACCAGCCGAAGCCCACTGCCTGTGCGAGCAGTGTAACAATGCAGAATTTCTGGATCGAGTGGCACGACATGCAGAAAGCTAGCAAAACCTGTCTGTAGTAGGCAAAGTGCTCAGTCTGTTTCCTCTGTTGGGTACCTTCCTCATACTGTGGAAGAGGGAGCAGCTCTTTCAGTTCCTTAGCAGAGTACAATTAACTTTTAAGATGCATGAGCAGAGAGTGGATCTAGTTGCTGCCATGTGGGGTATTTCTCTCGTTGTCCACTTGCTTGGTTTCTTGTGCCCATGTGCTGGAGAGCAGCGTGTTACGTCTTTAGTGCTTACCTGTGTCCATTTAAGGCCCGTTGAGTGTGTCAGTTCTGTCTGTAATATCACGTAGGGTTGCTTGCTCATAGTTAGCAAAAACGGACATTGAGGCAAGACAGAGGGTGAGACCCTTCCTTGAGCTCGCTGTGAGCAGAGCAGGGTGGCCGGAGCGGAGCATGGTGCCTCCCGAAGGCAGCTGCAGGTGTGCTGTGCAGGTAGGTGGGCTTTCTCGTCACCGTGTTTCTGAGACAACACTGAAAAATTCTGCAGGAAGATGGTATATGAGCAACCCGGCTGAAATTTAAGATTAATTTAGGTGACAAATGCATTTCCTTTCCTTGTTCAGAAGGATGCTGAACAGATATTGAGCTTTGGCTGGAAAAAGTCACCAAGGGAATATAGAGAACTTCTGCTGATGTGCCTCACTTTCTGTGGCTTGGCAAACCAGCTAATTTATGTGGGGGAGTGTTTTTAGTTGTGTGTCTGTTCTTCTTTTTTCCTCTTCATTTATATAAGGTACCTAGGCACGGGGATAGAAAGCAGGTAGTAACAGTTCAAAGTCACGCTCCTCCAGATGGGGTACCTGGTTTATCACGAATGGCCAAGATTCCTGTCTTATGCAGAATAATGTAAGTACCTCTGATAGCTGTTTCCTGACCAAAAGAAGTCAGAGGGAAGTACGTGGATAAATGAAAACTGCCGAGGAAAGGTTATTGAATGGTATCGAGCCAAACAATTGTTTCACTTACTGCCTCTCTCTGTTCAGGCCCCTGGCACTGCAGAGCCGTGGGTCACGTGCTGGGAAGCCTTGCTGTTTGTCCTGGCTTGTCAAAACAATTTAATGTAGGTGGAAAGGAATGAATGAAATGAACAGAGTGGGCTTGATGCATCTGTTTCAGTTTGTTCGAAGGGCAGCCCAGTGATTGGGATGTGGCACTTGAGTCCTTCGGGGAAGCTATCGGTTCAGGAAGAACAATGCTGCCCAATTTATGGGATAGTTAAGTCCATTTTAGGAAGCAAGCTCTCCTCGAGTTTGACAGCTTGTATATTTTTAAATATTTGTGCTATATCGGCTCAGCACATGCTATAACTGAGATGCGAGAATGTGATTTGCTAATGTCTAGGCTTAGGAGTTCATCTTGTCTGCCTGGGGTTGCTTCATTATATGGTAAAAAAGGAATGACTGAGGGAGGAGGGAGGGTGTCCAATTTTTTTATTTTTAGTTGAAATTCCAAAACAAATTGGTCTTTGAAGGATAGGATATCAAGCCATATATTATTAGCTGTTCTTAAAGTGGTTTCTTCTTTATAAATTTGTTTCTCAGACTTAAGAAAAGCATCTTATGCCTTTTTTGTTTTGTTTCTGGCTATCAGAAATAAAAATGTAAGTTAAAACATTAAAACTGTTTACCCAGTCTTATGCTTTGTGATACTGAAGTGTCAAATTGTGGAATCTGTTTTTGCTTCTGGATGGAAGCAGCAAATAGATGCTGCTCTGATCTTTCTATATACCTCTTTAGACCTCAAGCTGCAGGGAAAAAGGCTGCAGAGGATATAGATCTTATTTGATTCACCTTTAATACAATTTAATCAAAGGTAATAGCTTACTTTAAATGATACACAATGATGCTTTTTATGGTTTTGTTAGAGGTGGAGATGCGCAAGAGCCACCCTTGCCCCACTGCCTCCCTTTTGCTTAGCCTGTAGGCTATTTGCAGCTTGCATTGGAAGGTAGTTTGTGCAAGTATAAGCACCAGTCTGTGTATACGGATTAATTTGGTTGGTATAATTGTACGCGAGGTCTAGTATTTTCTTGATTGCTGGTTTTCTTGCCTTTTCAGGTACATTCACTGTTTTCTGCTACCTAGCTGTTCCTTTAGGGAAAGAAATAGAAATATGTGTCATGGATGAGTGTGGGATCCAAGGCAACGAGGGTAGTTAGAGGCAGTGTGCATTGCTAGACTTAGGAAACAAGTGGCCTCTCTGTCCTTTTCTTACAGCTCTGTTTAATGTTAACTTCTGCTGTTGCAGTGCACTCCTGGAAGGTGTGATGTTCCCTTGGTTGCAAAAACATAGCTGTTTGCTCTGGGTGGGATTTGTGTTTGTTTGCCTGTGTTTGCGTCCTAACTTGTCTGAGTTCATTAGGGCACTATGACTTTCAAAGAAGTGTTGAATTAGCCTATTGTCGTTGTCTGGATTTTTTTTTTCTTCTATTAACGCCAGCACTGAAGTGTTGAGTGTCTGCTTTAAACGTCACAGATATGCTTGCAGGAACACGATGCTACCATTAATGTGACCAGAAAGAGAAATGACTCAAAATATGCGTGCCCATTAGGAGCCTGTTCATTGATAAGAGTGATTAGCACTTGTTAGTTTCTATTTGGGGCTAGTAGTGCAGTGCTAGGGAAGACTGAATGAGGCCCTTAAGGGAGATCAGGCTTACGCAGGTTTAGATGAGAATTTAATGTCAAGTGTGGGTTAAAATTGGTTTTAAAAAGTCATGTTTGAGGTAGGTGGCATGCACAAAAATGCACAAAATAAAGGAAATTTATCCAAATGTACATCCGTGGTCTACTTTTTAGACAAACGTAAATGCAAGTATTCATATTACATAGCTAAAATTAAGTAATATAAAAAAGTAATTGTTGCAGCCAAGTGCAGAGGCTGAGAGCACTTTGCTTCGTTTCCCTTGTAAAAATATTATTTTATTGTAATTTTATGTTCTAAGGATTGAGTTTCTTAAGGCATGTGCATATGATCTGTTGATTGAAGTACCTGTAGCAGCTCATTGCTTTTCTGCGTCGCAGCTGTTTGTAACAGTTGGGATTAAATTGGTCTTGGACAGAATTTGTGCTGCTGCTTATTGTAAAGAAAGGAAAACTATTAGCGGTATAAGGCAGCTCAAACGGAAGCATTCCTTCTATATTGAAAATAAAAACACAACACAATCTCATCAGATGTGAATGTTAAAGAATTTGCTTAGTGTTTCTGCAAGCACGATCTAGCAAAACTTATGCTTGCTCAAGGATGCTTTCTTTTAGGTGCGAGGGGAAGTGGTAGTGCTAATTTCTGCAGAGGGGAAGTGGTAGCGCTAATTTCTGCAGAGAAAAATAGTTTCAGGATTGAAAACTCTTGATACCTATTAGTTAAATTCATGACATGAATTTGGCACCTTCCAAAAAAAATCCCAAACACAGAAATATATGTGATTGACAGTTATAAGCACTGATCTCTGAAGTAATTGCAAACCTGTTAAACATTCACCTGGAAGACTTTTACACTCCTGAAAACTGGAGCTTCATCTGGAAATGAAGTAGGCTGTCCGTGCCCAAAGATACTCTGTGGGCCTCTTAGAAAATGTTGATAATTTAAGCAACTAGAGGATGGTTTAGATATTAACATGGCTGAATTGTATTGAGAAAACACATTAACTGTTAACAAAGGAAAAGGAGTTACAGCCTGGTGGACAATAGAAGGTTGAGTAAACCCTGCATGCTTATTCTGCCTTCTAATTGAAAAGGAAATATGAAATGGAGTGACTTAAAATCATTGCCCAGATTTGACAAAGGTCACTAGCTATTCGTAAATAATGGGTAGAAATGCTGATTGTAAAATTCTTGTCTTTAAGTGTATCCTGAGATGTTTTGAATACTACATATGGATCCAATTCATGTCAGTTGATCAGGCTGACTGGTGTGACTATGCACTGGTAAACTGACAAAACTGAAAGATGGAAGGAGGCCTTTTCTCCTTCTTTTGGGACTTGCAACTTGTTCTGGAAATAGCTGGTCAGACTCCTGAAGATATTGGATAGCCATTTGTTGGTAGATAATACAGTAATATTGTCCAGGAATGCTTTTTCATGGTTTGTCTCTGGCCAAAAGCTTGCTGTCTCTCTAACGTGAATTATGTCTTTGTTTTCCTTGATGCTAGATTACAGGAAACTTGCTCAATCATGAGGTCATACTTTTAATCTAAGAAAATCTAACCCAAATTCATTTGTCTACCGTAAGTGCATCCAACATGTTAGGTTTGTTGCTCTACTGTCTTCATGGAGAGTTAATGCAATCTCTTACCAGTGGTCTGGATTCTATAAACAAAGGAATAACTTTTATACATACATACATATATAATATAGATATACACATATATAATATAAATATATATAATATACAATATATATATATACATGCATTATATAATATATATATTATATAATATATAATATATATAATGCATATATAATATATGCACAAATATATATATGTATATATTTTATATATGTATATATATATATATAAATATATATATTTATATATATAAATTTATTTATATATATATAATATACATATATATATATTTGTTATATATATATATATATATATATATATATATATATATATATATATGTATATGTATATATATGTATATATATATAAATAAAATATCTGTGAAATGTGCCTCAAATGATTCTGTTTTGCCTGTCCTTGAATACTTGAACGTTTTAGGACATTAAGTTCCACTGCTACCTCAAGTCAGAAAACCTCTTTGGAGTGTGGGAGGGAAACAGGAAGAGAAAATTCCCAGTCTCCCTGGACTTACCTCTGAGAGCAATCAGACTGTAAAGGAAACTAAGATTTAAACAAGCAATAATAGAATGTCTTCTAAATAAACTATTTAAGGGTAACTGGGAGCAAAATGACATTTAAAAGATGCTGATGCTTGTTCACTGCCTGTACATAATTGTTCTTCAGATTGTTGCTTTTCTAAGCAATAAAGCAAAGCTTTCTTTTCTTTTTCATTAGGATCGGAAACTGTCCAAGTCAGAGCGACAAAGATTTAAAGAGGAAGCTGGGATGCTAAAAGGGCTTCAGCATCCCAATATTGTCAGGTTCTATGATTCCTGGGAGTCTACAGTCAAAGGAAAAAAATGTATTGTTCTTGTGACGGAACTCATGACATCTGGAACGTTGAAAACGTAAGTAAATTCAACCATGTCAAAGCATATGATAAACATTAGCACAAAATTAGAGCGCTAGAAGCAGCTGATAATTCAGAATAGATAAGAACAAAGCCCTTTTAGTGGGAACTGAACTTCTGTAGGGAAATTCTTGTTTAAGAAGAGTCTTGGTACTGCAGGGTACAATGGATTATTCTTTAGGTTAGCAAAATTGTCAGATTCTTCTTTGTGATAGTAAGCACATGCAGGAGAACTGTAAGATTTTGTGGTCTCATAAAGAGAATGCTCTATTTTTACTTTTCAGACCTTTTCCCTTTCCTATCAAGCTCACTTCTGTTTGGCGTGAGGCTTTGGATGTAAAAAGAAACAAAACCAAAACCACCCTTTTTATTTAGTTGAAACTTCATGAAGTAGTACCTGAGAAAAACCTGAAAGTATTCGCAATTCTGCCATGTAAAGTAGTTGAGTGAAGCTAGATCTGTCTTTAAGTCAGACACCAGCAAATCAAACTGCTGTGAGGGCCCTCTAGTGGTGTGTAAAGCTTGGAGGGAGTCAAACAGAAATCATGCCTTTGTCTTGCACTGTACAATCTTGCAGAGATGTGAGCTTGTTCAGAAGCATACAGTTGTCATAAATCTACTGGAATTAAAGTTGCCAGGATTTGAAATTCATATATTGTGGGTCATCGTCTTAATTTGTTGCCCATTTAAGTCTTGGAGAGGCATTCAGATCTTAAATATGTGAGCAGACTGTAGGAGCTGGAAACAATTTGCAGTCTATTTGGTTAAAATAGCCTGTGAACTTTTAGTGTGTTTTTTTTTTTTTTTTGTGATGCTTATTGATAGCCACAAATGAACATGCTTAAAGCAGGAAAAAATGCTATTGGGAGTCTGGACTGTAACTATATGGAAGTCTTTGTCTCTTGAAATAGTGCTGGAGGTTTAAAGATGTTACAACTTTTTCTTTCTCCGTATGTTTGGGAAAGGCTTTTGTTTTTCTAAAGGTTGTTTAAGATATTTCAGATGAAGTAATAGATCAATTTCTCTATGTCCTGTACTTAAAGCAGTATAAAGGTTTTACAGCTCTGGACAGGTGCTTCTATTTACAGTTATCTATTTTCATGATAGTCTGTGTAGTGTTAGATGTAACTTTCTTTTTTCCCTTTTTTATCCTGTTCTTTCCCTCACAAATGTAATGTTTGGATTGTCTTGTTGTGTAGTAGCATAAGCAACATAATACAGTAGTAACAGACAGCCATAAGATAATGTTTTGATGGGAAGAAATACTTTATATTTGCTGGCCATGGGATTATTTTCTACTCTAACTGATGGTCTTTTTTTTTTTTTATCCAGAAAAAAACTATTTTTCTTGTTAATTGCTATCTCTTAAACTGTAAATTTTTTTCACCATTGTGTACTTCGTTATATTTTAGTTTATTTTTGTCCACTTCACTTAAGACCTGACAGGTAAATTGTATGAGAAATTTCTGAAACACCAAATTTAATATCATTAATACCATATTTCGCTTACCTGTGTCATATTCCTGGTTTTGTACTGCGCACTTGTTTTAGCATATGAAATTTGACGAAGTATAACTTCCGTATATTTTCAGTATGTCTATATTATCTACTTTTCATGTAAGTGGTATCTTCCTCATTTTGAGACTAGGGACATAGCCATCGTTGCCACTTTGTTTAAAAAAAAAATAATGACCAGACTTAAGTCTCAACCTCTGGTCTTGTTTCCTGAGGACACTGTAGTATGTGCTTCTGATCTACTTAAAAAGAAAGTGTTAATTATCTGATAGGATACGTGCCTTCGTAACTATTTCTGCTAACTTAGTAGGGTTTCCTCTAGCTCCTGGAGATGAGATGCTGTGATAGGTCACGAGCCTTCCTGTTTAAAAAAAAAAAAGAAAAGATTGAGACAGCCAAGCTCTAGTTCCTGTTTTTCTCTGTTCATTGTAGTTAACTATTAGGAGTGTTCTGTGCTCAGATCAAATACCTGTCTTTTATGTAAAATAGCCAAGAATGACATTAAGAGCAAGTTCAGTGCAGGGTCACCAAGATGGTCAGGGGCTGGAGCACCTACTGTGTGAGGAGGGGCTAAGAAAACCGGGCGTCTTCAGCCTGAAGATGGGAAGCCTTTGGGGGAGACCTCGAAGCAGCCTTCCAGTGCCTCTGAAGAAATCAGAGGTTCTCTCCCTTAGTGCGTGGCAGGAGGATTAGAGACAGCAGGCATACGTTGAAACAGGAGAGGTTCAGACTGGGTACAAGGAAAAAATCCTTTACACTGAGGACAGTGAGGCCATGGAGCAGGTTGCCCCAAGTCCATCCTTGGAGATTCCCAAGACCCGACTGGATATAACCCAAATTAACCTGGTTGACTTCGCGCTGACCCTGCATGGAAAGGGCGCTCAGACCAGAGACCTCCCAAGGTCTCTCCTAACCCAAGTTACCATATAACGTTAGGAAAATTCAAAGCATACTGGTTAATATGGCTGTCCGTGTACTTTTAAGTATTTATACATTTCCATTTTGAAATGCTTTCTGCCCTAAGTGACACGTGCCTTAGTTCATGCCAGTGTTATGGAAAAATTATAGCAACACTGCAGGATGCTGGGTGATGGTTGGACCCAGGTCCTTTAACAGTGAGGAGCTGGCAGTAGGCTAGCATAGTTGAAACCAAGAATGTAATTAGGGATTCCAGATGCTGAACTGAAGTGCCCCTACCATGTGATCTTTGGAACAGGCTCAAGAGAGATGAATGAGGATTGTGTCAATAGCAAGAATTCAAGTGGTAGCTGATGTGATCCAGGACCTCCTTCAGCTTGTCTCCTTCCTTGGCTTGGCTTTTCCCCTGTCCGTCTTTACGTTCTGTTTTGAGACTCCTTCTGGAATAAGGTCCTGATGGCTTTTACAGTTCTGCTTTCACAGCAGAATTATTGCTCGCAACTTGCTTTCCAGATCTTCCTTTGAACCAGAGAAGTTAAAGTAACAGGGATTTATATATTGAATTTTTATGTTGGCATTGATTTAAGTAATTTTATCAAGATTTATGCTCCTGATTAAGTGGATATGCAGAAGAGACTGAACACTGCCACAGAATAATGGAACCGGACTTGGTTTTAAGAATATGTCTGCTGAATTCAATCCTGGTCACGGAATTTACCACCAGTCTTGTAGCAGTGTAAAACTGGTCAGATTTAACTGAGTAACGTTGGCTACATAAGAATAAAGTTATTGCTGTATGCAGCAGCTATTTCAGCAGCTCCTTCTCTAAATGTATTTCAGCCTGCATTTTTTAAAAAGGAGAAAGAAAAGAACTCTTCACTTTAAACTCTTCTACCTGGAGAGGGATAGTGGGACTACACAGCTGGAAAACACTTGAATACTGTCATAGGTTGTTCACCCAGTGGCAACTCTAATCTGTTGAAGTCAAGCAGTAGGATAAGATCACGCTCCTCTGTCACAAGGATTGGAAAAGATTGGAAAAGATTTTTTGACTCTTCTGACATGGATTTTAGAAAGCAGCAATGTTAGAAGAGTTAAGGCTGTTCGAACAGTTAAGGGATGCTGACATTATGTACGAACTCTTCTCCATCAATTCTTTGGCATAGCATTTTAAAAGATTTTTTCTCACGTTCTTACCTGTCTGTAGGTTTGAAATAGCAACTGCTCAGATTCAGGTGATCACATCTCATGTGGGATAGCACCAGGGAGGTGGTCTCTGAGAATTTCTGATTTGCTTAGCCACTCAGCAAGTAAATTTGAATCAGATTTAAAGTGTCATCTGGGGTGCTTGGTCAAAAAGTTTGGACTAATATTGATAACTGAGGTATAATGACTTCATAGCTCTTGCACGGTTTGCAACAGCTCAGTACTTGGTTGTTCTTTGTTAGCATCTTTGGCCCTACTGCCCCTGCCCCCTGTTCCATCAAGGAAAAGGTTATAACTATTTATAGTGGTAAGTGGTTACAGGATGAAAAGTAGGGGGAAATAATCCTCTCAAATAAGTAGATAAGGGAGGTGTAATACAGAAATTTTTAACTCTTTGCTGGGGAAGCAGTGCCTTGAGACTTAGCAAACTGAGTGTTTTTGTCTTTCAGCATTATAGTCTCCTGGTTAGAAGGAATTGGGTAGAAATTCTCAATACGGCAGTTTGTTTTAGGAGGGGGTTGCATCTTTAGCTCTTCGATTGTGAAATGCATGGGTAGTTTTTAAAATAGAGGGTGAAGCTGAAATTTTTGAATCTAATTACTGCTTTTTCACTTCAGAGCATCAAATGGTACAGCATAATCTGCTACTTGGTAGCAGAACTTGATTTTGAAAGACAATGGGTTGACATTGGAACCTGTTTAATGTACTATTATTTTTCACTAGGTATTTGAAAAGATTTAAAGTGATGAAAATCAAAGTACTACGAAGCTGGTGCCGTCAGATACTGAAAGGCTTACAATTTCTACACACACGCACTCCTCCCATTATTCATAGAGACTTGAAATGTGACAACATCTTCATTACTGGCCCCACTGGATCAGTCAAGATTGGAGACCTTGGTCTGGCAACCCTGAAGCGAGCTTCTTTTGCCAAAAGTGTGATAGGTAAGCCTCTACTGTTTTGAAGGCTGGTGAGCCAGTCTACATACTTGGGAACTTGAATCTTAAGAGCTTTCCTTAAAAATATGGTTTCAAAGGTACATGGTCAAAGCCTGTGGATGTGCAGGCTGGGTTTCCCGTCTGTTGAGATTACATGTTGAAATGCTGGTTGTGTTTTTGATTTTTTTTTATATTAACATTAAGTATTTCAGTGTAGATTTACTGCCTTGCCCAACAATTTCATGTAACATTGTTGATAAAACCTCTCTTAACTATAAACCTCATCTTTAATATGCCTCTTCAAGAAACTTCCAAATGGATTTTGGTGACTGAACAACACTGATATTTAGTCTAGCATTAATTTGTATGACCAATATTTATGATTGTCATCAGGTGTTAATATTAAATCTCTTACATTTTGTGAGTAATCAAAAACTAAGATGTATCAAAAAAAACAAAATACTGCAAATTGTGGTATAATGTCTTACTCAGGAAGTCCCCAGACAGTGGAAGGGGATACATCGTGGAAGTGCAGTCCTGTACTTAGTCTATTCTTAAGTATCCCCTAATGACCTTTTTTTTGAGAAATAAACTATTGGGCTGATAGAACTAGGATGACCTTTCCTGTGAATTCTTTATAGAATTGGTTTTATCAGCTTTGTTCTTGTAGTTGGGTGAGTAGGCTGCCGGAAATGAAGTTGCTTTTATTCCTAGTATTTCAGCTTGCTAAAATGCAATATTGCTCAACAGTCCTGTTCTAGATTCCCAGATGGGATCAATGATGTATACCTGTGAACTATCTTGCAAGTAGTCACTGAAATATTTCCTGCTTCTTAACCAGGTCATAGTATTAGTAGGAATGAAAAATATCTAGTACCAAAAAAAAATGATTTTCTTAAACATACTCTTATTATTTAAAAAATTACAGCTTTGTCTTTTGCTGTTAATAGTTAGCCTTTGGATAAGTGGCTACAACTGCATTCTCTTTTTCTGGTTTCATGTGGTGAAAAGGAGCAATGTGGTTGTTGAATGATTTGTAAACTGTCTTGAATCTGGTGTCTGCAGGAAATACTTCTGTGTTTAAATTTACAAGCAAACTTGCATCTCTGGCTTAAAGTAAATCTGATCATACAACGCAATCCTTTGGACTGCAAAGAGGGTGCAGTGATGCTTCCCTGAGCAAAAATTCTCTTCAAACTCTTTAAATGGGACTTGTTGAATCTCACGCTCTATGCCTGTAACTCAATCTCTCTGTATTTCTAAGTATTTTTGACTGTAGGATGTTCCTCACTAATGCCTGTATCTGCAGTAGGCCTATAAATATACTGCAGGTGGGAAGGTAAGTATATGAAGAAGAGGGCTCTGGTGAGTGGCCTTTGCAGAAAATTACTTCTTATCCTTTTTCATGAAGAGTTATGTTTTAACGACAGAGTTTTTCATTGCAAGGCCTTTCCTGAACTATTCTACCTGAAAAAATAGGTGGAGAGCACTAGGTCAGAGACTAGCTGTGGGCTCCTACCAGTACTACTTCTTTTGCAGCAGAGGGCAGTCAGGTAATTCCTGAAAACAGGTTTAATGTGCCTCCTTTCTTACAGGGAGAAAAGGTAAGTGTCTTAACTCTCTTTAGTATTTGGTTTGCAGCCTATGGCTAGTCTGACTGTTTTCCCCTCTTCTTATCCCCCTTCCCTCCATTTGATGCCTGATCCAGTCTGTTTTGATTCTTACACTAACATGCATCAAACAAGAATTACATCAGCCCTTTCATGCCATTCTTATTCCATAAAGACCTTGCAATGGAAGACTCACAAAGTATGTTGATGGAACAGAGTGACTAAGGGTTTCCTCCCTCTTCTTTTTGCCTCCACTTTCTCTTGTCTCACAGGTCTGCCCAACTGCTTCCTCCTGCGGTGAGTAACGCCAGCAGCCTCTGCTCGCTTTGAGACATTTAGAGTCTGAATCGTTCTTTTAATTTAAGGTACCCCAGAGTTCATGGCCCCCGAGATGTATGAGGAGAAATATGATGAATCCGTTGATGTATATGCTTTTGGGATGTGTATGCTAGAGATGGCAACGTCTGAGTATCCTTATTCTGAGTGCCAAAATGCTGCGCAGATCTACCGTCGAGTGACCAGCGTAAGTTCCTCCCCGCTACTGATTCTAAAGCTATGGCCACTAGCAAGGGAGTACAAACGGTTGATCAGAAGCCTGTAAAATATGTGAATGGAAATAAAATTTTGCATATGTTGATACTCCTTCAGTATATTAGAAGGTATAGCTTGGGATTTAACAACAGCGACTACAAACAACCCAGCAACAACAACAAGAAAACACATGAGAATAACATTATTTTCTAAGCGACTGAAGGGTTGGGGGTAGTATTTCAGCCCTGAAAGCTAGTTGGCAACTTTGTTCTCTAAAATAAAGCTGGTTCACAAATTCAGAGCACTTTGCTGTAGCAGCCTGCCAAGACGAATCATAAATTGTTACTTACAATGATTTTAAGTTTACTGAATACCAGATGGCTCTTAGCTACTGTGTCAGGTGCACTTCTCATAATTATGCAGTGGAAGTACTTAATCAATAGCAGGAAGATATTTCACTGTGAAAAGTGCTGGTAAATGCGGTAGTAGTGTTACTAATGAAACCAAATAATGGTGAAAAGGTGACCAAGAGCTGAATTTTGCCCATTTGACTAGAGTAAGTAGAGCCTACAGACCTTGAACATACAAAGCAGACTAATGTTAGAAATTCTGAGAGTGGTTGTAGCTGATATACTTTATGGTCTCTAAAACAGTACCATGAGAACTACAGCGGCATAGTAAAACTAACTGCATACATTCAGCCCTCTTATCTAAGCGTTCAGAAAGAACATAGCGAGGTGGCCATTTGGAGAAGCAAAAACTTGCACTGTTTTTTTTCAGAATATCTGTGCACACATGCAAAGGGAGAAAATGACTTTCACTAGCCTACAAATTGAGGAAAGAGTTACTCCTGTTAATCTTTTAGTGTGTATTATCTTTGAGAAGTTGAGGATTTAATAACAAATGGCTTGCTTACGGCTGGAAAAAATGCTTATTCCTGATACCTCAGAGTATCAAAGGCAGATAAAATTGCTGACTGCAGACGGGGAGAAAGGGCCTTCATGGTAGAAGCAATAAATCCTTGAAGGAAGGCTTGGTGAAATAAAATGTGATTTCTTGCTTGAAGGGGAATGTGGGAGAGGGACAGGAGGAGGAAGAGGAAAAATAGGTGTTTTTTTGAACAGGTGTTAAGAGTATGTTTTATTTATATATATATATGTATATTTTTTAGTATGTTGGTGAACTTAGCTGTAATCTTCTAAGTCAAGAGGAACAAGGGTAAAATCTAGTGATAAATTGTGCATGTTCTGATGTGTAAGCTGTCTGGATCAGTGAAAGAAAACAAACTAGTTTAGCAAAACAGTTCTAGTGGTATCTTCCAGTATGCTTAGGTTTGTATATTGACCAGAGCCAAAGAAACATAATTTCAGTATGCATGGGTACTTTATATCAAACGGGTACCTTCCATTCCTTAAAGTGTGCTAGGAACTGGGCTATGGTGAGAATAATCAGCTTTTGAGACAGTCCCAGGCTTGGAAGTCCCCAGGTCTGTCATTTCCCTGCTCTGTGAAGTACTTAGCAATTGGAAAGCCTTGTAGGGGTTTGTAGTAGACTTATTTCTATACAGACTTACTGGATTTCTACTTACCACTTGTTTCTTGTACCTTTAACAAACTTGATACTTCTTTCTCCCCGCTGTGTTTGGTTGACTGTTGATCTTCTAAGTGGACAAGAAACATTGAATGGTAATTTTTTGGTCCGTCCTAACACATTTTTTACTCTTCTCTGCTGTTGGTGGTTCACAGATTGAATTTCATTGATTTTATTTCCTGCTGTTTCATCTGCTGCTTGGTATCTCTAAAATGCATTTTTATATGAAAGAAAATATTTACTTGATTTCAGAAGGAGTAAAGGACAAGAAAATAAAATGAAATGTGCATTTCTCTGCTTCCAGGCAGAGAATGAAAGGCTGTGTATTTTGGTATCTTTGGGTTTGTTGTTCTTTGCATTACAGTCACAAAGCAGTCTATTTAAAAACGAACAAAAAGAACAAAAGCCAAAACAAACACTTGAATTAGCTTTCAAGGAATACTTTCAATGAAGAAACAATGATATTATCTAGAAATGAAGCATAAACCTGTCTTAAATGACAATGGAGAATTCAGTGGTTCTTCCATAACACGGGCAGCACAAGCATGTTATGAAAGCGAAATAAAATACTCTGTGGCTCTTTTCACGTTGGTAAAAAATACAAACAGTTTTCTACCCTTGTCCTTTACTCTTTGTAGAAGAAAATAAGATTCTCTTACTCTTATTTTGAAGGATATTTCAGGAGTTCTGACAGTATCTGTAGTTATGGTTGAGGGGTGAACCAGCAGAGAAATTCAGCACTTAGAAGGAAATTGTGTGAACCATCAATAACAGAATGGATTGGGAAAACTTCCTGTAGGAATGCATCCAAAGGTACTTACCAAAACATTTCCTTTTAACTTAGGTTAGAAGGTGACTGTGGTTTGTGGTAGGTGGTTAGCACTTCCAATTCTAACCTCTAGTTTGCTGCTTTTCTAGGAATGTTTAGACCAGTCGAGGTAGGAGCTCTAGTTCTGCTTGTGCCTTAAATGGAAGGATTATTTTATCTGCATGCATACACAAAGACCAGAGGGGAAGATGCTAATGGCAGTTTGTCATTGAAAGCTTGTGAAAAAAGATCATAAAAGATCATAAACACTGAAACTCCAAAGGCAATAAGACAAAATGTACAGCCACTGAGTGCAGGAGATAAGTATTTAAATTGTTTGATTTCCCTCCACCCTTTTGCAGCAACTCTTGGGCTTGGTAAAAAGCACAGTTGCTGTGTTAGCTTAGACCCTAACTACTGCTTAGGAGAGAAACCTGTATAAGGAGTCTTAATGTCCATGGTGTCCTGTCAGCTCTGGACTTGGTACTGCCAGCTTACATTCTTCTCTCCTGTTTTGTCTGTATGTTGGTCTCTCTTCTAGGATGGCCTTCAGCTGCGTTGCTTTCTGACCTTATTCCTTTTGTGATTAGGATGGCTCTAGCCAATGCCTGATTCTGCAGCATTGGCTTGAGGCATTTGCCAAGATTGCTCAGAATATGTGGTGGTTCTACCTTTTCAGGGTTTTCTCTTTTTTTTCTTTTTTTTTTCTGGAAGCAGTTTTCTGATGAAGTGATGTAGTTAGGTAAGCAGAGACCTAGATATCAGATCTAAAGGCTGAAGTTTGTCTTTGTGATGAGACTTTATGGCCCAGCTGATTATTGTTGCTTTGCATCGTGTGCAACAGCAATGCTGCACAAGTCAGTCGTTTTGCTGGATGACCATCTTGTCTGTGTGCTCATTGAGAGATTCTTATTTTTCTTTAATAAAGGAGCACTGGGGTAAAAATCCTGAATTTTCCCTGGCATGGAAAACAATTGTTAAACTGGTTTTCTGGCTTGACTTTGTTCAGAAGAATTCTTTTAGTAGAAGAGTCTGAGTAAAAGCCCCCTTTTTTTAAAAAACAAAACAAACAAAAAAAACTGTCTGCAATTTTTAGGGGCCAAGGTGTTATGTTGTTTTACCGTTCTGGTAAAGAAGTCAGGAGGAGTTTAACACAAAGTATTTACCTCCAGTTGTGTTTGCACGCTCTACCACATTCAGTCCAGACGTTATCACTAGCAGTTTCTTTAGAATAGAAAATACCTGCATGTCTTGTTGCTCAGGTATAAGAGTCTAGCCTCCCTCTATTTTCATCAGAACATAATGTTGGAATTTTGTCTCCACCAAAAGCATATATCCCTCTTTGAAGCTATCCTCTACTGTTCTTTGGAAATGGCTCTAAATAAATGAGTAGTTAGTACTTAAAGAAGCTATGATTTGGGGGATTATCTTATTAAAAAAAAAAAAAAATCTGTGGTTTAAGCAGTAAATCTCTTCAGCTGGGACTGAATGCACCCCGTGGGCACTTACTGTGTCTACATGACCTCAGAAAAAACACACCTAAGCTTTTAATTGGAAAGTAAGCTACCTATTAATTAAAGCTACCCATGAAGGTAGTGTTGTCAGCTCCTGTGATTTTTTTTTTGCCCCTGCCCAGTTGTGCAGACACAGCTGCATGATGCAGTACTAGGTTATGCAATGCCTCCGCCTTATTTTGCAAGTCCAAACTGTATCAAACAATACAGGCAGTTTAATACAAAATGTGATAATGGTACTTATTTGTCAAATAATTATTTATAAAAAAAAAAAAAGTGAAATAAGATCTTGGTAAAATTTGGGAAGATTTTCATGTCTGACACCGTTCCTCTCTCTCAACTGGTATTCTTTCTTTGACCTGTTTCATGCATATTTCAATTATTTTGTCACAAGAATATATTCAAAACGGGCTATATGTGTATTTAAATGAAAACAGATATTTATAGAACAGACATCTTAAGTATGATTTCTTAATTTAGTCTGTTTGGGAAGCAACTCAGCGGAGGCATAACTGCATAGGTGCAGCTGCTTTGTCTCAGTGTGACATGTAACCCATGCAGTTGCTTCAAAAGCTAGTTTGTTTTTTTGTTTTTTTTTTTGGCTTACATTTGCTCTCCACTCACAGATGTGGTACGGACCTTGGCCACTTCTATTCTCTGTCTCCTGCAAGCTTTCTTTTTGTAGCACAGAGATTATTTTTCTAACTACATAGAGGTACTGGTTGCTCCATCTCCAATGCTTGTATATCTAAGTCTGAAATTTGCTAGATGATTAACTAGTCCTGGGATGAGTAAAATGACACTTAAAGGGGTTTATTTTGCAGATACATCTCATTCTTGCATGACTATCACTAACATAAATCCAAACATGTTAATTCCAAAAAAAGTTAAGACCATCCTCAGTTTTAAATGTACTGATCATCTAACGTGAGTGTGAGCAGAACATTTTTTTGCCCCCTCCCGTTATATAAACTTACCTTTTAAATTTTCCCGTTAGTGTTGTTCTCTGTACTTAATTTTCTTCATGCTTAGTTGGACAAAGTGAAGTTTTATACTCGTCCTTGCCTTCATCAAAAGTCCAGTCTCTTCTCTAAATAAATATCTGCCTTCTGAGCCTTAGGATGAGAAAAAAACATTTTGCATTTTGACTTAAGAAAACAAAGCAAAACACAAAATGTTCTGTACTGAAATGTTCCACAGAATGGGCACAGCTTTTTTTCATCTCTGTTGTACTGAGCTTAAAAAAGGCCTGAGGGAACAAGGTACATAATGAGTAACCAGACCAGGCAGTGTCTAACTGGTTTGAAAAGCTGTAATTTCCCTAGCTTGTGGGAACTGAAGCTTACTGGTTAGAGTGAAGGTCATTGTCTTGGCTAGAAACCAGTCACTTATGAAGTGCTGCAGTTTGGTCAATTGAGATTAAATTAATTTCTTCTTTAGTGACTTAAAAGTTAGACATCATAATTGCCTAACCTAATCAACTAAATTCTTTATTTTCCTTAGAGATGAAATGGTCAAGTCATCCTACCTTTGTCTTCTTTTTTGTTCCCTTAAGAATCCTAGGCAGCAAATATAAATGTTTAACCTTTAGACTTGTGATTAGTTTTACTTGTCTAATGAATATTGATGAATATCCTATTTTACTTTCTAGAAGGAATTTGAGGTTTGTTAAGTGTACATAGAGCTCTGTTCCTTTACCTTGAATAACTTGGTTTCTTAGCCTCATTCATATACATAGAGACACCCTTCCTACCAAGTTCTCAGGCAAAAAGCATTGGTAAGGAACATTGGAAAAGCAGGGAAAGGGAACCCTCAAATAAAGCAAGTAGTCTTTTGTTAAAGCACATACTGAAAATCCCTGAGCCTTCAACCAAGCAGAGGAAACATAGTAAGAAAGGGAAAATTGTTGTAATTGTGTTGACTGAAGGAAGAAAATTCAGGCACTTAAGTATCAAATGGAAAACAACAAAAAAAAAGCACACCAGGTGTAATTCCTCTGTATCACACTAAATGAATTAAATAATGAATTAAATGCAGCTGAATGGCCAGTGACACCCTTCAGGCGTCCATCCTGGGACCAGTACTGTTCAGTATCTTTATCAACAACATAAATGGTGGGATCAAGTGCACCCTCAGCAAGTCTGCAGAGGACACCAAGCTGAGTGGTGCAGTTGATGCAACAGAAGGAAGGGATGCCAGCCAAAGGAACTTGGACAAGCTAGAAAAGTGGGCTCATGTGAGTTTAATGAGGTTCACAAGGCCAAGTGCAAGGTGCACCTGGGTCTAGACAACCTGTACAAGAGAAGATTGTGCAAGACTGGGAGACCTCATTGAGAGCAGCCCCGCAGAGAAGGACTTGGGGATTCTGGTGGATCAAAAGCTCAGCATGAGCCAGCAGTGTGCGCTTGCAGCCCAGGAGGCCACCCATATCCTGGGTGCATCAACAGAGTAGTGGCCAGCAGGTAGAGGGAGGTGTTCAAGGCCAGGTTGGATGGGGCTTTGAGCAACATGATATAGTGGAAGGTGTCCCTGTCCATGGCAGGGCTTTGGAACTGGATGATCTTTAAGGTTCCTTCCAACAAGAGCTGTTGTGTGATAGATTCTATGATTAAAGAGTATGTAAGCTTCTGCTGCTCGTCTTCTGTAGCCATTCAGCTCAGTTGCAAGCATTTTAAACAGCACTTCTTTAAGAGTGAGGAATCTTCCTGAGTGGAAGTACAGTCACTGACTCATCAGTTCAGAAATACATAGCCTTAAAAATGGAAGGGGGACAAAATAGGAATACTAGGTCTCAAAGCATTAATAATATCTTAAGTTTTGTCTTAGTTAAGTCCCTCTTTTTAGAGAAAAAACAACAATCTAAGTAAGAAACAACAGGAAACAGCTAGAACACTGTGATGTAACATGCTACACAGTTTACAAAACTGGGGTAGATATATGAAGTTGGAAGGAAAAAGACTCATTCAGCTCAATTCCTTTCTAAAAGTAGATCACTTCTATGGGTTTGTCTTAAGAGACATTTGTAGTATTTAGCATCAAAAGTGTCTAGATTACAACTAAAACTGTTATGTCCATATTGGTATTTTAAAACAAATTTAGTTGAAGTTAAAAGGGGATTTTTCTTATTTTGATCTCTGCTGAGCTTGGGATCTGCCTTAATTTTAAATTATGTATGATTTTAAAATGATCAGGAACTAAAATGGAGGAAGGCTATCAGCTGAGGTGCAGAAAATGAAGATCTAATACATTTTTTTCAATGTGGAATTCAAAAATTTGGTTATACTGCAGACTTCTTATATGTGTTTTTGTAAGCCTACTTTAGCCCATGGTGTATTGAGTAAACAATGTGTATATATATATATATATAAAAACAACAAAAACAACAACCACAAAACCAACACACTTCAATATCTCTAAAGGATCTGGCCTTGTTAAATTGTGATGCTAATATCTAAAATTGTCCTGTACAGACATTTATATAGCTGTTACATTAACTGTGGTTAATTTAATTTACCAGAAGATGGGAAGGTGACTCTTTTCTTAAGAACAGAGAAGTGGTCAGTGTTAGAAAGTGCCTGGCTTTGCAGTGTTACAAGAACCATTAATGAATCACTGAAGTCGCAAACTAAGGATTTAAATGGGGAGACTGATATTTTTTTTGTCAGCATAGTGCCACTAGTCAAAAGTACTGATGTTAACAATGGATGGGCTTCTATTTCTTGTCCGAACAACTGTGCTGCTATAGTTGCACTGGGGTAGAAATGGGTTGACTTCAGGAAAGTTTTAGTCTTGCAGAAGCTCACAGTGGCAATGAGCTTAAAAACAAAACAAAAGCAGTTATTTTGAGATGTTATGTGATTCATAGGCCAGAACTCCGCTAAAATTGTATGGAAACCCTATATAGGTCTCTAAAAATTACTCCGAGCAGTTCCCAGAACAGACAATAACATGTGAGCATATATGCCGATTTGAATGCTTTGTTTTGTTCCCATATTAGAACAGTGAAGGCTACCAAAATTGAATGAAAATTTGAAGGTAGCTTATTCTCAAAAGTAGAGAATAATAGAATTGTCTAGGTTGGAAAAGACCTTCAAGATCATCAAGTCCACCTATCAACCTGACCTGCTGTCCCATCACTAAAACACATCCTTTAGTGCCACATTCATCTCAAATACCTCCAGTGATGGTGATGTGTCCACTTCTTTGGGCAGTCCATAACAATGCCTGACCACCCTCTCTGTGAAGAAATTCTTCCTATGTCCCATTTTAATCTTCCCTGGTGCAACTTGAGACCATTTCCTTGCATCCTATCACTTCTCACCTGCAAAGAGAGACAGACACCCTCCTTGTTACAGCCTCCTTTCAGGTAGTTGTAGGGAGCAGTGAGGTCTCCCCTCAGTCTCCTCTTCTCTAGACTGAACATCCCCAGTTCTGGGGGGCTCAGACATTTCTCTGCTCCCATCACCAGCTTCAGTGCTCTTTCCTGTACATGCTCGAACAACGCGCTATCCTTCCTGTAGTGAGGGGGCCCAAGACTGAACACAATATTCAAGGTGCAGTCTCACCAGTGCTGTGTACAAGGGGATGATCTCTTCCTTGGTCTTCCTGCCTACACTATTTTTGATGAGAGAAACACCAAGCTTGAAAGCATCTATGAGAAAATCCATTGCTTGTTGTACGTAATGTTTTTATGCGAAAGAGGAAAAAGACTGTTGCTTCTCCCTCCAGTGAAGGTGTTTTGCAGCTTCCTAACACCAAGCTTGTGCCTTTTGAAGGTAAACATCTTCCAGAGATGTTTCTATCTTACAACCTATTATCATCATAATTCTCTGAGTAGCAGAGAATTATACTTTCTAGGACCCTCCTCTGAAACTGAGTCTTTTGGTACACAAATAGATGTTCCTCGCTCCTATTCTAGTAAGTCAGAAAATAAAAGAGATAGTGAGATAGTGACTTTTGGAGCATTGTCTGAATTGTGCACTATTTTTGGAGTTTGCAACATTATCCTAGGCCTTTTAGTAGTTATCTTCTAAGCAGTAGTTCTGGCAGTGAATATGGTTTTATACGCCATGGAAAAGATTCAATGTTGGATTGTTCTTTTTAATTCAATTCCAAGTCCACTGGACCTTATCTGTGGCTTTAGAATTATTATTGCTGTACTTAAATTTTAAACTGAGTGCTACATGATGTTTTTCTGTCAGAATGATAGCTAATTAAAGCAGAGAATGCAACTAATATAATTTGATTTTTCAAAAATATATTTTCCATACTGAAAATAGAAGAAAGACATTTTTGTTTCTGATATTGTGTCACTGTGGCATTTCTATATTTATAGCACTGAGATGTGTGTCTAGGCATGCCCCCATTTTTTTTTTTTTGGAAAGCCGTTTCCAAGCTAAAATCCCAGCAAAACGACGGCTCATTTAGCTAGCTCAAGATGTGCACCATTGCATGTTCTTGTTCAGATACAAAGGCAGTACTGCTGCTTCTAAATGTCAAGTTTAACAACTGTGTGATAAATTAAGCTGATCTTACCTTTGTACTCCTGTGGAAGAATAAAAACTGTCAAGTTTGTTCTCAGTCTGCTTGTGCAGTCATTGTCGTTTTGGAAGAGCTTGTACCCTTATCATGTGTGTTTCTAAACAAGGCCCTTTTCACCATTTCACACAGCCATATCATAATGGTTTGACAGCTGTACACTAAGGAATTGTGTTTTGCCTTTTGATTACTAAATTTCCTATTCTAGAGATTGTGATTTCTTCTGTTCATTGGAGAGGGATGCTGCAGCTATGAGAGGTGCTGTGATCAGTTCATCTGCTTCTTAACTAAAGCTTTCCGTTCAACCAGTTATAAGGGCCCAAGAATCTTAAAACTTTTGAAATAGGTTGATGTTTGTACTTACCTGGAGGCTCTGATGTGAGAACTTGCATATTTAAGAAAAATCAAAAAGCCTTGTGTGCTGGGCTAGGTAGCTAGTCAATGTGGTAATTGTAAGGCATGAAGTATATCTAGCAGTAGCGCATAGTCTACATTACAGTTCAATATTATCACAAATACAGTGGTTTTTACCTTGTTACAAGCTTTTACTTGTGAATGCTGGAAAGGAACACAACCAGGGATTTCTCTAAAGAGTTAAGACTAGTACTAGTTCAGCTTCTTAGATTAGATTTGCTGATAGGATGGATTTTAAGTATGTGGAATTGTAAGGCTTTTAACACTAAATTCTCTGGCTGTAAAATGTACAGTATTGATGTGCTGGCAGAGCAGTTGGATAAGGAGACAGTGTAATTGTCCTGCAGCTTGTGGGCTTGGAGATAAGTTGTAGAATATGGATGTGGAGATGACAGCAAGACGTTATAGCTATTCAGACAAGGAATATGTATTTATTCTTTTTACCAAAGATGATCATACAAATAACTAGACGCTGCTCTTAGGCAACCTCACAACTCAAAGAATAACAGTCAGTATGGGTAGAATGGTTATATTGGAAATGTATCTCGTGCATATAACAGCTTCAATCATGTATGCATGGGATGTTTTTACTATTAAATATATGACGAGCCTTTTGTTTTTATTAACATCTCAAATTGTTTAAGGGTACTTGGTACACTGAGGAGAAAACAGTTCCCAAACTGATCAGTCAGATTGTGGCAAGCAGGCCTGTGTAAATACAGCATTGCCTCCACTGCCTTCGTAACTGAGCATGAAATCTGGACATACACGGTTATCTGTTGCAAGTCTGAAGACTGCTGATTTGGAGAAATTTAAGAATCATGGGACTTAGATTACTTGCATGCCAGTACGATGAGGGGTGAGGGGGGGTGAATGTTGTATCTCCAGCCTCTGCAGACTGAAGACACTGGTTGAGCTATTTCAGTGCTGTAGAGCTTTCTTAAATAGTGGAGGGGAATTCTGGTCTGGCTGCTGGTAGATTAGGCAAATTCAAAAGGTATCAGGTTCAAAATGTGCAGTCATTACTTTTCTTCAGAACAGGGCAAAATTGTCCCAAGACAATGGTATAAGTAGAGGTTTGTGAGCTGACTAGCTCATTGAAAGCCTTCATTGGCTTCTGTTGCTTGTACTGCAGCACTACTGTTTACTCTGTTAGGATATTGATCTTGTGCAGAGCTTATTCTGCAGGATTTACCGATTTCATTCCTGACAGAATTATCAATTGTCCAGAATTAATTACTATGGAAATACTGAAATCAGAGAAGCTCAATTTTCATTTCCATTAAATGTGCTGCATCGTTTCAATTTTATTCTGAACTCTACCGTATCTCGTTCTTTTTAATGCAGCTTCTGTAGGCAACCTGTATTTCTTCTGAACTGAGTAAATGCTGAGTGAGGTCTTTTCATCATAGATACGCAGGTATTCAATTGAACTGGGATGAGAATTATGATACAAATGTACTCTGTGAGATAAGGAAAGAAATCTGAAAGATTGTTTCTAGGTGATAGAACAGTATTGGGATGAGGGATTAGAGGTGGAGAAGGGGGTGAAATAGTTAAACTTGTAGGTTTTGAGGGCTGGGTGAGTAACTAATAGCCAGTGGTGACCTTTAGAAGATCGTAGGGTTAAAGTAATTTAAATGCTATATATACTGTTGCCCAAGGGCTTCTGTGAGACTATGGGAAGGAGGTAGGATCCCTGGCTTGTTTTCCACTGGAATCATATGCTCTGTCAAGTTTCCTTGAATTAATGGGTTGTGGCAGCCTGGATCTGGCTCAAACTAGCATGGTACCAACTTAGCTAAAAAGAAAATATAGAGACTTTTAATTACTTTGTTTTTGAGATTTGACTTTGCTACTGATTCTATTAGCCTCTGGACTGCAGAGTTTGAACATTTTGTTTGAGAAGATTAATCAGTTACGGTAGAATTCCTCTCAAGCTCTGCAGTTAAAGTACTTCTGCAAAGAGCCAAGCAAACATCATGGTTAGACTGGGACAGGTACACTGTGTGCATACTAAAAGCTGAAAGGCTTCAAATATTCTTCACATCTCACGCGGTGCACCCCAGAGAAGCGCAGCCTTAATTTAATGTGTTGAATGTTTGGTGCTGTTCCTGGGAAGTAGATTGGCTTTGACTGCACAAAACCCGCTGTCATTGGGTTTGAGTGCCACTGTAACAGTGACAAACAGATCATAAACACTGGCAAGTGAAATTCTGACATGCTTTATTGAAGATACCAGTAAGCACTGTTAAAACTGAGGTGATAATCAATAGTTGATGCGAGGGTGTAAGAGCTAAGCAGTTGGAAGGCCACTCAACATAGCAGTATCTTTGAGGACCTCTTTTCCCTTGATACCTCTAAACTTTCACTGCAGCTGGTGAAGGGGATTTCTAAAATGCCTGGTGAAGGATCAGAAGGTGTTGCTTTGCAATGTTGGTGTTTGTGGTATAACAATATTGGTATAATTTTGGTATACTTGGGGAACTGAGTCTGCCGTTTTGTGGGTTGAGAAGTGCTCTTGATAAACTGTTATTATATTCAGTTTTAAATGATTCCCACTAGCTATCAAAATGCGTTTGTTCACTTTGCACTTTAAAGCTGTGCATGTGAGCTTTCCATTGCTGCTTTTGTCCTTCCAAAAAAAGCCTGGAAGCTGTGAACAACTCACTTTATTAGAAAGCAAGCTCTGCAATAGCTGTTTGAAACGAGATACCAGGGGAAGAAAAAACCAACAGACTTCATGTTGGGTTTGGAATACAGCAAGAGGCGTTGGGAAATATAACTCCAGATTATATTCATGCACGTGATGTAAAACAAGCAACAACACAGCCTTCTAAATCTGTCCAGCAGTTCGAGAATCTCCTTAAATACCTATTCCCTTACGTTATGAACCTAGTAAAAGAAGAGCAGATGATGGTAGCACTGGTAGCAGATGTAATTGTTAGGGAAGAGGGAGACGGGCTATCCTATGTTATCCTAGTGCAAGTTTATGTTCTTTTGGGATTAAATTGGGAAGTACACTTATGTAGCTCCATGGAAAGAAGAAGAGAAACAGCAGCTGCCTTCCCTCCTAGCACAAAATAAGTGCCAGCAAGCTTGGGTCAGAACAACATATACTGACTGATCCATTCCCAAGTGTACTTCTGCCACAGCCAGCATGGAGCTGGGTGATGCTCCTGCAGCCTTAAACTATGGTAGAAAACCTGGGTGGAGAATAGGAGAGCAGCCAGACGGGGAGGCGGGGACATGCAGGAAGTAAAGGCTCCCTGTGCTGCCTCCTCTTCCTCCTCCTCGCAGCTAGCTGAGCAGGCAGGAAAGGAGAAGCTTACCTCTTGCTTACATTCATTCTTTCCATTCAGAATTTGAGTGGCAAAAGCAGATATTGAGCTTGAACCTCTGCAGCCTCATGTACTGGACTTGGAAAAGTACAAGGGGTATCAAACAGAAAACAATGCTTCCTTCTAACTTTGATGTCTGCTTTCCCTCCGCTGTGCGTTAAGTCCACAGCCTAACGGATTCCCTTTGGAAATTAACACCCAGCTAACTCTTTGGTGTGTGCATCTCTTTTCCTGATGGATTTTACAAAAAGAGAGCTCTGTCCCGTGTTTGTAATTGTTAATTCCCACTGTTGTTGCTGTTCTCACAAGGATTGCGCTAAAGAGGTAGGTGAGAGTGTCAGCTCCAGAAGAATTGTGTGTAGCTGCAGTGAAGGACTTGGGGGGTGGTGGATCCGAATTCTCAAGATCCTGAACAGCAAAGCTAGAACACTTGTTGATCCTGCTGTTTCCAAGCTGTGTTGCTACTTTCTTTCTTTTTTTTTTTTTTTTTTATAATTAGGATTTCTGAGGGCATATGATGCTTTATCTTCATTTTTTTTTTTGTATAATAGGTAATACAGCATTGATTGTATCTTCTTTTATGATATTTTCAGTATCTTTTGAATTACAATGAGATGTTAAACCACTGATTCAGTTATTTGGTGAGCACTGATGCAAAATACCATGTTTCTAGGCAAAATTTTTGAAGACGAGTTCTTGTGCTTAAAATATTTTGAAAATACGGAATTTTTAAGAGTTATAGAACTTGCTTTTAGCGGATCGTATAACTATACAAACGTGGATGTTACAATTTTGGAATTCAATTTTTTTAACCTGATTAAAATGTGATAAAATCACAAAATTTAACATGTCTAAGTTAAGCGAAACGTGAAATTTCCTGTGCTTAAAATGAAGACTAAGATAAGTGTTAGTAAATACTCAGCTTTGCATCAGTTGCACCTTGTGCTTCTTTACGTATGTGCCCATATTTTAAAGGTTTGGATGGCTTTTCAAAATGTGAAAATTAGTGGGTTTCCTTGAAGTTTGCACTGCTTTCAAGGGAAGTGATTCTGCCCTTGTTAGCTATAGCCCTAGTGCTCCCTTTGTAAGCCTCAGAGCTTGTGCCACAATGTAGTGAACTGGCCGAGTTTGTTTCAAGTCTGATAAGTGCTGTGATCTGGTTCGTTATGCAGCTGTATAAAGGTTTGTGCCAGCAAGAGGGGGGGAAATGACATGGATGTGGAAATGGGCAATGGAGAGCAGGAGACTGCTGCCTTCAGCACCAGTGCCAGTTCATGCTGTTGTAGACAGTAGCTTGGGAAAATGTTTGATTTCATGTGTGCCTGTTATACCTACCTACGCTTTTATTTTCCTTTGCAAGAGCTCTTCCTTTAATTTCCTTAGCAAATTATTAAGACAAAAAAAAAAGCTAGTAGGATTTGGGTATTTAGCTCTGATTAATGGGACAAATAGATTAAAAAACAATTGGATTATGTGTTTTTTCTAAGCAGTTTGGAGACTGTGGAGAGAATGAGGAGAAGCATGTAAGAACGTGACAGTCTTGCAGTAAGTGTGAAGTGTTAAAACCAGGAGCACTGAGTTGCTCAGTATGTACTTGAGTGCCTTTGCATTTGGAATCTAGTGAGAGTATGCTTGGCTGCCCAGCTCCTCAGCTTTTAAGGACACATCAAGGTTATTTGCATTGTAGGGCTCCCCTTTGGTTTCTATGTGATCGTGTGATGAAGGTGTAAAAGCATCTCTGGGTTGAGGTATTAATTATCATTAATACTATCTTCTTTCTTGCTATGTGAAGTAGTCTAGCATTTGCAACTCTTAGAGGGGATTTTTTTTTTTTTAAGGCTGATGCTACTTAAATAGCCTAAACTTTAGCATAAGGGATGCTTGGCCAGTGCTAGAGTTAAGCAATTCTGAGGAAGAAGCTAAGAAAGGTGCTTGAATACCTAGTCCTGCTTTGGTTTTAGGCCTTAATCTGAAGGTCTCCCAGATTTTCTGAGTAACAGTTAGGAATATGGAAGGTGTGGTGGAAGAGTCTTGGAGGGGTTTTCTTCTTAACTGAACTACTGTTTTGGAACTCACAAATTGGAATAATCCAAACTGGCTTCTATGGAAGGTCCCAAACACTTTGCACAAGTATTTAACTTCTCGGGATAGAGATATGCATAGTATCAGACTGAATCACAGATTTTATTTATTTATTTATTTTCCCCCCGGCATTGTGCAAGAGCAGAGCTTGTAGTCAAATGGGCAACAAGACGGCTCGCATTCTGGTTTCTTTACGTTAATGACATTGTTG
The DNA here is from genome assembly GCF_047663525.1 of Anas platyrhynchos. Lineage (NCBI taxonomy): Eukaryota > Metazoa > Chordata > Aves > Anseriformes > Anatidae > Anas > Anas platyrhynchos. The sequence goes on from NC_092587.1 coordinate 63,943,077, forward strand.
TACCAGTTGTCTTGTATTCATCTTAGTTTTCAGTTTTTCTGACATGAGATCATGGCACAGATCCGACACCTTCCTTTTACTGCCACAGTATAAATGAACATACATGTGGGCTGCTGGCATGGCTGGAACTTGGGCTATTTAGAAGTATCGAATGTGGTAAATTTTAGGCGACTTCTCTGGCAAATTTAGATATAAATCTATTCAACAAGCACACAAATAACTATTGCACATACTATGCCTGCATATATATGCACGTTGGTGAGCATTTTATTCTATATAGAAAGACCTATCTTGTACATACATGAACGTCAGCTGATGCGACCATTTTAAGCTTGGCCATGGTTAAAGGTGATGTCTGTGCGACTCATCAGTGCTGTATGAGCAGAGACAAATGCAACGGGTACTTGATGCAAGTAGTAAATGCAAAAACAAGTTTTATGAATCTCTTAGAGCGCATTGCTCTGTGACATGTAGCTGGAGACTTATGATGTGACCTGGTTACAATATTAAAATTTACTCGGGCAAACTTTGCTCTGGTGTCTTACCAGCTGAGGCACCGATCTTCAGAAGTTTGATGTTCACCGAAGCTTTTAAGAATTAAATTAATGTTCACTGACAGGCTGTGTTTCAGGGCTTACTCTTGTCACAATATACTCTTCAGTTCCATGAATCTCAATTGCTAAAATTTCATAGGAGAAAATCTTAGAGCAAAGAAATAGAAAATCCAGAATGCTGTTCTAACAGGAAGTTTTTATTAAGTGAAAGATCTGCATCTTTCTGTAGTTCTTGTCCTTTCTTTCAAATTCCACATGTGATCACAACACCTTTGTACAACATAAAGACAAATGCTACTGTTCACTGAATGACTGGGTGGTTGTGCACTTCCAGTCTTGCATTTGCATCTGTTAAAGTCCACTGTGCCCTCTCCTGGAAGAGTGTGGTAGAGAGTATCTTAGGTAGTGAGCATATTGAATTCAATGTAATGCAATGCTTGGCCAAGAAAAACAGTATTTGAATGTAGATGAAAATTACTATCATATTAAGTCCATGCTCCCTTAAATGATGGTCTGCAGTTGCAAAGGCTCCGGTTCAGAGACTTGACCCTTTCCATTTCAAGCCTTCCTTGCTACTGACAATAGAGGAATGGTGGGAGAGGTATCTAATGGTACGCTGAGAGAAATACTTCCTTGTTAGCACACAAATCATGCTGCTTGTATTACTGCTTCATGTGTATCTGTACTTTACACTCTGTGGTTTTTCCCTTGTTTCGTTGCAATTTGCCAGTGACACGGCGTCAGATGTGTCCTGTGTAGGTGGTAGGTAGGAACTGAAGGCTCATAACACGTACTATTGTGTGCCAAATTGTACTGATTTCACGATTGTTTGGTTTGAAAGTTTGGGCACTTCAGATAATGACATTTAAACAAGATGGCTCCATCCTCTCTTGTGTCCTAAAATACAGAATTTGAAGCTAAAGGCTGAATCAAGTAAAATTGAGTGCCAAATTTTGCTGTTTTGGACAACTGACCTCCTGAAATGGAGCTTTTGGACATGATTAAATGGTGGAGTTTGGCTTTCTGTGCCTGCAGTGCTTGCAGGATACCCAACTGAGCATATCTTATGGTTTATTTGCTTGACTGAAATGAGTAGTTGACTGGAGTTAAATTTTGTTTCCCTCTGTTCCCAATGGCTTTAACATGTATTGGAGAAAGAATTGTCATGTGTTGTTGAAGAGCAATTGGAAAGGTGCATATTGTTAACTTTCCGGAGTTCAGCAGTAATCATTGGTTGTGTGGTTGTGTGGTAATCATTGTGTGGTTGGAGATTAGTAGATCTAGGAAGAGCTAAGATACAAGAAAGTCTTTTTTTAAATTATTTTTTAAACACTGACCAAGTTATTTAATGATTCAGTCAGATCATTCTGGGCTAATGTTTTTCCCCTAAAATCACTCTGCCAAAATTAGTTCATATAATGGCATGTTGGAAACATTCTGGGAAGCAGCAGAATCCTTTGAAGACTGTTAAGTTAATCATGTGGGTTCGTGCATTAGTGTTATGTAGGAAACATTTCCATTCCCGGTCTAGTGTGTGAATGTTCCTCTAACCATCATGCCTTCTGTAGAAACTAAATGGTATGCTTAACATACCTTGGCACCTAACTGCCAATTCCTACTGTAATGGAGGTCTAATTAAGAAATGGGGAAAAAAAATCCATGTTTGAAAAACTCACTAGGAAACAGATGAATGGTAAGATTGGGGGCAGATTTCATGGTAATTTCCACTAGTGGGCAATTTGGGCCAGTTACCTGTTGAATAAAAATAGTTGGTTTGCATGTGAACTTTTGCACAATTGAAAGTTAAATCAAGTGGGCCTTTCAGTTTTTCTGTTGTTACTTGTATGTTCCAGGGTGTCAAGCCAGCCAGCTTTGATAAAGTAGCAATCCCTGAAGTGAAGGAGATTATTGAGGGATGCATTCGGCAAAACAAAGGCGAAAGGTAAGTTTTCTTTCTAGTCCAGATAGAGGTATTACTGTTGACTCTGTAACTGTGTTAATACCAGATACAGTTTGTTGGGGTCTGATGAAAGTTAGGAAGCTATTTTTACTTCTGCAGGATCTATTCTCTGGTAGGTTCTTATTTAACACTTGCTTTACAGCCTTAGTGCCAGAAAAAGTGCAAAAGCTATGGTAACCACCCAAGGTGTTTTACTCAAATTCTACTGTTGCTTTAAAGCTTTGACCTCATCAGTAAAATAGTGTATGACAGTCTTTCCACATTACCAGGTAATAATGGGTTTATTTGGTTGGTTCATCATTCCATTGTCCTGTGTTGTGTTTTTTTTTGTTGTTGTCCCTTTGATTCTGTAGGTATTTATAGCTGGTTATTTCGAGGGCTCTTTATTTTATAAGTTCTTGCTGCTCACTTTCATTCAAGTTTTCTGCAAGATGACATCTACTTGAAGTAATTAGCTTATAGCGTTACAGAAAACCTGTAGCTGCTCTAATGGCTTATTTGATGGATTTTGTTTCACTTTCTGCATTTACATTGTTGTTGCTTACTGAGTGTTGAGTTTAAGAATGCCTCAGCCTTCTGTCCTTCTATAGCTTCCCACTATTGCGTTTGGAGCCTGCTTTGTCAGTTTATGGATGTAGATTAATTTCATTCTATTCATTCTTGAAGTTTTCCATCTGATGGTGTTGCTGTGTATTTTTAATTTCTATTCATAAAACAACAGCTTAAAAGCTGTTTAAAATAATTGTCTTTTTTTTTTTTTTTCCATTCTGAGTTAATTTTGTGGCTGCATGTCACTTCTTTCTTGCCATTTAGCTTAAACAATTAGCTTTTTGACTACTGCTGTTACTCTGTGTATATAAGAACATAATCGACCTTTGGTACCTTCTGGACAAAGGTATTTGTGCCAAACATACAAGTCGAAGAGGTTCAAGATAGTACAGAATATGAAAGAAATCATGTCGTGCTTAGCTAGTGGTGAATTAGCTAGATGAGACTTCTGACAATACCATGAAATAGACTGAAATATATGCTTCATGATTACTGATTTGATTTGGGGACTGTGGATTGTGTTAGATCTTAATCTTCAGTAAAGCCAAACTGTTTCTTCTTTAGTTAACACATAGCCTATTCAGTTTTGTTGACGTAAAATCTGTGGGCATTTCTGCTGACCGATGTGTGACTTTCCTGCATCTGTGCTTTATTTCTCTATCGTGATTATATATAGAAATTTGGATGATAAGCTGTCAAGTTAATGGGAGGATTAATGGGAGGAAACATGAAATGTAGACAATAAATTTAGTGGATCACCAGGCAGGGACATTCCTTAATAATTTATGAAAACCTAATAACTGTGTGCTTTCTACATTCTTTCCCAATGCGCTAGGTATGCTATTAAGGACCTTCTGAATCATGCTTTCTTCCAAGAAGAGACTGGAGTACGGGTAGAACTAGCAGAGGAAGATGATGGAGAAAAAATTGCCATTAAACTCTGGCTGCGAATTGAAGACATCAAAAAACTTAAGGGCAAATATAAAGATAATGAGGCGATAGAGTTTTCCTTTGACTTGGAGAGAGATGTCCCAGAGGATGTAGCACAGGAAATGGTAAGTGGTGGTGGTCTTGCAAAACATTGAAGGTATTGACGTTCTCTGACAGTGAAATATTGCCCATCAGCCTCTGCATTTACCGTTAATGTCTAGAAATAAAACTACTTCAGAAGTTTGTGACTGAGAAGTTAGTGCAAGAGAGTGATAGCTTATGTTGTAGTGCTGCAACAGTGGCTGTCTATGACAGTCTGAATTCTGTGAATATATCCTCCTTCAGGTGGAATCTGGCTATGTCTGTGAAGGGGATCACAAGACAATGGCGAAAGCTATCAAGGACAGGGTATCTTTGATTAAGCGAAAGCGAGAACAGCGTCAGTTGGTGCGAGAAGAACAGGAGAAGAAGCTTCAGGAAGAAGGTAGTCAGAAGCAGCAGCCGGAGCAACAGCAACCCTCAAGTGCTTCCCATGCAGGGTCAAAGCATCCTGTATCTGTCAGTGGTACTACTCCTGTCCCCACTACTTCAGCATCAGTTTCTACACAAGTGGAGCCTGAAGAACCAGAAGCTGATCAACACCAACAACTGCAGTTCCAGCAACCCAGTATATCTATTCTTTGTAAGTGTGTCAGTTGGTTTATTTAGGAACTCTTGCACTTACACTATTTCCCCCACCCTTAGAGAGTTTTGAACTTCTGGTGGATATAGCACTAATTATCTTATGCTGTTGCTGTCTGCTGAAGAAAATAAGGCCACTGGAATGTACATCAAAAGACGATGCATTCGTGTGTCTTAGCTGAGCCAAGTCAACAGTGCAAATTGCAGTTCAGTCTTAACACAAAATAATTTTCCTTTGTTATAAGTTAATAAACGAAACAAACTCAGGCACCTGAAGTATGAACGTATGTTCTAGTTCTTGCTGCCCTCCTGCAGGGACAATATATTGTTGTGCAGAAGGTTGCATAGTTTTGCACCAGTGCAGTTAGAACTATTAGAAACAACTCTACGAATTGCTACTAACTTTTGTTTAAGGTGATAATTAGATTGTTGCAAGCAGTTCAGATCAGAACTTTTTCTTTTTTTTTTTAAAGTTTAATTTCCTATTCTACATACTTAACATGAACAGATGAGGTAAAGTTGGGAGTGTTGTCCGGCATCCCAACATTTGAATAACTACCTGAATAATAAAGTTAGATAAGCTCCATGTTAGAGTGATGAAATTAGCAAATTGCTATCTGCCCTAAGGAAGTAGAGATTTTAAGTACTCTATTATGCCTACTTCAGGTGCATCTACCAGCCAGCACAACCAACCTGCTTTATGCTTCTGTATAAAAATAAGTAAAAATAATAAAACAAAACTGAAAGATCATTCATGACAGATGGAGTTTAAGTTTTTATTTCTAGTTCAGCATTTAATAGGGAGCATAATTTACTTTTAAGTATCTTTCCAAAGAACTCCTGAAATTACTGATTTTCAGAGGTTAGGTGAAGGCATACTGGTAAGGAGTTACTACTATATTGAGAAAGGAAAAATATACCTCAGTTTTTCTGCCAGCATAAATTTTAGCAGAGGTAAAATGCTTATAAAGTCTATGTGACATGAAACAAATGCAATCTAGCATTCTACTATAATACATTCAAGTTACGAAACAAGACTGCAGTTATTGAAATGCGGATTTTTATTTTTAATTTCTGCAGCTGACGGGACAGTTGACAGTGGCCAAGGGTCATCTGTTTATACTGAATCTTGCGTGAGCAGTCAACAGACTGTGTCTTATGGTTCCCAACACGACCAGCCAATCTCAACAGCTGCAGTCCAGGGGTACGCAGCTTCAGTTGGCCAAGTGCAGTCACAACAGCATGGAGGATATCAGCCACCTGCAGTGGTAAGCCAGAACTTACAGTATCGCAAATGCATGGAATTACTTGGTTGGGATTTTTTCCTTCTTTTTAAAGGTGAGAGGAAGGTTTGTCAGGCAATCTTCCATGTATGTTTTGGTTTGCATGCAATACAAATTCCGTATGGGAGCAATTAGTGGCCTGTTTTTATAAGGTGACCGAGTCTAGTTGAAATACAAGGGTATATTTATCTTTAAAGTAAAGCTTTTTCTTAAAAAGAAAAGCTTTTGGGTTGAGATTTTAATGGATATAAATAACATTCTTAGTACAAGACTATGGAAATAAGCATTAAATCTCACTTGGGAAGGTGTGTTGTGTGTGTATATGAAGTTACCGGGGTTAAAGTTAAGCTGTTACTTTGATTTGAAGGAGGGGCTAGAACAATTTAAGCTGCTGTTTAAATATGAAATTGCTATGTATGTTCTGTGAGACTTTGATTACAGATTCTGAAGGTAAGATCTTTTTAACTGTTATAGAATGCTGCATGTGAGAACTCCAGACTGAAAAGACCCCACGCACTTGTTCCCAATTTTATTTCTAGCTTGCGTTGATTTGCTCATCAGTTGCCATGCATATTCCTTTACCCTGGAAAGTCTGCACTGGGCACAAATACTTTTCCTACTATGTTCATTTGTGTTGCCCTTTTATTTTGGTATGTTTTTCCCTTGGTATGTTTTAGGTAAGAGTATGAGACCATGCAGAAGTCTATTCTGACTCTGGAGTAGAACTTCTGCTACTGTTACATTGTCTTCAGTAGTTCCCTTGTCTTTTTTTTCTTTTTTTTTCTTTTTTTTCGTTTTTTTCTTTTTTTTTTTAAAGAATCAAAACCTGAGGCAGTGACATTATGTTATTATGTGGTAATACCATGCAGGGAGATGATGCGATACTTTAGACTTGAGGGTCCTTACTTTTTTGGTACTTGTGCTTGCAGACTCCATTATAGAATCATCATGGTCATATCTTTTTGGAAAACATCCTGGTTTCAGTCAGAGCCTGAAGCTGTGTGGTACTGCTAGTCCCTGAGCAAATGAGTTTTCAAGCCCTCTAAATAAGCTCTTGCTCTGGATAAGACATATTTTGGTGTGTGAGCATGGACCAGAAGCCATTTCACTGCCTTGGGATGGCTAGTTTCCAGCTTGAAAGACCATAATCTTTTGAGAGGGATGGGAAAACAAGCACATAACAGATATAAAGTCAAGCTGCTTGGTTCACTCCTAAAATGTGCTCATGCTCTATGGTGACGACCACGGTACCAGAAGGTTGACAGAACGGAGTAGAACACTGCAAGAACTACTAACAGTTTGTTGGGAAGACAGGATGACAAGTCAAAATGATATTGACAACTGGAGAAATAATCCTAAAAAGAAGTAGAATGCAGTTCAATCAGGACAAGAGCAAGGTTCATGCCTAAACAGGAGTAATCTGCTACAGAAGTACAGGATGAGCAACAACCAACTAGGCAGCAATTCTGACAAAAAAAAAAAAAGTCAGGGATTATATTGGACCACAAGCTGGACATGGTCAAAAACATCATGCTGTTGTGAAAGAGGCAAACATCGTGTTATGTGAAGTAGTTCTGTTGCTCTTGGCCTTTGGTAAGTCTATTCTGGACACCCTGCCTGATGAAGAAAGTTGAGGGTAAACTGGGAGAGAATTCAGAGGAGAGTGACAAAAAAAAAACAAACAAAACAACTAGGAACACAGAAAGCAGGGTTTATGTGAGAAGACTGAAGGAGTTGAGTTGAGTCCATGGAAGATGAGCTTGAGGAGAGAGAATGCTGTAAAGGCTTCCATAACACAAGAGGCTAATCAGGTCACAACACTGTTGTCAGATACAACAACAACAACAACAAAAGCTTAAATAGGAGCAAGGAATTATTGTTTGGAAAAGGTTTTTTTTCTAACCAGCTGTCTACAGACATACTGTAGACACCATCACTGGAGAGGTTTCTGAACAGGCTAGATAAATCAGTCAGGAATTATATGTATAACTAGTACTGACTTGGAACAGGTAACAAGGGTAAAATATTTAATCCCTTGAGGTTCCTTATGCCTCTGTTCCAAAATCTTGAGCAGTCTAGCAATATTTCTTTTATCAGAAATACTTAAAATCAGATCTCCACTAGAGATCTTGACTTTTTTTTTCTTGGAGTTGTGTATTTGATTTCAATTACCTTAAGAAATTACATCCATAGGAGGAGCACATATAATTAGAGGAGATCTTGCAGTTGAAGGCTGTCTCTTTAAAACATAACCTTTCCACTCACCCTAAAAAAAAAAACAAAAAACAAATAGTCAAAAGTCTAATTCTGATTCTTCCAGTTTGGTTGGATTTTGACCGTATGGCCTTCTGGACTGTGGCAATATTACAAAATCTTGCTTTTATTGGCCCACTGTCTGGAAAATGCTAGTCTAAGACTAATTTTTCCTAAATTTTCCACATATTAAAACAACTTTTTCCACAACTTTTGCTGTAGAATATGTAATGTTAAAGCTTTTATGGTAACATCTTAGTTAATGAAGAAGCCAACTGTAAACAGTTCACTTAATTCAGGGAGGTGCCCAAGCAGGGAGACTGGTGAGGTGATAAGTACAAACACATCCACTCGCTAAACTAAGAACAAACGAAAGCTCATCGGTAACTTTAAGGGCTTTTTGATTTGTCAGACTCCCAAATGGAGTGAATGCACAGTATGGACCACACTGATGGCTCCAGAGAAAACATTCTCTTGTCTTTTCTGCCTTCTATATGCCTCTTGTGAGGGTGCTAGGGAACTTTTCTCCTTGTTCAGTAACCTAAGGCAAACTTGAGCTCTCCTAGGGGCGCATATCCTGTTCCTGGTGTATGTTGGCATTCATTCAGCATTCTCATATCTTCTTGCACACATAGTAGTCAGTATTGGGCCTATCATTGTGTGTCTGCATTTCTTTTCTATCTCATTAGAGTTTTTGCTAGTTTTGTTTTTATTTTTTTTAAGTGTTCAATTCTTAACTTTTGTTTCCCTCCTTTAGCTTCAACGTGGTCGTAGCATGTCAGTTTGTGTCCCCCACCTTCCTGCTCTTCCCTCTATGTCCTGCATCCCTCTCAGTGCTCCTTGCACCCCACCACCAGCGCTGTCTGCACCTCTTTCTCCTTTCTACCTTCGGACTGTCCCTGAAGAAACCTTTGCAGAAAAGCTTTCTAAAGCCCTGGAAAGTGTCCTGCCCATGCACTCTGCCTCTCCACGCAAGCATCGACGCTCCAGCCTGCCCTCCCTCTCTGTCAGTCCTGTATGTGTTGCCATTTGCCTCCTGGCACAGTAAGATAAGTTATCATTAAATACATCCTGGGCTTCGGGCATTTTTTAAATGAAAAAATGAAAAGTTAATTTTTCATTCCTAATTACTGTGCTGCTGGATTATTGTTTTGTTTTGCTTTCTTGAGAAGTGGTACACTTAAATGGTCAAACACTGATAACGTTTTATTTTGTATTTTAGGATAGGATAGTAAAAATAAATGGAAATTACTCAGCTGTACCACAGAAGGTAAAGAGAAGACTAGTTCTTATCCCCTGATGTCAGAAGACTGTTTATTTTCTAACTTCTAAGCAGGCATTCAATGTTAGTTAAGCCTTGCACAAACCAGACAGCTTTTAAAGCTTAGTTGCTGTGGCTGGTTATTCTAGAAGCTTTGGTTTGCTGAGGTAGTGTAGTGATAGTAGAAATTCAGAGTATTAATACTTTTGAGGACTTTTCTTTAAGTTTTAATTGGAGTTGACACTTTGGCTAGTGCTTGATGGAGAAAAGCCATACAAACCCCCATGTGTTTCAAAAGGTCAGATGCAATATATCTTGCAGGATAGGAGGTAGTCTGTTTTCAGTTTGGGGCTTTAATTTACATAAAATAAGCTCTGGAAAACTTCAGTTTGTAATTGAAGTATATGGAACTAATTTTCAAAGCATAGGAAGAATTCTTCAGGAGTACAGGAGTAGGGACTGTCTTGTTAGTATTGGTCAATATGGAAATTTGCTGCTGCTTTTCTGTAAGATGGGAGGGGAAAAGAAACAGAACAACGAGGAAATGGCAATTTGCAAAAGTTTTCAGTAGCATCTGTATTAAAGATAATATATTTGCTGATGACTTTTTTTTTTGCCACCATTTTTTTTCCTTTAGGGTTGGTAATGCCTTCTCTCAGTATACTGTAGGCAAAGATGAGAAAAGGAAGCATTGCTAAATTGTTTAGTGTTCTCATATAGAACTCTCTCCAATGAAATTTTCCCTATGCTGTGTTGACTAACATAAGTCTAATCTGTAATAGCACATCATATGGAGTGGAGTTGCTTGAGGACTTTGCTCTTATTAAACCCGTGAATGTCTTATTGTCCAGGAAAAAGTTGGTTTGTTTCAATTTCAATGGCTTATGATTTCTTACGTGAAAAAGTCTGATGCAAATGGATCAAAGTGATCAAAAGGGATGTTTGACTTTGGTAGAATCCAAAGACCTTGCAATTTTATAGTGGATTTTTTCAGCTGTAGGCTGGAATGGTTCAATCTTATCTCATAAAAGGTCTGTCTTTAGCTCTCTGGATATCATACAAAGAACACTACTGACAGGACACTAGCACCGTGTTTTTTACATTAGATAATACTAAGATTTCATGTCATCTTTGTCTTCTAAATGCAAACTAGAGGCTCTGCACTGTTGCTGCTATCAAACTCCAAATTTTTGTATGCCCATATGGCAGCAATGTCAGGAGTTATATTGGATTTCAAGCAATGACCACAACGGATAGCCCACGACAATAAATCTCATTCCATTGTCATGAACAAAGCTAGTTTCTAGTGGATGATTGGATTTGGACTGGAAAAGCAGCTTTAACACAAGCAAATGTTTCCATTTGTAGCTATGCCTGCCATGGATGTATTTAATGGATATTTACAACTCATCTAAGTTTCCTAAGTATTGTATGTTTTTGACCATGAATTGAGTAGCCATTCTATAAAGTTACTTCACAGAACTGCCTAGTGAACTGTGCATGTTAATGTGCTTCACTTTTAATGTATGAATTACTTGTCTTGTTCATGTCGATACAGCCTCAGCATCCGCGTGGGGGAACACCAACGTTCCCAGATTCACAGATATTTTTCCCAACCGTTCATGAACGGCCGGTGTCTTTCTCACCACCACCTGTCTGCCCGCCGAAGGTGGCAGTCGCTCAGCGGCGCAAGAGCACTTCATTTTTGGAAGCCCAAACTTGCCACTTCCAGCCATTGCTGAAGACTGGCCAGAGTTTAGTTCCACCTGGTGGTAGTCCCACCAACTGGACACCAGAGGCACTGGTTATGCTGGGCACAACAGCTCATAGAGTCGCTGGAGAGCCTCTGCATGTGCAAGTTAATCCTGTGTTTGAGCCAGCTCCCGTACACAGTGACTATAGATCTGGACCAACGCCTCCAGAGGATGCTCACTACAGAATGCATCCAGAAGCTGTATATTTGGTGGGCATGCACTATCCATCACAGGTATCGGAGCAGTATGATCAAGTAGCTTATAACTCTCACGTGACTGAACAACATTTGAAGCAGGTCCCTGAGTCAAAGCATGTGCAAGGTGGTCCTCCACAAAGCTCTGGGTTTGACTATCAGTCGGGGCAAGCATTCCTGGCAAGACATGTTCAGAACCTGAGGCTGGATTCTGGGATGAGTCCCCTTTCTCCATTGTCCAGTGTTTCAGCTCCTCTGAGTGCAGACCCTGCTCAGATGACATTCCATCAGGTATTTGTTCCGCACTCGGCCCCAGCTGTGCTCTCGCACAGCGGGGATGGCAGAACGAGCTGTGTCTTTGAGTTCCATGTGCACACACCGAGTTCTGCTCCAGCAGACGGGGCGATTTTAACCCAACGGGTCTACCGAAGTCGCCGGGGCTCTATGGAGACCAGTCAAGAGGAATCCACTCAAGGCGTAGGGTTGCACGGTCGGCTTCAGCCTGTGACAGAGGAGCAGTATAACTATCTTGGTCCTGAGTTAGCAGGTCCCGGAGGGGGCTCTGCCAGGCGGAGCTGGCCAGAAGGAAGCCCAGAATACTCCAGTGATTCCTCACAGATGACTTCCTCTGACACTGGCGATTTCCAGTCTCCTCCCCCTACAGGGAGCTCATCTTCTGCTTTTGGTTCAGACTTCTCATTGCCCATTGTTCAGCTGCCTCAGAAGGTGTTGCAAGAGTCGCAGCTCTTCATCTGCTTCCAACAGGGAGCCTCGACTCAGCAGGCCTTGTCCACCTCGCTTTCATCAGGACCACCTGCACTCTATCCTCAGGTTACAGGAGCAAACCCTTCCAGAATTTCTTTGCTTTTTATAAATCATACTTTGCACTTAAAGGGGAGCCTTGCTCTTACACTTGCTCCATGTGGTTCAAATTTTAGCATTCATTGGGGTGCCTTTACAAGAAGTCAGTGGTGTACTAGGATTTCTTTAACTGAACAGGTTGCTATTAAATAATGAGGCATCAGCAACCCCTCAGTCCGTGTTCAGCTTCGGGTGAAATATTGGTAGGGCTTCTGTGTTAAGGGTAATGAGTGGTCAGTGTTTTTTGTTCCAGTTACTGTTTTGGAATGAGATAGCTGTAGTACCAAACTGGCTGTTAACCAGTGGGTTTAATGAAATGCATCTTCCGTGCAGTTTGAGTCAGTACTGATAGTAAAATTTGCTTTGTATTTTGTTTCTGCTCTTCAGTTGTTTGATGACAATGTGTTATCTGGAGTTGAGCATTTGTATGGACAATATTACGGTGGACAACAGCATGAAAAGAGTTAACTTGCTGACTGTTGAAAGCTGTGAAAGATTTTCGTAGGCTTGGGGGAAGGAAGTGGGGAGAAAATGGAATGGAGTGCAGTATATATCACATGTATATGGATTTGGAAGTGCATTTGCAAGATCACTAAAGAAAGGAAACAAGCAGAGTAGTAAACTAGTGGCACAAATGACTGCTACTGTAGGTTTTGCTTCCTTATAAGCCTAGAATGTGGTGTCCTTTTGAAAAAGCAAAATTTGAGACCTGAAGCTTAGCTGGAGGTGTGCGTTTTATCAATATATGGAAAATGTCCTTGCAGTAGTGAGTAGTGAGTGTAATGTCCTTCAGTAATGGGTTTGTACACCATGGATGTGAGGAGTATGTGTATTGTGTCTGTGCTTGTATTTTGAAACTTTTCATGAGATTATTCTTTTTTTTTGGTGAAAAGAGAAGATTTACTTTAAGTAAGCTTCTCTCTTGTTCCTTCTGTTGTTCTTGGAATTGAGGACTCTGACGCTTCAGTTATTGTGGTATTAGCAATTTTGTGATTCCTCTGGATGAAAGAGGAGAATGTTTATGTTTTTTGTGGTAAGATCTAGAGCTAAGTACTTAAGTCTTTCTGTATGGGATATAAAGGTGTTTTGTTCAAGCTGAAACAGCTTAATCACTAGTGTAATAGATAGCAACTTCTGTGCTGTAGGAGAACTTGTGGAGTGAAGCTTCTGTGCAAGCAGTTTGAAATTACTTTGGGATTGTTTCTCCATAAACAACTTGCTGAACTTCAGAAGATGAAAAATACACCTGGAAAACATAATAAGGAATCCAGATTGTTTTACAGAATATAAGTTCCAGGAGCTCTTATCTAATTCACTAAAAGATCAGAATCTAAGACACAAGCTGAGTCAATATAAAGATATTATCGCAATGGGTTATAGATTATATTTATATTGTAGCCAGTAAGGGCCTCAAAAAGCTTCTAAAACTGCAAAGAAAAAAAAGGCTTTTTTCAATGGCAGCCATCTTTCCCCCAAATTTTTATAATTAAAATAATGTGATTTTAATAAACTTTTTTCCCAATAAGCTTCTGCAAGTTGAATATTCAGAGAATTAAGACATTTTAGTAGATACTCCTTATATACCTATGCACCAGATGTTTCTTACAAAGGCAGTTCACCAAAGTGGTGTGTGCTTAGGGAAATTATCTGGAGGTCTGTAATTGTCTCCAGAATCTGATCAAAAAGGTCACTCACAAAAACAGCAGTGAAAATCCATTCCATTTTCCTCTGCATCTTTCACATTCATTTGTATGCCACTCAGCCATTTTTTGTTGTTGCTTATTCATTCAAAATTCTGTCTCAGCTAGAATGTGGGCCTCCAGATTCTTCCAAATCTAATTCTTGGCTGGTAGTGAGTCTGGAAATGACTTTTGGCTTGGATTTTGACATGCTTCTCAAAAAGAACAAATGATACATACATGTATTGAGTACTTTGTTATTGGTCTAGAAGTCTGTATATCTTTGATTTTTTTTTTAAACCGTTTTTTCTTCTAGCCTTCTTTTATCCCCTCCCCTCCAACTGTGTTCAGAACACACGAAAAGGTAAACTTTAATGCCTCTATTTCCAGTTACTATACCTACCAAGGCATCCTGATCTTAACACATCATCAGTGGAGGAAGAAGATGGTAGGCTGATCTGTCTCAAATCGAGGGGCATCTGGGTTGCAAAGACTTTGTTTGTCTTGGAAGACTTAAAATGGAGTTTGGTACTTTTCCAGATGGCACTACTTTGTTCTGGTTTTCATAGTGGAATTTGGCCAAATGAACTACTTGTCCAAAAAGAACCGTTAGAAACCTATTACAACCAGATCGTTCCAGGCAGAAATGATTTTAAGTGCCTGCTGCAGAAACCATATGTTTTTTTAAGCTGACTCTTTTTTTCCCCTCCAGACACAAGTGCAAGGCCAGTCTACTTCAAGTAGTGCATCGGTACCTTCTCAGCCTACCCAACACACTCAGCAGGTATGATCAGTTTCTAAACCTGGAACTAAAATATTTTCAGTGTGGGAACTTGATGACTCCTTAAGGAGCAGCCTTTCCCTGTCTACCCTTCAACTCATAGTTTTGGACAAGAAAAGAGGAATCCTCTGTCTATTATACAGTCTTAACATGCTACGAGACTAATTTCGTTGACTTCTTGAAATTTATTTTTAGAATCATGTTAATGCTTCTTCTCATATGTCTGTCTTCCCCAACTCTTAACTAAGCTTGCAGTGGAGATGCCATGCAAGGAAGAGCACATCAGGATTTGCAATGGACTGTCTAGACAGATAGACCTCATTCTGATGAGTTCTTCCAACTTGATATAGTATCTTCTTAATTGTCTCTTTCCCTTTATAGAATCTGCATTCTTTTTTTCACTGAAACAAAAATCCTGTTGCAAGATTTGGTGCTGATAATGGAATTTTATTAGTAATACTAAGGAATGTTAAAGTTTAATTCACTCAGTATGTTCAGAAGAACCATTAAGGCCGCTTAGCAGGGAATAAAAGTTGAAATTTAAATAGATATAATGTTAAATCTTCCTTTTTGGGGCGTTAAGAATAGCTTCTGCCTCTCTTCCCTGCTACAGAATGCACAGCAGCCAGCCTCTTCTCAGCAACCTGGACAATACCTAGCGCCGCAGCCATCAGTTTCTACTGGTGCCACTCCCCCACAAACTGTCTCTCAAACTCAAACTTCACAGGTTATGCCAATGCCTCAGGCAGCAGCTGGGACACAGGTAAGCAGTATTTTTCTTTCCAGCAGAAGATCTGTCTTCACAGCTGGCAAATTAAATATGCTGCTACTTTCACTTTTATTGTCTTCTCTGAATAGTTCCAAAACATTCATCCAGATAGTAGTGTTCTTGGTATACTACAACTGTCGGTTTGGCTGGAAAATATGTATTGGAAACTTTCTTTCACACATGGCAGTCATGAATAATTTATTTGAGGGAGGGATAGCGCTTCCATGCTCAAAGATCTTTAAACTGTCAAAAATATCATGAGGCATATTGATGAATGGAGTACTATGAATGCATTTTCAGGAACTTGTCATTTCTCTGCTTCCCATAGAATGTACATCTTCTGCACCATTGTGTGTGTAAAACACATGTTCACATATTTAGGTAGTGAACCATAAGGACTGCCTTCTCCACTCTTGTCATCTCTCTTACTCAGCTCTTCTCCTTTACTCCCTGATCAAGAAGCTTCTGTTACTGAGTATTACTTCATTTTGGCTCATATCTCTATCTTGAACATGTGAGCCTTGATTTTGTTTTTATGATTATTGTTTTGTTGCTTGTTCATCTAAACTGTCTCTCAAGTTGCATCATTTGCTGGCTTTAATTGACATATTCCCTGCCATTCTCTGAATGCTGGCACAGTGGCTTTTCATTTTCCATTGCTTTAGTCCCCATACCCAAAGCTAAGAGATTTGTTGAAAGATTTGTGCTTCTTTCCTGTAAGAGGACAGGCTTGGCTCTGGGGACAGAGTTGAGGGGAATTGGATTCTGTTTATGCACAAGTCAGTGCTTCAGGGTATTCTAATGTTGCTCTTTCACCCTCTGTGGGTGTCTGTTTCAAGAGCTTGTGGAGTTCTTCAGGGGAAGTGTTGCGAAGAGAGGACCTTTTGGGACTCCAGACAACTTCCCAGCCACTCTGCCAACTGTGCTCCCCACCCACTTTAACAGAGTGCTGTAACTTGAATAATTCTTTCTTTGACTAATGCATAAAAATTCTGCTTTCTGCAACCCTGCTTAAAAAACAAAAAAATCTATCTCTATTTTCTTTACCTCCCCAGCTTCCTGTTTCCCAACCAGTGTCGATCATCCAAGGCGAGCCTCAATTACCTGTTGCAGCACCTTCTCTCCCTCAACCATCAGTTGCCCCATCAGTCCCTATTGGCTCTCACTTTCTACCCATGGGACAGCCCTTGCCAACTTCCATGGTTCCCCAGTTCTCGGTCTCTCAGTTGCCCATAGCAGCTCCTCACGTGTCAGTGGCTCAGCCGGGTTTCCAGTCGCTGCCCATTTCAATGCCAGGTGGCATGAATCAGCCATTGCTCACGCTGGCAACATCTGCTGCGGCAACTGCTATCCCTGTAGGATCAACTGTTGTCCCTAGCCAGCTTCCCACACTGATGCAGCCTGTGGCTCAGTTGCCCAGCCAGGTTCTCCCGCAGCTCCTACAGCCGGCTGTCCAGTCCGTGGGATTGCCAGTCAGCATTGGACAAGCTGCTGAAGCTTCACTTCCTGCTGGAGATGCTCTTTACCAGGTATTGTTGCAAGCCAGCAGAGCTCTTCCCCACCCCTGCCCTCCACATTCACCTGCTCTAAGGAGCCAGCTCAGAACTGTGTGCCTTGGCCAACTCACTTCTCAGAAGAGAGCCACTGAGCCACAAAGATGAATTCTGTTTTGTGGTCAAGGACATTTTTAAAGAGGAAAAAGTGTCCTCCAGCACCCTAGTGTTTTGAGTTTTATTTTTATTTTTTACATTTGGCAGTGGAATTTGTCTAAAATGACATAGTGCAGGACTTTGGACAACAACTGTGTCAAGGAGGATATCCAAGAGATCTGCCAAGTTGAATAAAAAAAAAGAGACCCAAAACATTGTGATTTAAATATGGGAGTCTTGTTTTGGAAAGAGAATCTGTGGCAGCATATTCAGCAATGTCAGTATTTCATACCAAGTCTGGGAAGGGGAAGGGAGGTGGGGAGGGGTTTACACTGATTTTCTAGAAATAAGGCGACATGGATCTTGAATATAAAGTAAGTACCTGATGCTAATCATGAAGTGCTAGACTGGTCAGCAAGGACTGTTTCAATCTACTTTGTGCAATCGTTGTAAAAATGGCAATATGAATAGTGACAAAAATTATGACTTGGCATGTGATTTTCTTTTAGAACAAAGTTGCATTAAGGTACTGATAGTCTCAAGAATCAGCAGCAGTTGCATAACGTAGTCTGAGCAGTTCAGCCTGAAAATTCTTCAAACTAATTTCAAGTCTCAGGTCTTTAAAATATTAAGTCACATAGGCAACTGGAGAGAGTTGGGAGATGAAGATTGTTTTGACTGAGACTTGAAATTTTGGGTGGGAATTTGCTCGTTGTAGCATGGTGACCTGTAAGCTGAGCTTTGGCTACTTGAGCAGCTGCTCTGCTTCTCTGGAAAGATGGTCTTTGGAAGAACTTGAATAAATACAGAAAGTTAGAAAATGCCCCTGAAACTGACACTTTTTTATTTTGTTTGTTTATTTTTTCCTAATTAGCTTTGATACTCGCTAACTTGACTTCTTCATTTCTGTTGCAGGGCTTTCCATCTCGGCTGCCGCCTCAGTACCCAGGAGACTCAAGTGTTGCACCTTCCTCTGCTGTGGCTTCTGTTAGCGTTCCTTCTGCTGTACTGTCCCCTCCCTTACCCACAGATGTAGTGGCTCAGCCAGGCTATCTTGCCCCCGTTGTGCAGCCGTATGTGGAGCAAAATGTTTTAGTTCCTATGGGCAACCTAGGAGGACAGGTTCAAGTGCCCCAGCCTACAGTGAGTTTAGCACAACAGGCCTCGTCAGCCTCTTCACAGCAGGCAGTTGTGGAGGTAATTATGTTGAATATAATGTAACAATACATTTAGGGTGTTTAAATTACGGTACAATGTACGTGTGTGGGGAACTAATCCCTTCCATGCTTGTCTTCAGATGGAAATTAATGTTTCAAATAACCTTTTTCTTACAGCAGAATGTCATGCCAATGTGGGGACCTTGTTGCCACTGGCTGTTCTGTTGGGAAGTGAGTGTGCCTCCTACAGGCAAAAACCTGTTAACACTTCACTTCTTGCTAGTACTGTAGAATATTTTGCCATATCAATGAGAAACTGCAACTGATAGCCTTTGAGATCCTCTCGTTATGCCCGTTCCCTGCAGCGTTGATGTTGCTAGGGAGAATTTGAATCGTCTTTGAGTTCTGCATTGGCTTGCCTTTTGCACATTCTGTTAGTAAGACTATGGCTGCATGGCAAACTGTAGTGACACGTAGCAGCAGAAAGGATGGCTGATTTTCTGCCCTTCCCCCACTCCTCCCCAGGATGACAATTTGCTTCACTGCAGTTTGCTCTCCAATCTTTTTGTAAATTAGAGCTTTCTAGATGCCAGCTGTTTGAAGTTCTAAAAAGGCAGTGCTTTTAGCTTTATAACTGATTTGGGAGGAAAAATTGAAAACTAAGGGGTGACTTCAAAAGGATGGGGATTCTTTGGAGTTCTTGATGCAGGTTTCTATCCATAGGGCACTCAAGGAGTCTCACAGACTGCTCCTTCAGAGTCGCTGCCATCAACACAGCCTGCTCAGTCTACTCCTTTGGCTTCCTCTATGGATAGGTAAGCATGGATTTCTTTTCACCATATTGAATTTCAACTTGATGTGACAGTTTATCCAAAGAAGAAAAATCTTTAGGTACCTCTTTTTCACCAGGGAATGTTTCTTTTTCATTTGGGGTGTTCTCTGAGGACAGGAGGAAATAAACTTCGTAGAGGAAAAATAGGTTTATGAGAGTTGAAGAAAGGTTTGCTTTACAGCAGACTATGAAGGGAGCAAATAGGTTCATGCATAGTGACTTCTAATCTTTTGTATTGACTGTAAGGGATGCTTTTCTGTCCTTTTGGCACTTAAACAGAATTTAAAATTCATGCAGCTTGAAAACATATTTGGAAGATGTACAGCTCAGCTTACAAGAAATACGTAATTAATTACTCTTATAATTACTATTCAAGCAGCTTTATTGGTTGACAGGATTCTTCTCCCCTGCTCTGTGATTAACAGGCAGCCACTGCTATCCTGAGGAGAATATCATCTGGCAGGGTAAACCGTATTGTTGTTGCAGCTATGGAGTGCACGGGTACTAATACAGAGTTGCTTTTTTTAGTGCACATTCTGATGTTGCTTCAGGACTGAGTGATGGCAATGAGAATGTTCCAGCTTCTAGTGGGAGGCACGAAGGGAGGACTACCAAGCGTCACATGCGGAGGTCTGTCCGCAGTCGCTCTCGCCATGAGAAGACTGCTAGGCCAAAACTGAGAATTCTAAATGTGAGTGTTGTGGTTTTTGTTTTTAACTTAAGTGACAGTTTGGTAATGTTGATGCCTGTTTTTGAACTTCAAAAGTTGCTTTTCTTCTGAGGAATATGTGTCTTCTGTGTGCTTGTTTGGTATGTTGCTGTTCCCCCCAGACACCTCTAAGCACACAAGCTGTTCACTGTGTTTCTTCTGCTTCTGGAGTCAGTATTCCAAAAGTCATAACTAAAAGCTTTTGGGAGCATTACAGATGGCAAAATCAGCTTGCTTAGCCACTAGTGATTCCACAGACTATTCCTGAATATTTGCTTTAATCTTATTAGTAAAGCTAGGCCAGTGACCTGTAAGCTAGAAAGGAACAAGGGAGCATCAGGAGTTCTAGAGAAGTGTGGACAAGGTAACCTTGGATGTTTGAGTAATTGGCAGATCCTCAGAAAAATAGTGCAGTAAATTGCACTGTTTATTAGTCTAGAAAAAGAGAATGTGTTCATCTTAAAGCACTACTTTTGGTTTGCCTCCATGGGCTTTAAAACTCAGGTCTTCTATTCTCATGCTTTTCATAATTTATTCACTGTAGGTTTCAAATAAAGGTGATCGGGTAGTGGAATGCCAGCTAGAGACACATAATCGGAAAATGGTTACTTTCAAATTTGATTTGGATGGTGACAACCCTGAGGAAATTGCTTCGATTATGGTAAGATACGTTTCAGAAATAAAAGATTGAATCCAGTCTTAATCACAGTAATAATATAAGCAGTCTTATTTTCTTCTTTCCATGTAGCATAGCCTGCTTCCTCTTTTCCCTGTGCTCACTTTATTGGTTTGTAAGTACAGCTAGAGACTGGAATATGAGTGGAATATGAAATTGACAGTTAATATTGCATGCTTAGTTCATGTGAACATTTGAGTCAGTTTTTTTTAATCCTAAAATTTCAGGTTTTACTGACTATCTGCTTTCATTTCTTCACGGTCTTATTTTTGGAAAACCTGCAGACAACATTTTTGAAAACACCACAAAGTTAAATAAATTGTTTGCTTTTCTAAGGCCAAAACATTGCTAAATCTTTAAAACTTCTGCTTAAGGTTTGAGTTTTTGTTGTTCTTAACTGAAACATCAAGATTCTGCCCTTTAAGGAATGAAAATCACTTTTTTTCCCATTTCTGAAAGTTAGTAATGACTGCTGCTTTTGACTAAGCTAGCCAATGTCTCTGAAAATAAACAAATAAGCCTCTCATTCAGCAGATACTGGTCAAACATAGAAAAGAACTTACCATTTAAACACACACACACACACACACACATATATATAGGACATGTTTAAATGCAAGTACCTTGTGGGAGGCTCTATTCCACACTACAATTATTTTAATTTTAATATTCCTGTGCTGGCACAATCTGAATGAGACTGAGGATCACTTTAGTGTTACTGAAATGGAGTGGAGAAGTGGTGGGTTGGAGCAGGATGTAACACAAAAAGCAGTATCTTTTCCCCAGCTTCTTGGACACTTGTGTGGTATTCCTTGTTTGGCACAGAAAGGTGGCAGAATAATAATAATAGGTGGTCTGTGCTGGCTTCCTACCTTTTCAGAAGGAACCAAATTAGAGACTCAGGAGAGAAAGCCTTTCCAAGAAAGAGGAAGTTGGTTCTTGGCTATGTACCTGTATTGACAGTGTAAACAAGTCAGTTACATGATATTAAGTGTCAAGAAACATGTAGGCGATACAGATCTTACATTGTATCATGTCTCAATTGATCCTATGGAGGAATAAAATAGTATGTTTGATTAAAGAGCAGACAGTTGACAAGTGCAAACAAAGTAAGTGAAGTGTGTTTCCAAAGCACAGTCATGTCATCGAAAGTACATGACCTAATCTAGAATTTTGTGCTCACCACTTTCTTGTTGAATATTGAGGAAACTTTTGGTTATAAGACTTTTCAATATTCATTTCAGTCAGGTCTATTCCACGTACCTCCTAGGTATCTGGCACTACTTTAAGTAAAGCACTGAAGGTTTTTTTAATTAGTAAGTATTCTGCATTGCAAAGGCTGATATAAGTATATCATGCTCGTTTCTTGGGTTTCTGAACCAGCATCCCAAAAACCTGTTGAGAACAGTGTCTCATGCTTTACCTCTAAGGCACTTTCTCTCTCTTTCTCCACAGAGGTACTCTGACTGACAGCTTTACTTAGGTTTTGTAGAGTAACTGACTCTGGGAGGATGTTACTGTGTAGTATTTCAGGAGACAGATTTTTTTTCTTGGTTCAGACTAACAAACTAAGAATTCTTGTCTAAAGGCAAAGTGTACTTATTTAATCTCATTTACCCCAACATAAGCAGCAGTGTGTATTTTTATAAAGCAGTATAGTGTGTTGAAACTAGATAGGCTGAATGTGCTTCCTCTCACCAAATAGGGAACGTAATAATTGTGTTTATGTACTGCAGTCACACTTTCAAGAGCTAGTTCAGTACACAATGGAAATAGAGTAGCACAGAATCCATCTTGCAATATAGAATTTTATTTTTTTTAAATATATCTTTCTTTAAATGTGCCAGTAAAATGGGGTTGCTAATTTTCAATTTCACTGTATTAAGGAAAGATTGAGGTTACAGGTAGAAAATGAGATCGAATGTTGTTCCACAGTAAAGAGAAAACAAGGGCAAGTATTTCGGTGCTGGAGATGATGAGAAACAATTGTTTCCCTTCAGGATGTCATCAACTTTAATTTGTGCATAAGAATGGTGAAGGGAGGACAAACAGTAACACTGAAAGTTAAATTATGGTCACTCAATGTTCAATACATAGTTCTGAAATAAATTGTGATAAATAAAAAATATTGCTCTTTTGCTGTCTTTACAGGTGCAGAATGAGTTTATTTTAGCAACTGAGAGAGACTCATTTGTAGAACAGGTGCGAGAGATCATTGAGAAAGCAGATGAAATGCTGAGTGAGGATGTAAGTGTGGAGCCAGAAGGTGATCAGGGTTTGGAGAGTATGCGGACAAAAGATGATGGCTTCTTTCCAGGGTCGCAGGTATGTAAAAGATGGATTGCTTTAGCTATTCACCTTTTCAGTTTTGGGTGGTATGGTTTTGTGAGCAGAGCTAGTTAGAACTGAAACATCCTTTCATGGGAAATATCAAAGCTTAAAATTGAAATGAAAAGATAACCAGAGCTTCAGATCAGGATGGAAGCTTAAAATTCATTTAGAAAGATAAATAACTTAAACCATTGTTTTTTGACATGTTCTAATGCTTCTGAAGGTGCTGAATTTCCAAATAGGAAATTCACCAAATGTCTGCTAGGCAGACAGTATTAAATGCTGAGGATTCTTGGGTTTGAGGTTGTTGTAAGGTAGGACACTAAAATCCCTTCTGTGGCTCCATGAACACTGAGAGCTTGGACTCAAGCCCTCTGTGGTCAGTGAGCTACTAAGAGATTGGATGGGTCAATTGGAAAGCACAAGTATTGAAGCTGGTTGTTGGGAGTCATAAGGGGTGACATTTCCTGAATCTCT
Source organism: Anas platyrhynchos (assembly GCF_047663525.1). NCBI lineage: Eukaryota > Metazoa > Chordata > Aves > Anseriformes > Anatidae > Anas > Anas platyrhynchos. The sequence continues at coordinate 63,966,417 of NC_092587.1, forward strand.
GCCTTATTTCCACCTAGAACTACTTTGAAACATCCATTTATTTACCTATGGATTGTTTAAGGAAACAGGCTGGAATGCCTGTTACAAAAAAAGATGCTTAGATCAATTTGTTACATTAACAGTCACTAAACCAAGAAGTTATAAAAGCACTGTAGATGACATTTGTCTAGGTAAAATTCTACTGGTCTGGTAATGGTGCTTGGGTCCATGGCACTGTATACCTTAAATGCCCACATTTCAGTAAGCTAGCATTTTAAGAACTATCTTGTGGGTTTCTGTTTCAGAATAGAACTTTAAATTTTATCTTACTTTACAGAAATTAGAGTTCAAACAGCCAGATCCTACATCTTCCATGCCACAAAGAATAGGTAAGTCTTTTGTGATTTTTTTCGACAGTTACCTTTTTCTGTTTCAGCGGATGGGTGCAGCCAGGTTTTTATTTTGTATGATGGAGTTCACATTCCATATTGCAGGTGATGTATTTTGTTGCAACTCTGTATCACTGAATATCCAACTTCTTTCTGTTTAGGGGTTCCTCCTAGCTCCTTTACCCAGGTTGTCCATTCTGCAGGAAGACGGTTTATTGTCAGCCCTGTCCCTGAGAGTCGGTTAAAAGAACAGGGATTTTTCACCTCTGCTATTCCTGGAGCAAAAGAAACTCCGGATATGGGTAAGTTATCTAAACTCTTAAACTGTGAAGGCTAAGACTTGTTCTTCAAAACTGAATTTATTTGACTAAACAGACAAGCTCCTAAGCACTTAAAGTACTTGGAAGTAGGGAAATGACTGGGCTGGTAAGGAGTGGTTATAATCTGGATGATGATATGCAAGATTGTTGCAGGAAAAATTGTTGATGGGCTGTCTGCAGGACTCTGAAACCTTAATTCAGTGGTTTTAATTTGTTCCTGGATTTATATATATATTTTCTAAGTTACACAGAGAGATAAGCTTGGTCTTGGTCTAGCAGTAGGAGATAGTTCACTTAGCAAAATTCATTACAGTGTTGATATTTTTCTATTCCTTCAGTTGCTGCATCTCCGCTACATGGTCCTGGAATGAATCTCTCCCACTCTGCATCATCACTGAGCTTGCAGCAAGCTTTCTCTGAGATGGGGCATGCTCAGATGACAGAAGGACCTAGTACAGCTCCTCCAGTGTTCAACCAAACAATACCACCATTTCCACCCGCGCTTTCTACCATGGCAGGCAGTGGTGCACCTCCCACATCTGCAGCTGCTCCTTCAATATCTGTTCCCTCTAGCACAGGTGTTTCTCTTCCAGGTTCTGTTACTTTGCCTTCAGAAAGTGCAGCTGCTGGAGTTGCGCCAAGTGCAAGTGTGCCAAGCTCTGTTTCCCCTCCTCCAGCCTCACAGTCTGGACAGCAGTCCAGTGGTGTGGCTTCCAGTGCGAGCGCCCCCGCTTCTTTCTCCTTAACTGTCACGTCCCAGCCTGCTCAGCCAGTAACTGCAGACATCGCCCCCAGCATCAGCACACCGGCTTCTTTGGCACTGCCGGCTACCCAGGTTGCTGGTGTCACTGGTCTCGGTGTCGTTGCACCAGCTGTGACATCTCAGTCTGCTCCTCAAATTGTGAGTAGTGTAGCAGCACCACAGACATCTGTTGCCCTGTCTCTGGCTCAGAACGTGGCTTTGCAGCTTCCTCAGCTTAGTACTAGTGGCTCTGTCTCCAGTCTGGCAGAAACAACAGTTGTCAGTGCTCCACAGTCACTACCTGAGAGTGGGCAGCCTGTAGATAAATCACAGCTTTGCAGTGCAGCTGGCTTACCTCTCCCAGTCTCTGCACCTTTATCATCCTCTGTAGCAACAAGCGTTTGTGGTTCCGTCACTCAGCCTGTTATACATCCCTTACTCATCCCATCAGCAATTACATCAACACCTGTCCTGCCCCAGATTCCAGGTGCAACACCTATGTTGCCCCAGGTTCCCTTACCTGGTGTCTTACCACAGCCAGTCACTAACTTGCCTGCAGTACAGCAAACATTGATACACAGCCAGCCTCAGCCGGCTCCGTTACCCAACCAACCTCACGTTCACTGTATGGAGGCTGATGCTGATGCTCAGTCTAAAGCACCTGGTATTGACGATATAAAGACCCTGGAAGAAAAGCTACGGTCTCTCTTCAGTGAACACAGTAACGTGGGAACAGCACATCCATCAGTATCTCTGGAGACATCGCTGATAATGGAAACTACTGTTATTCCTGGGATACCAACCACCGCTGTGGCACCAACTAAACCCCTGACGTCCGTTAGCACTTGTATACCTCCAAGCAGTTTGCCTCTTGGACCGACTGGCTTGCCAGTGCTGACACCAGTTGCCACCCCTGGGCAAGTGATCACCCCGGTCAGCTATATTTCGGCACCAAGCAGCATTGCAACAGCAGCAGTGAAACCAGGCACCTCTCCTTCGAAGCCCCCTCTTAGCAGGGTACCGGTAAGAAATGCAACGTTTGTGTGAATATTCAAGTATTGTAGAAAACAGCCTTTTTGAACAGAATCCCTTTTTTTTTACAGCAAAGTGTTTATTTAGACAAGTATGTCTTTGGTTATAAGATCAGAAGGAAAATTTCATCTTGTTTTATTTGTCCCAAGAGGTGTTTTCTTCTGTTCATGCTGAAACAAATGTCCAATTCTATATCGTGTCTGAGCTATTAAATGTCACTGTTCATTTTTCTTACTCCTACCATGAAGAGTGAAGCACCATGAAGTGTGTGTTTTTTTTGTTTATCTTTTTCCAAATAGAAGTTTGAGAATCTTGCTTTGAATAGGTTTTTATTTTATCCATAATAAGTAAAACAAGTAAGGGAGGTGTTACGTTTCATAAAGTAGTTGTGATTGCTTAGCTTTGCTTCTTATCATTAGCCTGATCCTTGAAAGCAAGGATGAACCTGACAGTGCTTTTTTTTTTTTTTTTTAAGTCCTCTGTTCCTTACATAGTGCCTGGATAGTCTGATAGTCTCTTTCTTCCAAATGCTAGATTTGTGAAAACAGGATTCTGAAAAATTTTGAAGAGATGAGAGTATCTGGAAACATAAACAGCATTTTTTTTTCTGAATTGTGCTCTGCAAACACTGTTTCATAAAGTGTTGAGCTACGTTGTATAGTAACAACTTGAGATGTCATGAAGTTGTTACTTGGCTCACTAACCAGAAGTGTAGGTATGTCAAATTAGGCTGGCATTTATGAATTGTTGCCAGTGCATTTCAGTATTTTAAACCATTGTTAGCTCTTTCCTTTTCAAACCTTACATGCTAATGGTTGAAGAAGCATTCAGGTTTTTAACAGAAGAAAAGCCTTAATGTGCACTTCTGTTTCTGTAACATTCTTTCCCACTCACCAACACTTCATTGTCTTTAGCCAACCTTGGTATTAGAATAGAATAGTTCAGTTAGAAGAGACTTACAGAGATCATTGAGTCCAACTGCCCAACCGCTTCAGGGCTAACCAAAAGTTAAAGCACATTATTAAGAGTTACCCAAATGACCTGAAGCTGGTTAATGTTCAAGGCATTCTAATTGAGTTAATGCTCCTACCATCTCCATTTATGAGCAGTCTTTCCCTTGTATTCTTACTAATACAGCTTCCTCCCACTTCCTCTGTGATTGTGTATGTAGCAGATGTAGAAAATGCTTCTTCCCTTACTATTTGAGCCAGTACTTCCTTGGGACTTGAAAATCTAAGTTTATTTATCTCTAATTTTGAACACTGATTTCGTAACCAAAACGTATTTTTTTTTCCCTTTTTATGTTTCTGTGCTTCTCTGAGAAGCACATCCAAGTCCTTGGAGGCTTCTTTCCCATGCTGTAAAGCACTGATGCTGCTGTATTTTTCTGCTAGCGGTAGAATCATTAATACTTCCCCCTTGGGGAATCTTGAATGCTCTGTTCAGGGGAGCAAGGCAACAGAAAACAAACTTAAGGCTTCTTGCCTTGCCCTATGATAAATAAATTAAGTTTCTAGGGTGAGGTAGAGAGCAGAACTCCTGTGCTTTGCCAACCAGGCTGATGTTATTACTTTCCCAGCTGTTTTTACAAAGGTGAAGGGACAGATGGGGTACGAATATGGTACCATTCCTGTGTAGAGATGGATATTTTTCTAAGACGAAACCAGATGTGATCACTGAAAAGAATTGGTGAAATAATTTCATCAATTTTATATAGGATAAGGAAGTTACAGCTAATCATAATAGTGTGTTAGTAGACTAACATGTAAAATTTGAGATCTGAGGGAATTTTATAGCTGCTATAGCAATAACCTTTGAGAATTTCACCAGCCTCTCCAAGATTTCTCCTTATTTTATTTGTTACAGTTTTCTAGGAATCCCTTTCTATTTGATTGATTCTGCTATGCTACTTTCAGCTGCATTCATATTCTATTTACCTACCTTGGATTTTCTTCCTTGAAGGTTAAGTAAACCATACTGATGCTACTGAGAGTATAAGTCTACAGTTATCCCATGGGTTACACGTTGACCTCTAAATCTACCTTTAACAAGACCCCACTGGAGTAAACTTAATGGAGAAGTAAGAGATGGAGATGTAAAAGGGGGATACTGAATGAATGGAGCTAAGACTGTGGAGACTCATCTGTTTTTTTCCTGAACCCCAGCAGATACTAGAAATGGCATCTTTTCTCTTACCTAGTGGAGGTCATGTCCGTATAACACTTGCCTTGAATTGTAAATGATTCACCAACTTGGACTCAGAAGTTACATTTTAAGCAAAATTGTGTTATTGCCCAGTGGGGCACTTCTTTCCCTTTTAGATTGTTTTCATATGCAAAGTTAGGAAATTTCTGCTGTGGAGGTGCATGAATAATGCCAAGGAAGTTAGGGAAGAAATTTAGATACAGAGGCATTTATACTGAAATGCAGCTGAGAATTAAAAAAAGATTAAAAAACTGTAAAACCTAGTTTCTGGTTCAGGAACAGTTGGGAACATTTAGAAACCTGCTAATTGCAAACCTGTAATTAAAAATGCTTGGATTTAAATGTAATAAATATTTGGGGTTTTTGATGTCTGTTCTAGGAAAACTAGCTCCTTTCTGAGTCTTTCACTTCTAAATTACTTTGTGTTTGTTGTTTTTTTGGTTTTTTTTGTTTTTTTTTTTCAAAACTTAACTTTAGTTTCACTTGGTGTTGTTTTTAAGGAGCTTAATGCTTTAGTTATCTGGGGTTTGCTAAACTGGGGGCAAGGGGGGCATTTGATTTTGTTTATGGTCAGCCTGTTAACCTGCACGGTAAATATGTTTTGAGTTGTCTTACAAATGTATTTAAAGTATGTTTTGCCTCTTATTTATAAACAAAGTGATTAATTTACCACAGCTGAACAAGTCAACATGCATCAGAAACAGTAATGCCCATGTGTATGTTCATAGCACACACACAAGCTGAGGTAGTACAACTTGGCTAAGTTCCTACCCCAACATTTGGGGAAGGGTGGATAATTATGGCAGGTATCCTCACTGGTCGGCTATTTCTGCAGTCTGAACTATTAGTTAAGCTGTGGTAACGTGACTGCAGGCGAGAACTGGTTCTGTTTGCAAGGACCAGAGCAGACTTTGGGCTGGTGACATGTACCCAGCAGTGTTCCTGTCACAGAAGGGGAGCTGGCTGACCAGCACAGTAACTCATAAGGCTATCCTGTGTTTCTGAAACTTCAGAGTCACAGACAAACCTTCACGGTTACAGCTGAGAATAAGAATTGCAAATTGTGTAATGGGTTGCTTAGTTCCTAGGACTTCCCACTTCCCTAACAATGGACATAACTAACTGGAATGTGCTCTCCGACCTTGCTGGGAGGCTTTGATCCCTCATTCTAACCTTTCCGGTCTCTCTAACCCCTTCCATGTAACCTGGATGACTTCCCCTTATTCAGCTGCATGGCCTAGTCATCTTCTGTGGGTGATCAATATCCTCAGGATCAAGGCCACTAATGGATCAGGAGACTGGTGTAAGAAACTTTCGAATGGGCTTTCAACAAGTGGAGACATCCTCAAATGTGACAGTTCTGATCAAGTCATTGCTTGGAACAGCTTGCCAGCAGCACATGGCTTGGTGTTGTTAGTGGGCCATCTTTTGTGAGGAGGTTGAGTGCATTCCTGCACCCTTCCAAAAGCGTTTCCAAGAGGCTTTATTTATGAAGAAATATTGTTGTAGCATTTCTCGCAGACTTGAAAATACAATTGCCAAGATGCTCTGCTCCTGGGCAGAGCAGCTTGCTTCAACTGGTAATTGTGGCCAGTCAAAGGCAGCCTGAATTAAAACAACAAAACCAGACAACCCTCCCAGCCCTGACACACACGCTTCAGCTGTCACAAAGCTCCCCAAGGACTCGATGCTAACTTTCCAGGAAGGAAGTCTCCACAGAAAAAATGTAGAGGCCTCTGTCATATAGCACGACTGACTGTAACGTGGTGTCTGATCCTCCTGTTGTGCCGTGTCTGATGGACTCGCGTTTCCTCTTCATCTTAGGTGCTACCAGTAGGCTCTGAACTTCCAGCTGGCACTCCGTCCAGTGAGCCGCTGCCACCTTTTCCGGGACCTTCACTAACTCAGGTGCTACACAACTCAGCAGATTTTTATCTGCCTCTTTTTCTTTCAAAGAGCATGTTTCGATTAAACTCTCCATTGCATGTTATTAATGTCTGTTTTTCTGTTCTTTTGACTGAGTAACCCCTTTTGTGTAAATGGAGCAGTGGCCAGAGTTGCTTCAGCACTAGAGGTACAGCTCGCCCTTTGGGATGCTGTACGCAGTGTCTGAAGTACAGAAGCAATTGAATCAGGCTTGGAGTTATTTACTGTTTTAACCTGAACCTTAAATTTATTTTTTAAGTGTAACACAGGTGAGTGCGTGCATAACCTTGAACTTGTTTTCTTCTTACGATGAAAAGATGCTTCCCTAAATAGCTATATACTGTAATTAAATGTTAATGAAAAAAAAAAACAAACAAACAAAATTCCTGGCTTTGAGAAATCCTGGTTTTATTTTTTATTTTTTTTGCAGTTATTACTAGACACTTATTTCAGTAGGTTTTCAGAGTTGTAAAAGGTCTGTGAAGCTCCAGACCAAAACAAGAGCTGAAATGTAACAGCGGCTTAACATTATTCAGTTTCTGTCCTTGTGTGCAACAGTTAGCTTGAGTGTTTTATATGTGAATTGAACAGATGGTCAACTCAAGATCACAAAGATAAAAAAGATAAAAACTTTTCCTTAAAAAAGAAAAAAAATAGATGAAAAAAAATTAAGGCAAAATTGTTTTATGGATCTTCTAAATGTCGTGCAAGGAAATGTCACATGGGAAGAATACACTTCAATATGCAAAGAAAGGCTGAAAAAATAACCAGACAAAACCCATGAGATCAAGAGATGGCAATATGCTACTTCTGAAAGAAAGAAGACTGAATAAACAGACAGCTTTTTATAGAGCTCTATTCAACTTGAAAATTACGATCCTAAATTTAAATTCAATTTTTATTTGATCGATATTTCATTCCAGTGTGTACCTAGTGGTGCCTGCTTAAGGTTCAAAGTAATTTTGTTGTAAATTTAGCACTACCTATGTATGTATACTTTGAATAGTATTTACCTCTTCCATCTGTGGCTTTGGTCCACAGGGAATAGTCCTTGAATACGTGTCCTAAAGCTACACTTAAACTGGAATCTGTCCTTTCATAGAATGGGATTATTTTTAAGTCATGAGTATAATTATTTTTCACTAACTTTTAAAAATATTTTTAAATTTTATTTTTTATTTCCAATAAAATAACTACAACATGAAGGCTTGTACAGTATTTCTGAGCATCATGGTCTGATTTATCTCCTTGACCACTGAATTTTATTGCAGACTGTGAGCTAACCTTGATAAAGTCCTGCTCCTTGACACTGTGGTAACAGTCTCCCTCTCATCTCTTGAAATAGAGCTCTCAAATTCAAGTTTCACCTATGGAAGTGAATTTAAAATGAACTGTAAAGGTCATTTTAGTTCTTTGCAAGCTGTTCCTTTTTGGGATTTAAAATAGTCTGTGAGAACCTCTCTATCTGAAAAGACTTAAATTGACTATCATACAAAGGAATAGTTTTAGAAAAACGTAAATAATTTAAGCTGTTAAGCAGCTTTGGTTAATGAGCTATCATGACTCATTCTATAACTAAAACTGTAAAAACAGATTTATATGTATTAGGATTCTGATCTTCAAAGATACTTTTTTAATTGGATTTTAATTTCTATCTTTCAAATGTGAGAAATATGGTATTCCCTGGTTCCAAGGGCATGAATAGAGTTGAACAGCAGGGCGTTAGCTGCTTTCGTGTGTTTTTTTGTTGGCTATGACATTAATTGTCCCTCCGTTTTCCATTTTTTTTCCTTCAGTGCTGTCTGTGCAGCAGCTGTCTTTATTCAATAGCTTGTTCAGTTCTCCCAGTAAATGTAATTATTTTGTGATCCCAGGGATCTCTCAGACAAGTTTGCACAGAGTATGTCCTAGAGTTTAGAATGGGAACGGCCTAGAAGGCCTAAATTGCAAAATGCTGAAAATTGGCATCTCGCCCTATCTTTTCCTGCTCGGTCACCTTCTCAGTCCTCCTGATGGAGCACATGCAAATCAATGACAGTACTACGTCCAGCTTTAATCAATGAGTCCTTGCAGATGGCTTTCATGTCCAGAGTTACTTTTTGGTTTTCTTTTTTTTTTTTTCCCTCCAAAAAGTATGTTTCAGTGTTTTGAAAGCAATGAGGGTCAGCCCACTGCTTGGGAGAGTATTATGCAGTGTAAGAAGGCAAATACTTGTTCTCTGTATGTAAGAAGACTATGAAAGTGAAGGCATTGCTCTCAAAACCTGTAACAGAAAGGAGACTGCTACTGTATTTTGTTTTATGTAATTCTCACTAGCAAGCAGAATGTGAGTAATTAGGCATGGGTATCTTATGTCTCCAACTGAGCGAGAAGCTGGTCATCTTATGTTGAGCTATGAGGTGGTAGTGTTAGCAAGCAACTTTTTTTTCCCTCTACCTCGAGGCAGAAGCTTTTTATGAGCCTGTCAGCCAGTTCTTTTTGAAGTATGATTTTGCCGAAGAGGAGATGCCAATTTGGTGACAATCCTTAGGTGTTCTTACCACAAGCAATGCTAGCAAATGGATCTGAAAGCAGTTGGTTAAAAATAAGTCCCATTAAGTTCACAGTAGTTTTTTGGTCATTGTTTGGAACTGGGTATCTTAGTAATCATTTGCCCAAACTCAAAGCAGTTGTAGCCACTTCAGTGACTCAAACCACAGGACTACTCCAAAAGGCTTCCTGAGGTTTGTCATAGGTCTTTCTGGTAGGGTCTGTGGTAAAAAGGTACAAGTAGAGATCTCTTGCTTGTCCTTTGCAAACAGGTGACCTAATTTCACCTCTCATTTGAACTCTAAAGCCTGTCTAGGAGTGTGAGACAGAATTGGAGAAGACTTACTGGATCAAATCTAGTTGACTGTGAAGAGCATTTGCTGCTGTCACACAATAACTGTCTGGAAAATTACGGACTTGTCTTGGAATAGCCAGGCTTGCCTTCCTTACTGATTCTGTCAATAGCTCATTACACTATTTTTTTTTCCTTAGTATCAGATTCCTAATTTGCAGTTCAAATGTGTGTCATCCCAAGACTAGTCTAGGACAGTTTGTTCCTCAGTCTTAAATACCCGTTCTTTTTATTCCTTAAGGAATAATTCCTTAATAAGGAATAAAAAGAGCCTTTTTAAGGTGTATTTAGAATATTCTTTCAAGCTTCATTTTGCTACTATTATTTCATAAAGAAATCTTTATCTCCTGATTGTTCTGATATCTCAGCTCCTCATTTGTTTACTTGAATCAAATCTCTTCCTGTAAGCATGAGTGCAGAGAACTATACAGTATTTCAGACAAAATGTCATTTTTACAGTATCACTGAATTAAATTAGCCTGCCTATCTGTTAAGTATTTTGATTACAGCATCTTTACAAAATTCTTAAGGGAAGAATGCAAACATCTGTCTTCAGGAAAAACAGAAGTTCCTGTTAACATTTCTTTTTCTATTTTTACCAAATATATTGCTTAAATTGTTCCCAGTCTTACTGTGCTATAAATGTGAAATGTGAGCATACAGGAACAGAACGTGGTAGAAATATAGAAGCTGTACTGACTACTTTCATATTAAATACGGCTGTTTTCTGAAATGTGACATGTTTTTCTCTTGAGCTGGGACACCTACTTACTTTTTTCCTCTCTCATCAGTCCCAGCAGCCACTGGAAGATCTGGATGCTAAGCTGAGAAGAACCCTTAGTCCAGAGACGGTTCCAGTGACATCTGCTCCTGCCTGTGTACGTTTGCAATGGTAGCAGTTAATAGTCCTGAGTAACGTCAGTGTTTTCTCAAGTTCATGCACTTAGATCACTGCCTTTAATATCATTATACTAGTCCATAGACTTTTAAAAATAAAAAGGAAGAGTCATCTTTCAGCTTGCAAGACTGAGTCAAACAAAATAGGGAAAATCCATAGATTACGATAGATACGGTATTTCTTGAGGCTGGTTTTGGTGTTAGTTCTTAACAGCTTTTTGGCAAAGTCATTAATATCACTGAAATAGAAGGGGAAGTGACTATGGGATAAGGGGAAAGAGGGTGTTAAAGAAGCAGTATGTGCTATGTCAGTCTAAATTTGGGAGGGCTGTTAAACGTGTGGATCTGAATGCTCACGGCTATAGTAGAAGTTTGATACAAAACAATGATAGTGGTTAACGTTATGATCTCCAGGTGGCTACTTACGCATTACTTCTGCAGAGTAAAAAGGGAGGTACTGCTGACAGCCTTGGGTTGTAAGGCATGCAAAATTTGCTGGTGTTGCTTGTCTTGCAGATTAAAAGATCTTGCATTAGTCCTATCATGGGTTATTCTGTAGCCCTGATGGAACTAAAAGATTCAGTAATATGCAATATGGTGGATTTGTTAAGGGTTCAATCAGACTGTGATTCTCATAAGTTTATTTTTATTTCCTCCCTTGAACTTGTAGTCTGTGCCCTCAGTGGCATCTACAACGGTTACCGGGCTGGTGTCCACAGCAGCACAGTCTCTGAAAGAAGGTAAGACAGCCTTTGTTATTTCAGGTGGTTTCTTAGCACAGAGATATAATAACAGAATTGAACAGACTAGCAATTTGAAAGGATATAGTCGTCATACGATGACAATTCCTTAAGAATTGTATTAGTTTTTGTAGCTAAACTGAACTTTTCCATTGTAGATGAAGAGAGGGGAATGATGCATGCATATTATAATAAATTATTTAGTATTCGAAGCTGACCAAAATAATAAATTAAGACTTGCAAAGAATGTCCAGTATGCTTCTGAGGTACAGCTTCAGGATTTGAAGGAACTGCTTTCTGTTTCGTTATATTCTTTGCAGTAACAGTAAGAAGTTTCGTGTTGTCATGCTGTTCTGCATGTAAGATATCTCCTCCTAATCACCGTTTTATTTCTAGTTAGTTAGAGAAATTGGTATTAACTAGAAATTAAAGAAACACGGTAACAAAAAAGATTCTTCTGGCTGCTTTAGAACAGCTGAAGAATGGCTAGATGATCAGCAACTGCATACTGGATGATCAATGACTTTCAAATCTAAATGACTTTTATTGTTGGGGATGGAGTTAGGGGGTAGAATCAAACAACCCAAACTGCAAAAGTAGCCTGAGGCTTTCCAATCAGTATTCTCCTACTCATCTCAATTAAAAAACAAAACCAAAAAAACTTCATTTTTTAAAAAAAGAAACCACTAATGTGATACTAACATTATTTCTGGTTAATTTAGTAAATAATATTAAAATTGCATGTGCCTCACGTTTAATGACAAACCTTCAAAAGCTAATAAAAACAATAGTAAATAGTCCCATTATAGTATGCCGGTAGGTAACGATACCATAGAAGTCATTCTACTGCTAGAAAATGAATGTTTTTTGCCTGGTGAAGTTTAGATGGTGAAAGTAAACGAACTGGGAAGTTGCTGAATAAACACAGCAAGCTGTCCAATAGAATTAGTTTAAATATAGAATGCTATTTCTCAGCTTCTTTGTAACCTTATGCTGCCAGCGCAAACAACAATAAAATTAGGAGCCAACGTATAAGGATCCAGCTCTGCAGACTTCAGACTGCTTTGAGTAAATGTCGTTCGTAGCATTTCTTTAACGTACCATTTTTCTATTAAGAAATTATCTTCAGCATTTGAAATTTAGGTAGTCACTGTGGGTACTGAACTAAAAATAAGTGTGTTCTTATATAAATTTCAGTTGTTCTTGATTCTTTGGCTACTTCACATCCTTTTTAGAAATCAGTATGCTTTCTTACTGCAATCAGAAAGTGCACTTTTGGCAAGTTTACTGCACAGGGAAACTTCATAGAAAAATACTTAATATCAAAATGCAAATTTAAAATTCTGTATGGCAAAGCTGAGAAAAGAGATCAGGTTCCATGAATCCAAAAGCATGACGTAAATACTCAGCTGATAGTTGAGTTTGAAATGTTGAAGTGTAAATAGCTTGTTGCTAATTTTCTTCTCAATCCCATTCTCCTTTTTCTTAGCTTCAGCATCGTGTGGTGGAGAGAGCAGTGGCATGGCTGCTGCAGCAGGAGCTGGTGTTCTTAAGATGGGACGATTTCAGGTGGGAGATGTTAAACTGATGTAGTTGTTGGTATGGAATCCTCACTGAGCAGTTACTACCTAGTGCCAGCTCAGTGTGCCTCTTGGAAGGCTTTCCTATCGGGAGAAAATACCCATAATGAGCTTGTGATCGAAGGGTTTTGTGCAGATACTGTTCTTATTCTTGGCAGGGATTGCATTAGATTATAAAAAGTCTAGTTTGTGAATCCAGCGTTTCGTCATGTCAAGGATTAATTGCATATCTGTTGGCCTTGGCCTTTATGTGACGGAAGTCCTGACTGTGATGCAAGTCCCCTCTGAATCTGTTGGGATTTTGGGCAGTTAATCATCCAGCCTATCTAGAACTGCTATTTTGTGTGGTCATGTGTTACTAGAAGGGAAGAAGCTTGCTTTGTGGCATTCCGGGGAAACTAGTTATTTTTCCCCCCATATGATTATAAGTATTTAAGATAAATAAGAGCATCATGTTGAGGAAGAGCTAAGAAGATCTGTGTGATGACATTTCTGTTCTAGGTATCTGTGGCAGTGGATGATGTACTAAAAGAGAGTGACAAACCTGAAACTAAGCCGGTGCAATTTGAAACCACCTCCTCTGATTCTTCGCCTCTTTCTGGCAGTAGTCCAGAGAGTACACTGGTAAAGCAGGCTGGCAGTCGGAAAAGTGAGACTGTCACTGACTCTTCTGTGGATGTGGGAGGTGGTGTTCCTCAGCCAGTTCCTGTGCTGCAGTTGCCAGTAGATGTTGGTCAGCCAACGAAGGTTGGACGCTTTCAGGTAACAACAACAACGGATCAGGTGGGGCGCTTTTCAGTGTCAAAGACTCAGGACGAGGTCACCTGTGCAGAGAAAGAGCCAATGACTCTTCCTCTCTCCGTGGACTTGGAACAAGTTGCTTCTTCGGCCGCAGCTCCTAAGAAAGAGTTGGAGTTAAGGCAGTCCCCACATTTGAATGGTCCATCCTCTGAGCTGGAGGCCGCCTTCTTGAGTGGAATGGCTAAGGACGTGGATGACGGCTCAGGGAGCCCAGACTCTCTCCAGCCCATGGGGTCAAAGATCAGCCTCCCTGTTCAGAGCCTTAGCAACTCATTCAATTCTTCCTACATGAGCAGTGACAACGAGTCGGATATTGAAGATGAAGACTTGAAATTGGAACTCCGTCGATTACGGGAGAAGTAAGGCTTTGTTTTGTCTTGTGTGTGTATGAAACGTGTAGCAGATGATTAATATGAATATCTTTTCATGTCCTCTGGACTCTACTTTTCACAAAGAAAAAAGGTAGACTTCTTTAAAACACTAAACCTTTGCTAAACATCAGGTCCCATTGCTGGTGTTTATATGGAAAGTAAAATCCTTTAGCGGGAACTAACACGTTCCAAACAATGGGCACTTGCTATGCTTAATATTATAACCTGTAATCTTGTTGCATGTGTTTATATATAGATTGATTGCCACACTGGGTAAATCTATGCAGATGCATGGAAGTTTTTGCATAGGACTGAAATTCAGTAGTTAGTAGAAATATTGGTGTCACTTGAAAATGACACACAACTCGGCATTTCTAATATGCATTTCTGGTATTTGTTCTCCTTTTCCTGAATAATCCCTGTAGATTTAGAAGAAAAAACTCAGAAATCAAGGAATATGACCTCCTAATTTATATTGAAAGCTGGCTTTTTAGAACAGCTGGCAACTGCTCTGATCTGAAAAGAATGGTGCAATACAAATGTATGGCCTCCAAGGCCCATAAAATGAGTAATCTAACTGTTCCTGCAACATTTATGATGTATGGTTTGATCTTCTATGGTAGCTGTATGTTCTTGTTTGTACATCTGTTTATTCTGGTTTTATGATACAGCACTGGGAGCTTTGTATTGGAATTCTAGTCAGCGTTAAAGCACAATAGAAAAAGACAGGCCTTCTGCCGTATGCATTCAGTGGTTATTTGTGGAAGGGATTTATTTCCTCTGTTCTTGAACGTTAATGGAAGTTTGACCAAACAAACTGGGAAGTATTGTATGCACACATGCATACATTTTTTTTTTTTAAGTCATACTCTTTTGTTACTTGTCAGGCACCTTAAAGAGATCCAGGAGCTGCAGAGTCGCCAGAAGCAGGAGATTGAATCACTGTACACAAAATTAGGAAAGGTCCCGCCTGCAGTAATTATTCCCCCAGCTGCACCCCTTTCAGGAAGGAGAAGACGACCCACTAAAGGAAAAGGCAGCAAGTCCAGCCGTAGCAGTTCCCAGGGAAATAAGAGCCCTCAGCTATCAGGTAAGGCTTTCTACATTTTTTCTAGGTAAGATAGTACTGACATGGTGCTGTCTGTCACTTTCAGATGGATGTGATTTGTCCACCCCCTTCTCTCCTGTCTCTCCTTCTCCCACCAAGTTCCTCTGCTGTCTGGACTATGAAGTCTTATATTGCTTTTGCTAGTTGATAGTCTTGCTTGTAGCTTTTGCAATCTACTGAAACATACAGAAAGTATATCATGTAGTTTTGTAAGAGCAGTTATCAAATTGAGATTTTCTTTTTTATATTAGTGATATGTCTTTGGTTAAGAGGACTGGGAATCCCCCGTATCCAGAATGAAAAGTGTAAATAAGTGTAAATTTACTGTACCAGCGATTTTTTTTTTCACGAACTGTTGTTATTTTCTCCTGAAAATGATTTTGGAGAGTGGGACCAGTCTTGTCACTCATCTCCAGTCACAATTCTTTATACTTACCAAATTGAAAGTTTCAATTGTCAAGGCTTCCTTTCTCATTAAAACAGTATTTATAATAAATTGGAAAATAGTTCTGTGACAGTTGTCAGATCCTTGCTGCGTAATTGTATACGTCCCTCAAATCCTGTAGCACTGAGTAAACAGCATTGGAGGGCCGGCCCCATGTCAAAACTGCTGTAGTCCCTGCACCTCTCTCTCTCTGGGAGTGTCATGCTTGTCCAGATGGTGATATCCTTCCCCCCACAACCTGTCCCTGCTTTTCTTTCTGCATTACTAACAAAATAGCTCACTCATACTTTCCTCTGTTGTTTCTTTTTTCCTCTCACTTGGAAACAATGACAAAAGCTTAGAAAATGACTTGACGAAACTGAAATATTCAGTGTGTTTTGCCTTTGTTCTTCCTATAGGCAATCTATCCGCTCAGAGTGCACCATCAGTCTTACCCCCACAGCAAACTCTTCATCCTCCTGGTAGCGTGCCAGAGACTGGACAGAACCATCTGTTACAGCCCCTCAAACCTTCACCTTCTAGCGAAAATCTCTACTCTGCCTTTACCAGTGACGGTGCCCTTTCGGTACCAAGCCTTTCTGCACCAGGCCAAGGTAAGACTTCAAACGGACTTAGCATCCAGTCTTGCACCTTTGCTGCTGGTGAGAGAATGGTCAGCTTGATGACACTTGGTATTTAATACATATTGTGAAACAGACAGGGAATTTAACCCATATGCATGGACACTGATGACTTTTTTTTTGCAACTAATTTTCTAGCTTCTCACATAAGTAAGGCATGTTGAGAGTGTTGAGGTAGTGAATATATAGCATATGGCCCCATCTGCCCTAATGAAAACACTAAGAAGGACACAAAGAATGCAGTGTGGTGGCAGCAAGCAATATTCTTCTGACCTGGGGGAAAAGGTGTTGGCTGGAAGGATGAGGAGGAGACAGATGAGAAGGAGCTGGGGGGGAGGTGTGTGCAAATGTGAAGTGAGACTGAGGAAGGGGCAGAACAGCTTTGGTGTTAAGAGATGATTGAAATGGTAGGAAACTTAAGAAGACTTAGTCCTTTTAGATTTAACTGCTTTGGCTGTTTCTGTTAACGATAAAAGAAATAAAAAGAAAGAGGCCCATATTGTGCATTAAGGGTTAGAGATATGCTGGATAAGAGTGTAGGAATAAAAAATTGTTAATTTTACTCAAGTTGAGAATGGCTTGTAATTAGTTAGTATGTTATCAAAGCATTTCTCACTCAGCCCTGATTTATTTGGGAAGGTTTTTTTTTCCTTGCCACTCATTAAGGGGATTCTTTTACTTCTGTGAACTTAGTTGCTCCCATTTTTTCTGCTCCCATTTTTTATTATCTTACTGAAAAGCTTTACCATAGACTGATTGAATGCATCAAATCAAATGACTTTTTCTTGAAATTGGAGAAGTACAAATGGAAAACAGAAATGAACTTTTTGGAAGAATTTTCTCTAGAGATTTTTTTTAATGAACTGTTTCAAGTGTTTTGGAGCTACTTTCATCTCCCTCCATCCAGAGTTGTACAGTATCTTTTACAGTTAGATAAGTTTGCTGGCATTTGGCTTTCCTATTGATTGAAACCCTATTGTTGGGTTATGTACTGGAGATTAACCCAGCAAACTTGGCCTAATGTCTGCAGCTGTTGAAGGCAAGTCTCTCCACTCCGTATGTTGTCTGTGTACTCTTTGGTCCACTCTTTTGAGGCTTATTCTTGTGTGCCATGTTAATGCATTTCACCCTTCCAACCTCAAGTTGCTAACATCTTGTAGTGGTGTTCTGTCTCTTCTCCTCTCCTTCCTCTGTTCTTCCCGTTTTTGTTTTCTCACAGGCTGTGCGAAGTTTAACTGTGCATCTGAGAGAGTGACCTTCAAGCCTGGTGGCAGGAGGACCCGATTTCTGAGTACGCCCTGCTTGGCTCTTTGTGTGTAACACCTTTACTCCTTCCTTGTCTGTTTTTTTTTTTTGTTTCGTCTTTTTGTTTTCTTCTGCTGCCTGGATCTGTTTCATGCAGCCCATCCTCATCTGCCACCTTGTATTCCCTCCCATTCCATGGCACAGCTGAGCTGCTCTTAGCACGCCATTAGAAGTTTGGGTTCTCACCTCAGGTGTTCTCTTGTTAAACCCAGAACAACAAACACTGATTTCTCCAAGCTTTGGTGGAAACTTTTCTGGGCAGTTCAGTGAGATACCAGAAATCAGGGTTAGCTTGCAAGACATTGGTGCCTGGGCCTTTTGTTCTGGCCTGCTTAGTAATTATGTTTCAGCATATATTAGCTGACATAAGACTTGGAGGGGAAGCACTCTTTCTAGTGGGACACAGAGGAAGGTTTGTTTTCCAAATTATTCCTTTGTTGGGCACTATTATAACTGATCGCAGGAGGGCTGTGTTGTCTTCCTCCAGTGGTGTGCTTGCTGTGCAAGCTGGGTGTTCCTGCATGCTGTCAGCACTAGTGCTGATTGCAGTGCAGAGCATTGATGCCACCTGTAGGCAGTTAGCAGTGACTTCTTGTGTTCATTAGCAGATGGATAGCTAAAGATTGAAGTGCTGAGGGTTTTAAAAATATTCATAGGATATTTCCAGGCACACTTGGATGAGCCCCAGATTTAGAAGTTCTTACTGTGAATTGGAGACAGACTAAATATGACACAAATAGCAGTAAAGGTGGGGAAATAGCCAACGTCAGACATCCTGTCAACACTCACAAGTTATCTTGCAGCTTTTTCAAAATCCTTTTGCTTGTGCTTACGTTAGGCCAGATTAAAACGAGAGCCTCAAACTTCTGATGTGATTTTCTGAAGTAAGGCCATGCTTGAGCTGAGGCTGCTGATGTGATGCTTTTGATGGGGAGTGCTGTGACATCTCCCTTGCTGCTTCTGCAGACCCGACTTTTCGAATGCTCTGACATTTATTTCCCACCCTCTGGAATGACTTGGTGTGAGAAAGCTTTAAGTGCTGAACAGAGACCTTCAGTTGCTGCACTGCACGACGGTACCATGCACCTGTAGCATCTGTCTCGATGCAGTTGGCAGCCAGAGAACCGTGTGCAGGAATTCGACCTGGCCTTCTGCAGAGACAGCTGCAATACAACCAACTCAGTCCTTTGAGACAGGAGTGAGTCAGAGGGAGGGGAGATTTTTTCCTGGCTGCTGAGTTTTGCAATTACACCTCTAGCCCACTGCATTGGATTTTAGGTACATTACTGTGCAGGTGTGCAGTAACTAACATCTGTAATCCAAAGACTTATGGCTCCTTTCTTAGAAGGAGTGGAATGCTTACCAAAGCCAGCTGTTTAAAATTCTCTGGTTTGGCCTGTCCTTTTTGGGGTAGGGAGTATAAAGTATAAAGAGTATAAAGAATGACCATTCTACTTCTGGACTTGATAGTGAACTGACTATATTAGTGTCATATGCCTACGAGGCCTTGGCTTGCTGCAAATTGCACATCATCTGGCTAGAAGAGTACTTCGGCATGTATATCCCTTGCCTGTGGGACTGGTGCTAAGGGAAATGGGTTCCTTTTGAAAAGCATTTTGTAGCTGTCCTGTAAAAGCAGGTAATACTTGTAAAGGTATGGCACAGCTTGGCCTGGCTCCCGGCTTCTTACAAGTTGCTTGCTTCCCGGAGTCTTGTCCTTGAAATGCTATTGCAGACTGTCTTGGAGAGTGACAACTGGAAAAGATGCTGGGTTAAAATCAGCAGTGTTGAGGAAACAGTGCGGTAATTGATGCTTTTCACTGTGCAGCTGGAGAAACAGAGCGGTACAGCTTGGCAGGGAAAGTCTGAACTGCTCCATGGAGCTGGGAAGACTTGGGGAAATAGGGTGACAAACTATGAAAGCACTTGGCCTATCAAATTCTGCTCGTTTTGTGACACGGTTGAACTTGAGAGCTGTGAAACGCTTTCTATGTCCTGAAAAAAATAGAAGATGAACTTGTTTTTCCTTTTGTGATAACAATGCTGCTTCCTGCCATTCTTCACTATTTTGGGAATTCTGAAGGATAAAGGCAGGAGGCTGAACCATTTCTTTCTCCGAAAGTACAACTGATAAAACTGTCAGACCAGCCTTTGGATTTGTTCCTAGAATGTCCCAGTGGTAACATAAAGAGCCACGCTGTGCTGCGTCCTCTGTTTCTCCCCAAGCTTTTTGTACTGTTTGCTGATACTAAACACTTCTCACTGTTTCTCTTATCTTTAACAAATGACTCTCTCTTTGTGCTTCAGGGAAGATGGTGAAAAAAGTCTGTCCTTGCAACCAGCTCTGTAGTAATTATCTTATTTCTGTTATCTCCAATTCCTGATTGTGAAGCTGTTCATTGGCTTTTTCTGGTCACCGAAGCCTTACCTCCCTGACTCTGTCTCCAGCACAGCATCTGTCTGTCTCTGTTGTGCCCTCTAATGTCTACTCTGTTGTTAGCATATTTATACAGCGTGGCTGTTACTGCTGCAGGAAGGTGGAGGCGGGCAGAGCCTCACCTTCACTGCGGAGCTCTTTGCTCACTGCTAATGACAGCGAATCGAGCATCAGGGGCAGCAGCTCACTGTGATGTGCTAAAACCGTACCTTTGAGCAGCTGGCCTGCTTGCCTCTCTGCTGGGTTCTGCCACCTCGGTGACAGCTCCAATTGCAGAGACTCCTGCAGCATTTTAAGAGTGAGAGCGAGCCATCAGACCCAGATCTCCGGTCTGTGTCTGAAAGTAAGAGATGTTGAGAAAAGCCTGGATGTGGTTGTGCTATTTCAGATTTTGAAGGTGCCTTTTTCACTGCTGGCTTATGGGGAGATTAAAAAAAAATAAAAAGAGCGGAATAAAGGCATTGTAGGTAGCAGGCCGGAGAGGGAGAAGCCTTTTCACTTCTGATCACTCAACCTCAGAGCAGAACTGGGGACGGCTGCTGTGACCGAGCAGGAATGCGGGGGGCTCTTCCCATTGAACACTACAACTTGAAACACTTCCTTTTCAGACTCTTCTGGATGGCAGCTTCAGTAGGTGGTGAATACATCAGAGCTAAAATGTGTAATTCCCAAGAGGGAAGTTTTAAAATTGATGCTGTGGGAGCTGCAGTAATTTTATAGCTTGCCCCTAATGGTACGGGCTGGTCTGCTTCACATTGCGACCTGGGGCTGCAGCTCCAAAACAAAATCATTCTGTAGACAAGGCTCTCGTTGCCTCTCACCTTTCCCACCTGCCTTAAACCCTGAACCAAACCCTAAACCAATCCATTCCAAAGCCCCTGAGGTTCTCTAAAAAATTTCTCACATTTTCAGATGAATGCACTGTGTTATATTCCTTGAATAATTCTATTCTTCCTGTGGCCTGAAGAAGCTCCTCAGCTTAGGGCCTAGGCTGTAAGCTGGATGCTTACTGATCACAGCAGAAATGTGAGATACCAAACCCAGATATTGGCCATCACGAAGAGTGTGAGAGTGAGTGTGTCAAGCTCTGCATGAACCCTCGTGGTGGAATGTGGTTGTTACTGGTTTTGATGCCTCCTCTTGAGTACCTCTGTCGGTTTTGCTTGTTTTGTCTATAATTTCACCTTTTGTGTCATAGTTCTGATGAAATAATTGTATTCTGAGCACTCTCCGTGCACTGCATGCTTCAGGGTCTTGTTATTTTGTTGTAGATTTTTCTTTACTGCCTTACAGTGAATTTCTGTTACTCGTTCATCTGAGCTGCAGCTGCACGCCCTGGTCAGGAAACCTAACACTTTCCTTCCCGCGGGTACTGGTGCATGTGTCTGCCTGCCTGTGCCCGGGAGTGCCCATGCTCGAGTTGGAACTGGTGGGAGGGATGCGGATCCTTCCCTCTTCAGCACCACTAGAGGCAGTAACACTTTGCTTAATTGTCCTGCGTAGTAAGTACCTCACCTTCCTGATCCACTCCTCAACGTGAAGCATTCCTGCAGGGGTTTGGAGCCAGTTCTCGCTTTGGTACCGTGGTTGCGAGCAATGGGGCTGGTGGCCAGGTGGAGGTGGGTTAGCTGTCAGGCGGGAGACAGGGACTCTTATTTGGCCCTTACAACACAGAGGTGATTTGCATTGCTGGGGATTTCGTGCTCCGATTTTAATCAGTTTTCTTCAGAAATCCTGCCATACACTCAAGTTTTTTTAGACTTGCCAGTTGCAGTCTTCAGAGCAAGTCAGTAGAAAGGTTTGAGGAGCTTTGAGAACCAAGACCAAGCAGGTGAGGGGGTGTGCACCGCGATGGCAGGATGCTTATTTTTGATGCTTTAATTGGTTTTGTACTAAATAGGTTTGAGAAATCTAGATTACTTCTGCCTTTACTGTGTCCTTCAGAAAAAAACACAAAAACAAAAACAAAAACCACAACTATAGGCCTAGTGGTTAACCATCATTTCCACATCTGTAAGTGAAGACACTGTGCAGTACCACTAGGAATTCAGAAAGCTTCCTTGATGGTATACGGCTTTGATTACCATTTTGGTAGCTGTCTTTGGAAAGCTCAAACTTGAGTGAAGTTGCTTTTTTACAAGAGAGGGGTAGGGCAGGGAGGCTATCCAAAACAACGCTTTGTGATGTTTTCTACAGGCTGCTGTTCAGCAAGCTTTGTAGCAGAACCAAGCCCTGGTATTTCTGTGAAGGTTTCTCTTTGTCTTCTTGCGGTCAGCCCAGTGAACAGAAAAACTTTTCACAGCAGGGCCAAGGAACAATTCTCATTTCTGCCTTCTTTAAGCTGTATTAGTCATTTGCATCTGAAATGCTTGTTCTTCTGACATAGGAAATGTGGACATAATGGCAAAGAAATGCCTTCAGAGGCAAAAAGCAATATTTAATGCAGCGCAGGCTTCCCATGCCGATCCTGGCTCTTTGGTGAATGCAGACAGTCCCATCTGGTTATTCTCAAGAACAGAAGTATGGCAGCTATTGGGAACAACAGTTGCTGTTTCTCACTGTGGCTTTTTTGTGTAATCTGGGTGAATTTTTCCTCTTCATTTTACGTAGTGGAGATAATTTTCTACAGAGCAGCTGGCTATGCTGATTGTACTGCTCCTTGTTCAGCATCCAGCATTGTGTCCTCCAAGGTGGCGTTGACTTGTGCTGATAGTGGTTGCTGCTGATTAAAGGGCATAGGATGAGAGAATGATGTGATTTCTGTCATTTGGTGCCAAAATCTAATCTTCTTTTTCTTCTGCAAAGACCTAGAGGCTGCTACCATTCCCCTCTTAAGATGACTACTTGCAGCTCTTCTTGAAAAGCAACCATACCCATGAAACAGATGTGCCTGTAGGAGTCCTTGTAGTTCCTACTTCAGCGTGCCTTGGAATTGAAATGTAGACTTGATCTGCATGGCATTTTAACTGGCTCTCTATTGTTGTACCACTGCCACAATTATTACATTTACTAGAGGAAGGTGATCTTTAACCTGAGTTTTGACTCCTGTTTCTTGTACTTCTAGGGACCAGTAGCACTAACACAGTCGGGGCGACAGTCAACAGCCAAGCACCCCAGTCTCAGCCCACTGCTATTGCCTCTAGCCGAAAAGGGACTTTCACAGATGACCTGCACAAGCTGGTAGA
This sequence comes from Anas platyrhynchos, assembly GCF_047663525.1. Taxonomy (NCBI): domain Eukaryota; kingdom Metazoa; phylum Chordata; class Aves; order Anseriformes; family Anatidae; genus Anas; species Anas platyrhynchos. The sequence goes on from NC_092587.1 coordinate 63,989,380, forward strand.
TAACTGGGCCCGAGATGCCATGAACCTGTCTGGCAAGAAAGTTGGCAAAGGGCATAGCAACTATGAGGTAAGATTTAACCCAAGATGTAACGTTTATAAGAAGAAACTGTCAACTGTCACTGCTGTCTCATTAGTGTGTCAAACAGAGTATGGTTGCCACGTAGCATGGACAACTGTGCCTCAAAAATGTTGGGTATATCTTTTCTGTGCAGCATTTTATTACATGCTGTGAAAGGGAAGGGGGTTAACTGAAGAGTAAAGCCATAGTGTGTCCTTGCAAACATCCATCTGGAAGGGCCCGTGGGCTGAAGGGATAGCCTGTGGATTTTAAGCAGCTGTGTAACTCAAGGGTTGGATTTTCTTTCAGGGCCCTGGAATGGCAAGAAAATTCTCGGCTCCAGGTCAGCTCTGTATCTCTATGACATCTTCCCTGGGTGCTACGCCCATCTCTGCAGCATCAGCTACCTCTTTAGGTCCCTTCACGAAGGCCATGTGCCCTCCGCAGCAGTATGGTTATCCGGCCGCGTCCTTCACCGCTCCGTGGAGCGGGACGGGTGGTCCAGCACAGCAGCCACTTGGCCAGTTCCAGCCCGTAGGTGCCGCATCTTTGCAAAGCTTCAACATCAGCAGTTTGCAGAAATCGATCAGCAACCCTCCAGGCTCCAACCTGCGGACCACTTAGCCGCGCTCGGACACCGTGCTGGCCAGACCTCGGGACAGGACATGGGGAGGGAGACGGGGCCCTGTATCAGCTCCTAGTGCTGCAATGAACTGGTGGCTTGCCAGACTGGGAATGATTTTCTCTTTTCCAACCATTGCTGTTAACTATGTAAAGGGGGTTTCCCCACACGCTTGCAAGGGGGAGGAGGATGATCAGCATCCTTACGATGGGACAGTTCATTTGACTCGAGGGGTCCCGCTCTTGTGTGGAGCGAGAGCTGTGAAGATCAGTTCTGGGTCAGTTAACGCAGTCTTGCTGTAAAATTTCTCTCTGGTTTGAGGCTGAATCCACGCGTGTTGAGATTGGGAGAGTTGAATCCTAGCATGAGGCTTTAGCACACTTCTCCTCTCTCCCTGAAGAACCAAGACCAGGAGAAAAGCTGTCCAAATCCCCCTCCTCTCCCTCTCCCCAGTCAATTGTATTTGGCTCCAGAATGGTGGGGCACATGAATGGACTTGCAGTGCAGCCCGTGCTTGATAGGTCATTACTGCTTTAAGTAAGATATTAACAGCTTTGACTGCAGCATTAGAGCAATTTAAATTGTTTAAAAATTTTAAAAGTTCCCTGCGGACATGTACTTACCATCAGTTTTGATGTGGAAACACTGTGATATATAAATGTTGTTGGACAACAGTAGTTTAAAAATGAGTGGAATATAGAGGGTTAAAAAAGTTAAAAAGAAAAAAATGGGAAAAAAAGCTAGCTATATCCTTATACTTATTGGAGACACTTTAACTTTTTCCTTTGTATTTTCATTGTATTAGATAAATAAATGTGAATGTAAAATTGTATAAATTAATGTACTTGAATACTTGTCTGTTCTCCCAGTATGCTTGCTGGATATTTTAGTGCCTTGGACTTCTCTTGCTTCTGCAGTTAGCATCGTCTTCCCAGCAGACCCCGAGGCGGACGGAGGGCAAGTTCAGAGAAGGATGGATGGATTACTGGTACCTAGAGACCGGGACATTGCAGTTTTCTTAGTGATACCGTTGCTGTTTAGAGTAGGTGCGTGGAGGGCGAAGTCATTGAGGCAGGGGATTGGAACAAGGTGCCGCGTGTGGGGGAAACTTGTCCGAGGGGTGATCTGAAGTTGCTGGTGTGATGAGGGCCAGGTGGGGGTGGGACAGAGGGTTGCGGGTGACGCCAAATTGAGACTAACCAATATTGTCTACAGAGGCAGGAGGTCTGGATCAGAAATGGAGAGGCTGAGGAGAACGTGTGTCTATGGGAAAGGTCCGATTTCAGATGCAGTTTGACTCCACCTGCGAAGTGGTGAAGATGTTTGGTCAGGATGTGGTTTGAGGGAGAGGTGCCATTGCTCGTTGGCATGGGCTTGTCTGCTGGGATTGCTTTTCTTCCTTTTTTTTTTTTTTTTTTTTTTTAAATCCATTTAAGCCAGGAATAAACTGTCCTGGTGCAACGTCCATTGCCGGCAATGGATGCACTTGAAACAGCCGGCATCAAGAAGTTTCCTCAGTCTCATTTTGGAGGATTTATCATTTTGTTCACTCTAACAAATTCCAAGCTGGTACCAGGACTGTAGCTAACCGTCACCTCTTAGTAACTGTACTGTACCTTCTGCTTTGTTCATTTTCCCTTTTCATATTTAAAAATACTGGTTTCCTCTTCAAAGTAAAAATAATACCAGCCAGTATTTACGTAGTGCTGCAAAAAGCTGTGAAGGATCAGAGTTCTGCTTCCCGGTACTTGGGAGTAGCTCAGTGGTATCCTGGAAGGTGGTGCATCAAGGAGATGTTACTTGCCTGATTATTTTTTTTTTCCCTGAGTGCTGTTCCCCCGTGGAGCCTTAATAGGGAGTTTTTTTCTGTCTGTGGATGTTCTCGCTTTTATTTTTACAAAGAAACACGCAAGATCCATTCCTTTCCTGTCACTTTTTTTTTTTTTTTTTACAGCAGTTTTGGCAGCAAGGGCATGTACAAGGTGGAGAGGAATGCCTGAGGGTGAAAGCCAGTGGCAAGGAGGCTGGGCTCCGAGTTCCTTAGGTTCGGGGGTTTATTCTTTGTAACTAAAGTGCAGACTGGAGCTACAGGAGAGGAGGCTCAAGGCTCACGGTGTGAGTGTGGTGGAAAGGGGGGCAGAAAACAGGGGTTCCTGCTGCTGAAGTTGAAGAGCAAACCTCTGCTCTTTGGTCTGACGGGATGCAGAGGTTTCCTGAATACACCCAGTGTGAGGGGAGAGGTGTGCTGGAGGAAAAGGAGCAGTTTTGCAAACCCGCGGCAGTAATGAAACAAGGGGAATATTCATGACAGGGGAAGTAATCAGCTGAACGCAGCACGTGGTTATTTAATTTTGATCTAATACGTTTGAGGTCGTTTTCACTTCATGTTATGCAAGAACTGGTTTTATTTACCATTGATTCCCCCTTCCCCTCCTGTGGATGAATAACTGAAGTCTAGAGGAATAAACTAATGCTACTGAACTGTTAAATTATTTTGTTTAATATTACACTTTGAGTATCTTTTTCCACATAAAATCTGTTTCTGAATTACAAGCGTTTTCTTTACATTATTTAACAATGTACACTGTAAAAAAATAATAAAAAAAAATAAAAAAAATAAAAAGAATTGAAACTTTGGGCTTCCCTGGCCGTAGTAGTTAGTTGTATATTTTGCACTAAACCCAGGCACTGCGCTTTTGTACGACTGCGCTTTGTGCTGCCGTTTGTTACCTTTGTAGAGTATCAAAGTCATTGAAATAATCCCAACCTGCTTTTGCTGAGCGCGGGTTTTCTTGCAGAACAGCAGGTTCCAACCTTTCCTTCCTGCTCCGGGAGTGATGGAACTGTTAGCCAGTTCGTCGCAGGAAAGTGCAAGAAACCCATTCCAAGGAGACCCTTAACATCTCAAAAGCAGCAGTCAGTGAGCCTTGGACCTTCTGATAAAATTCTCTGGAACAAGGTACTGCAAAGAGCCATTCACAGAATGAGTCTTTAAGAGAGGAGGAGTCCCAGAGGTGAAGGAAGAGGGAGGGAGAAGGTGTGCAGGGTAATTCCCAGAGCAGTAGGGGAGCGCTCGTGGCTGCGATTGTCACACAATTATCGATGCATAGCTGGGCCACTTGGGGACTTGGCTGCTCTCCCAGCCTGCAGCGCAGGTGAAGTGTGCCCAGCTGCGGTTCTGCGCTTCCCTTTTGGCAAGGAAGCTTGAGCAGGGGTGCTAAAAGGGCTGGGGAAGCCCCTGCCCTGGCAGGGAACAGTCCCACTCCCTCTTCTGCTGGGCTCATCACCCTCCTCCTCTTGGGTGGAAGGGAGCAGCACCTGTGGTGCGGGGGGCTAACTGTAGTCCAGATCTAATCTGAATTCCATCTCCAAATTTGAGACTCTACTGGTACGGTATAAGAGTAGAACCACTTTACAGAGTCATTCTCAAGCAGCTGTAACTTGCAGGAATTATTTGACATTTCTAAACACTAATTACTGCTGCATTTCTTTCCATTTTAAGAAAGGCTTCTGTTACGAGTCATGCTGCTCAAGTCCTTAAAGAAAAAGCTCCGAGTATAATCTTCACTGCTTTTTCTTTTTCTTTTCTTTTCTTTTTTTTTTTTTTTAAAGGACCAATCCATGAGGTATATTGCAATGATTCCTCTTAGCAGAGGCGTATCTACAGTTGCACTGTTCTGGAGTCAAGAAAGCTGATGAAATTGTTTTAGACTTCTAGGTTTTTCTCTTGTAAAAGCTTGGAGAGGGAGGCTTTGTTGAATACAGTAACGCTGTATGTCTGTGCATTCCCTTCCTTACAGGTATCTTATTTCAACAGTGGGTGCATGACTCAAACATGTGGTATGTATTTCTTTCCTGAGCCTCAGCCCTGAGTTGGAGAGAAACCAGTATTGGTGAAATCTGAAACTATTTTCTAAGTATAATACGTTACATTTAACTGTAACTTGTCTTCTATTTCCATAGTTAAATCAATGCTTGTTCTTTGTCCTGTTTGGGAATTACGTGGACAGTAGTATGCTTAAGGAAAAAGGAAAAGTGGCAAAGGTGAAGTAGGAGGAACAGGAATAAATACTTATTGCCTCAAACATAACACGTTGCTTTAAGAGGCGTGTCCAGATAACCCAGGAATGGCAAAGCCCCGGAACGAGGGCCTGTTTCAAGTCTGACATCAATTTTGGGGTTGGATTAATCAACGTTTGTAAATTTTCCTGGTGCAGCTCGAGCTTCCAGCCATGCTGCATCATCATCATCCATCCTCCGGGCCTCGGGTAATGCAGAACCAGCTTCAGCATGTGGGGAGTTCAAACTGCCACCTGCCAGGGAGTGTGCAGCCAGCACAGGTGCCAACTTGAACACTGCCGTGGTGCTGCCAGGTTCCTGCCCAGCAGAACTGCTCCCTCCAGAGTGGGGCTTCTCACGCTGGGCATGGGAGTAGTTCTGAAACACTGCCTAAAATTTTTTTCTTTGACCTTATTTGAAGGAATAGCTGCTGCTTTGCTCTGTTTAAAACCCACTGGAACCTTCGCCCCCTGTTGAAGCAAATGCTGTGCACAGTGATGTCTCTACCTTTCTGCTCACATCTGGTCAGAGCACATTAGCTTCTTTGAGTATGTTAAACAGGACAGGAGTTGTCATTGTTTGAATGAGGCACGAAGAGCAAAGAGTTGTTTTTTCTCCAAATTTCATGTTTATTTTTGTGTTAAAAATATGACTATAAGCTTATTTAAAAAAACTGCAGCTCCCAATTCATTTTACAGAGTCCAAAGGAGCAACCTGAGATGCTTTGTGCACTCCTCAGCAGCAATCCCAGCACGCTGCTGCCCTGGCAAAGGTGAACGAAGGTGCTGCGCTGCTGCTGCTGGACAGGAATCGGGTCTGACTGAGGAAGAATCTGAGGCAGAGCTGTGTCAGGGCAATGCTTCTGACCCACCTGTGCGGTCCCAGGGCAAACAGCTGGGCTCCACAGGAGGCAGGCACTGCCACAGCTGCAAACAGCCACACAGACCAGCAGAGCACAGCATGTATGCTTTCGTGTGACCGTAACCCACCCCCTCATTTTATTGACAAAACATTCCCCTATGATGAAATGCAACACTGAGGAAGAAAGAAATGATGAATGGCAACTCATTTTAAGGATTACTTGTGGTACAGTTTCAGGCAAATTACTTGTAACTCCAGCTTGTACTAGAGCCACAAGTCGATACTGCAGAGGCACAAATGATTACTTGTTCAGAGAAAAAATCTGATACATGTAACAACCCAAAAGCAGGTGAAGTTCTTGCTGGTTGTATTAGCCTCTTCTGTGTTGCTTCATTGTAACACACAGGACAATCTATTAATAGTCTTCCTCACATACTTTGAACAGCCAGGTGCAGTCTTCTGATGTAACCTGGTATGTAGGTAACGATACGATCAGGTGTCCTATGTAGGTTCTAGCCTCCTTTTCTTCAAGCTTTGACTTCTTCTGTGAGGGCTGGGCTCTGTGAAACAGGGAGATAGTGAGAAATGGAAGTTTCTTAAAGCTTTTCTCTGCTTCTCTAAGTGCTCATTGATTCATTCTTTAGCTCTCCCTTCAGAGGACTGTTGGATGGAAAAAATATTTGTCCTAGCCCGCTATCACAGCAGTCCACAGCCAGGTCCAAAAAAAGAGGGGTGTTTCTCCCTCTCCAGATTAATAATCCAACGAGTGCATTCAAAGCAATCTAGCAATGCTTTCAAAGTCAGGAGCTGTTTGTAAGACAGAAAGAACACAGACATTTTAGTACAGCACGTACCTGGTGTGTGCTGGTCGGCACAGTGGCTGTTGCTCATGCAAGCAGCAGACGGCTGCAGCTGTGCAGGTCTTGCAGAAGGTTTGTGGTAATTCATTCCCTGAGGGGTCCTGTTACGAGTAATCATTTGATGACGTCCACAGGGTGTTTTTGGTGTCTGCTGTCCCGCTAATGGGCCTGCCATTTTGTGACCCATTATCTTGTTCAGATCAGTGGTCTCCAAGGAAATGTCCCAAAGTTCAGGATCATCTAGAATGAATGAAAAGATGATGAAACCACAGATAACAGCGTGGTACTACAGGAACAACAACTGCAGGACCAGCCCACTCTCCTGTAATGCATGGTGGCCACTATAAAAGTGAAATGTCAGTGCACTACCAGAGAACAGTACTACCCCCTGTGCTCTGAACTTAAGCAATGTCCACATGCTGCGTTATGCAACTCAAACAGCCAGTTATGCTAAGCAAAGACACTTTCCTCCCAGCCCCTGCAGATATTCTGTTTCTGTGCAGCACTGCTTGAAGAAAAGGGTTTACCAAACATGTATAACCATGCTCTACTGAAAGGCATGCTGTGAAGCCCCTTGTAGCGATGGGCATCTCATCTTTCATACCTTTTAATATCGTTTTCCTGCTATTCAAGCTAGGTTATTACTGCTAAGCTCTCAGGATCAGACTCACACTTCTATTACTCCACCCTTTTCACAACTTTTACCTTTATGCTACTTTGAAGCGTTAATGTAAACGTTAATGACTTGCTGTTATTAATTATTTTTGGCTGACCTGCAAAGAAATCTTCTTCTATTGCTAGTTCCTGTTGTATTGCTGCTGGAGAGTCCTGTTTTCCAGGAGGATGGGCTGTTGCTGGACAGAGATAACACAAAGATTAAAGTTAGAAATGCAGAAGAACTCTTGTTCCTCCCTAACAGAGCATAATCTGAAATGATCATCACCAGTTCCACCAGGTACCCCCTTTTCCCACAGCTGCTTACATTTTGGAAGCAGTATGTGGAATGGTGAGATGCTGATAATGACTGGTGAGAGCAACTGCATTACTATAAGCTGTTTTTTAGCCTATTTTACCCTGCCCCCAAGTTCCTGCTTACAACACAGCTGTCCAAACTTCCCCATGAGTGAGGACCAACATATTAGTGGTTAATGCAAGGTCTGTTTGCCAGCCTCAATGAAGTGCTGCAGCCTCAGCTGTGATGCAGCATGTTAATGGTACAGGTGTCAGTGGCTGTGCTACGTGAAGCTTTAGAGTGGTTGTAGAGTTAATTTTGCAGTTTTGGAGATGACATTCCTGCCACTTTGAGAATTTGGGGAAACGAGTACGATGATCCTCTTTCCTTTGGTCTCAAAGGTGTGTGATACTACGTGGTAAAAGCAAAAGAAACTGGTCAGGCTCCTGCGTTAAGAATAATGCATGCCTGCCAGTAGCTATCATTAAAACTGTCAGTTTTTAATGCCACATCTTACCCTGTTTGCTGCTAGGAGTGACTTCTGTAACCTGACATCTCTTCTCCATCTGTTCCCGGAACTGTTGCTGTAGCTGCTTTTGGCGCAATTTCCGCTGGTAAGTGGCATCGCACTCAATAGCTAAGGAATCTGAATTTCTGCTCCTCCCCCAAGTAAGCACAAAGTTAGTTAAAACAGGATTCCAGCAACTATATTTTATGAAGAAAGTTGTATAAGGAAATAACAGCAAGCAAAATCCACTAAACTGGTATTTTATGGCATCTTCCACTTTGGGCCATCCCCATGTTTTAAAGGGTAACTTCAAACGTATCTTGTGAAATAAATTTATAGCAGTGGTCTCACCTGGAACTGTTTGGCTGTTTCTGATCTTCTGTCACTACAGAAGCCTCTGTGTGACTAGGTTTGCAAGTAGATGCTGCCTCGCAATGCTGTCTCCATCCTGTGTTCTGCCTTTCCAAACAGCTGTTGTATCTTGCTTTCTCAATTTCAGGCTCGTAGTCCTGTCTTTTAGCTTTGTCCAAATCTAACTCAGGGGGCATCTACAAAAGAAAAAAAAAAAAGAAAATATATTCAGAAATTTCTGTAATCAACTTAATGAAATATGCACAGGCTTTTTCTATATGGTACTGTTAGGAAATCTTATTCTGTTTGCCCTAAATGGGAGCAGTAAGATAGGAAACCCAAATGCATTTTTAATACATCACTGATGTAGTTTATCACTGAATTCCAGCAACTTTGTGTCAGTTTAATAGTTGAGTGCTTCAGGGCAGATATTTCATGTCTCCCCATATTGTGCTTGCTGCAGCCGAGAATAGAGGAAGAATTCTGTAGCTCCTCAGTCTCACAAGTCTGTTGTTGGTGTCTGTTACTTTTGCCAGTTGTTTTCACATGTGAATAAAGGGCAATGGCAGACGTTTTCATAGTTCTGTGAGCATGTGGTCACTGAGGAAGGTATGCTACTCTGTTTCTATTAAAGACAGAATGGTTTGTCTCTGTGATTTTATATTTGTGGCAATGCCACTAATAGAAAATGACCCTGGCAAAAGAGAAATCTGTTTCATCTTTAATTTGGACCAGTTCCTACAGCCTAAGTTCGCTAGACAGAGCCATATTAGAGCTCCAGGCTGACCAGCAGAGTTTAGTAGATCCCGTTAGGATGAAGGTAACTTTCCTATGCAGCTCCATGGATTAGCAGTGGTACAAGGCTTACTTGTTCCCCAACGTGCAAGGTAGGTTACTGCCTAGGGGCCTACTGCCCCCAGCTGGTACACATCAGGAGCTAACGAGATTAATGTTAATTAACAGCCAGGGCACCTTTACTACTAATATGGGCTGCTACCTTATGCCAAAGCATGCTTTGTGATAGCTCTGAAAGAATAGGTTTACAGTACCTTTGTCACTGACAGAATGTACAACACATTTTTTTTTTCTCTCTCTGGACCAGAGACCTCCAAAAGAGGCATTTCTCCAGGGTGTTGGTTACTTTGGAAAGTTCACTGTTTAACCTAGTACTTCAGAGGGCAGAGTAACTGCAGCTCCTTCCTTGCAAACTGAAACCTAAAGGTAAGTAAGGAGCCTGAAAAGCAAAGCAAGAAGTAACGTGGCTTATTACTGTTCAGAAAGACCCATACTGTTCAGAACCATAGTGATGGCAGGGAAAGTAACAGCATGTACCCATCAGCTGTACAAACTAACTATTCTCATATTAAAGAGGCACCATTTGCTAAGTGGTACATACTATTGAGGCGTTTAAAGCAAGTTAGAATGTGTATTTTCCTAATATTACTCTTTTCTCCAGCAGCCAAGTCTAATGCACCCAGCTTTCCTCATTCAGTTGCAACTTTTGGGTGCCAACGCATTTTGAAGCCAAGCAGAGGACGTTTGCAGGGACACTTGTGTGCTGCTAATGTATCACAAGAACAAAACACAGTTACCTCTTTTGCTTTTCTGTGGTAAAACTTTGAAGCAACTGGCAACAGCCGCAATTTTTTAGGATCCAGTCAAAAGGTTTAGGTTCCTCCTTTGTAACATAAATGCATAGTATTTTGCTTTTTTTTTTTTTTTTGCATTTTTGCAGTATTTTGCATAAATGCTAGTATTTTGCAGTGATCTTTTGTGAAGGACCCAACTAGGTTACATTGAAAGTTGAAATCACCTTTTGAAACTAACTTTGCTTGAGACCACAGTACAAAAATACTGTTACCAAAATAACTACTTGTTAACTATTCTAAACAGAACAATGAACAGACCTCTGAGAGCTAAAATACAGGCACACTAAACTTTTTTTGCAACGACCATGCTGAGTATATTTCCTGTCTAGCTGGTGATGTGCATTAGAGCTTTGCAGAGGTTTGAATAATGATTAGTGAAGGGACAAGATAACCATCAGCACACATACTGATATTGCTACTGTATGGATTTTGCTTAATTTTAAATAACTTTATTCGAAGGATGAAGTCTTTCTTATGGGAAAAACTCCTTATTTTCTGCCAGAACTCACTAAAATGTAGAGAACAGTTCTGCCTGCTGATCACCGGTTGACATACAGGCTGTCACCTTGAGAGACTTCAGGACTAAATGAAATTGTCCTGATTTTGCAGAAATGCACACAGGAGCTTTATCTGTTTGAAGGTAGGTCATGCAGATAATAGATGCACTGTCTGGCTATTCTTCTGCCCTGCCTACAACCTCTTATCACCTCTTCCAGCAACTGCCTATTGTGTCACTGTATGAAGCCAACTCCCATCCTTTTTTTGATTCCTGAAAAAGTCCAGCAATGAGAGCAATATGTCATATAAATCTGATTTTAAAATTCCAAGTAAGTAATAAATTAGATTGTGCTACCACTGTCAATGAGAACAAACAAAGAACAGTTTTGCCTCTTGTCTTATACAGGGCAAAATAACATGCACGCTACCTTGGCAGACATTATTCTCCCAAGGATTTCAATTTCATTTGTGATACATCTATGAATGACAGTGGTATCATTGCTGATGAACATTTAAGCACAAGTGGCTGGATGAGAGTGATGAAATGAGTTGGTCCAACTGAGAAAGCTTAAATGGGCTTAGGAACTGCAGCACGTGTAGGAGATGACACCTAGAAAAAGCTAGTTTAAAGAGTGAACGATTGCTGGTGTAGCATTTAACGTGTTATGAACACAGATGTAACTGTATGCATTACTGGCACTAAAGAGAGACTTAACATGGCACTAAATGTTACATAACATCTTGAGTAGAATACTAACACTGTGGTGTTTCCTCACCACAGTAAGCTTGCCTAATGCAAATGAATAAACTTTGGAGTAGCTCTGGTAAAATGCTAGGGAACAACTCAGTAAGAGAGAGTTCATGCAATCAAACTAACACAAAAATGCTGTGGGTGTCATAGCAGGAAATATTCAGGAATAAGATGCATTTATGCTATTAAATTCCTTTCAACATGAATGATCAGGAACAATCAATATCGAACAGTCCCTGCTGTAAAAGACCATGTACTGCACCTGACGAGGAAGTTTATTCACAGCTTGTAGGTAGTTTTTGTCTAGGATGCAGTTCCCAAGAGCATTCCCAAAGCACCTGAGAAACAAAGACAGTTCATTGTCACTGAAAACAAGTTAATTCTCAATTCCCTTCTGCAAATGTACAAGTACTGATCTTCACTTACTTGAGCGCCCTCTTCAGTCCATCTGTTACTGCCTCCTTTCTTGCCTTCTCTAAGGACAAGGCCTTGGACTTAAGGCCTTCACTGACTCCATAACCTACATCTTCATGGTATGACCCATCCTGCAGTAAGATTAGAAAAAAAAACACAACGCAACAAACAGCTAAGTATAAGGGAGATTCTGCACATCTACCACTTCTCGTTAGATGTTGTGCTTTCCTAAGCCTGATTATTCACTCTTAGCTGGATGTTCTATAGCAAGGTCAATGTTTTAGGTGCCGCTATATTCTCTGGTATAGAGCAATACTTTTGAGAACCACAGCCTGACCAACGCATCAACTTTCTTTCCCAGCTTTAAGCAATTGCTCAGCTATAGCCAGAGTAAACAAAAAGCCACTTACCTTAAGCTGAACTTTCACAAATGCACAGACTCCCACATAGAACCTGCCATTGTTGAGGTCAACAAAATCTGGGGGGAAAAAATGTAACATCCTAAATAATAGAAAAGACTTCTGATCCACATGTAGATCTTATTCTATTTCTTCAGGATATTTGTAAACCTGCAGCACACTCGCTGAATGGGCCCGAGATACTGTGTCTTCTACAAAATGGAGCATGATTTACAAGATATCATTCTCAGCCTACAGTTAATAACTTCAATATATGCTGTGAGTATGTTATGCTATGTTTTCTGGTTATCAGCATCTAGACCTGCCAAACACTTGCACCCTGGTATTATGCATATAAACTTCTGCACTCATCTAGTCTGCTTGATCATTTTGTAAACTTGACAGAGGTGCAATCACTTTTTGATACATGGGTTTATAAACAAGTATAACAATCTTCTGTCTCTGAACTGCTAAGGCAAGACTTATAATAAAATATATTTTTTTTGGGGGAAAAAAAAAGTTTGAACGATATCAATCTTATCTTGACTGAAAAGGAAAAAATAAAGTGGTACATACTAGGTGAAAAAACAAGAAATAACCTGTTCTATGTCTAGAATCTACCAGCCAGATATATGAAATATTCCTGAAAGTCTGGGGGGTGGCATGCGGTGGGGTGGGGATGGGGTGGCAGTGAGTGGGGCAGAAAAGCAAAGATGTACATTTAATCAGCTGGCTTGAGCTACTTCAACAACTTGACGTGGGCCTAAGCATAACAGATCTGCAAGGACAATGCTTCTTTAGCAGCCACTATTTCAACTTTCAGGACAGGGGAAGCTTAAGCTTTAAGAACATCTGAATATCATTTCCTAGAAAGTGTTTTTTTTTCAAAGCTTACTGCTACAAATATAGAAGAGGAATCGGTAGGGAAAAAAGAAAAAGTCAGTAAAGATTAGGGGAATATTAACTCAGAGATACTTTTTTAGAATTCCAGGTGAGAATGACAGTAGGCTCAGGGCTGCTGGGTGTTAAAACAAATGGTTTAATTGTTGTAATTCTTGACTGGGTGTTCCCACAGAGATCAGAAAACTTGATTAAAATAGCTAATACGCACCGTTAGAATAATTAATTTGACATATTCCTGTGTAAGAGCTAAACAGAAAAGAAAACCTACGTTATAATTAAATTTCTCTTTCTTACCTGCTAGTAAGACACCTGAAAATTCCACATGCCTTTTGCCAGGTTCTAACACTTAAAGTACATACCAAGAAACACATAAGTGATCGTGTTCTTGGATAGATACCATTGTCCTTATTTGAAAGACTTTTCCTTCAGGGGTTCATAGTGAAACAAGAAGACAGATTTTTAAATTATTTTTTAATCCTAAAGAGGTACTTACCAACATTCTGTTGAGTGACTGAATGAGCCCAGCCATTGAAGCCAAACATCTCATTAGCCAGACTGATCACCTTGTGACCCTCAATGTAGCACACCTGAAAAGAAAGGCATATATACATATATGCACACATATATACACGATTTATTTTAAAAAGAAATTACACAGATCATCTTACACTGAAGAATCACAGCTAAATTTAGGATAATGTGAATGATGGTACAGATTTAGGTTCACCTTCTCCTGATAACAACTATGGTGGGGGGAAATGACTGAAAATAGAAGTGAATTAATGGAAGTAGAAGTAGCAGGTGCTAAAGAGGTAAAAATACATCTAATGTCATATAATGATTCATATATTCCAGTTCTGGAAAAAAAACTTAACGTTCCACAAGTAGACAAATATTCCCTTTTAAAGGATGAAGCGCTAAAAAGTGGCTTTTCCTAAAGTGTATAAGGACCTATGGCTAAGTTAAAGCCAGAGTTCATTCTATCCTTATTTTACTTTAATATCTGCATATTGCACTACCAGTGGGAAATTAATTTCAAAAACGTTTTATTTATTATTTTTACAGTAGTTCTCCTGGAAAAGAAAAAAGTGAGTTGAAATATCTGTGCAAGTTTATTCATACCTTTTGTCCTCCTCCAGCTTGTCGACTGCTGATATATTCTGGACCCAGTTTCTGACGAAGAGCATGCTGGATAGCTTGATACTCACTTGCTGTATATTGACACTTGATGAAAACAAAGACAAAATTTCTCATTCCCTCCGTATTAGCTCCCCCTCTTCTCCTCATTTCAATTCTTAATTCCATTTTTTCCAAATCCTGTCCTTTCAAGAGGTGTATGATCCATTTTTAGAATCAGGGTGTAACTGACAAGTTGGGGTGTGTGTATACACTTGTGCATTATATTGTTTGTTTTTTTTTTCTTTTTTTTCCCTTATTCTTGAGGTCACATGTATACAAGCACTAATTATTAAACTGTAGCATTTTTTTTTCCATTTTTCATAAGCATCACTTATATTAGAAGAACTTAAATGAGACAGGTCTGTTAGTGTCCTATCAAAATCTTAATGTGGTCATTGTCGTAGTCATGGCTGCCTAACATAAGCATACAAGTATATGTTTGTACATACCTCTCAAAAATAAAATATAATTCTTCATAGTAAAAGTATCTCTAAAAACTCCAACAAAGCAACGTTTAACCTTACTCTATCACCATATTCCATCAAAGTCAAAGAGGACAGCAGCTCAGGCAACCAAACTAGAAATGTATTGAGTTGTGTTCGGCATATTCCCCTAGTGCAGGGAAGGATAACTCCAGCATCACTGGTATCATTAGGAAGCCCAGAGTGTTGTAACTTTTGCTGCATGTGTTAGCAGAAATACAGTTTACATTCTGCAAAGGTTAGAGAGGCCTAATTGCATGTTTAAGGATTCAAACATGATAAAGCTAGTGCTGCTACGCTACACTGTGGGACAGAACAAAGATTTCACCACCTGTATCATAAGTATTGTGTATTCACATATTGGCTGCCTCATCACTCAGTAGAACAGTATTTGACAGTATGTATGTGCCATTTAGTTCTAGTGCCTGCCAAACCTCACACATTTATCTTTGATTCTGTTTAACTTAAGGGAATAACTTGGTCTTTTTCTGGTACTAGAATGTGAACTTGTTACTAGAAGATGTAAGGAAAAATGGAGAATGTACATGCACATTAAGAAACTACATATAAATGCCTATTGTGGGGAAGGGAATTCACTGCCAAAAAGGAAAATTGATTATTGTACATTTTTCCCCAATTTATTTATTTTAAGTAGGTGAATGAAAACAATTTACTTTTCTGAACCAGTACTGAGAATGTGTGTGAACATGAGCCAAGCCATCTCCAATACAAGAGAATAAAATGAGCCATTTTATGGCACAGCATCCAACTTTAAAAGGAGGAAATAAATATGTAGAGCAGGTTTCCAGAAGTGCAAGCACAGAACTTCCACTTCCCTCTCAGGACAAAGGAACTGACCTGTCCAAAGTGAGCAACTGAATTGCTAGTGCTGGAGGTGCTGCTGATGTGGCTTTCGCTGTCTTTCCCTTGACTTTCAGGCATCCCTGAAGATAAAAGAAAATACAAACACTGAAAATAACAGGACCAACAGTCCATAAGAAGACATGTCAAAAAGGTGTTGAAGTCCAATGCCCAGCAAGCGTTGAGTCCACTGCAGTAGATTAGACATCAATGTTAGAATTCTAACTCCATGGAACTTCTGCAGGACCAATTAGAAATCGTGATGTTTTGTTTCAGTCGAAATTCTTCTTCTTAAATATGTTACAGTATGTAGGCAGAAATAGCTAGCTTCATCCAAGAAGCAGAGGTGCTGCTCTGGTCCTTCATTAAAAACAATGAGGGTGAGCTTGAATTGAATTAAATGATTATTTTATTTAAAAAACAAATATATTATTTTTGCTAGTAAAATAAATACGTAAAAATTCCACAGCATCTGGATCTTGTATAAGATCAGACTAGAACAACACCAGCAAAATGTTTTGAGTCATTATTCTAAATATGAAACTGGTAACATATATATGTATATATATATTTTTCCTTTTAGATAAGTGTGAATGCATTGTACCATTCTAGGTAAGGAAAACCAAAACATCTCACTCTTTCAGATCCTTCAGCACTGTCTTCCTACATTGCTTTCAGTATTCACCAATACTTTGATAAAAAGCAGGAAGAACTTTCTAAAATTGTACTTGTCCATACCCTGACTTGTTCATCTCCATTTTAGATTGTTTTTACTATAACTGCCTTGGGTTATGGTGGTATCACATAAACCACAGAGAGTTGAAAATCATACAGAAGCTGTACAGAGCACGTTTTAAGAAGCTGTGCTGATAACTCAGTAGATGGCACCCTTTTCCAAGTCAGTATCCAACAATTGCCCAGTGGTAACTGGGCTTCCACTCCACTGTGCTGCTGGAGAAGTGGTGCTGAGCTTATACTGCAACACTTCGGTATGAGCCCACAGAGGCAATCTCGATTGTATTTGCACAAATGCTGAGTACAGCTGGCTTTAGTCCATCAGTCCACAAGACTTCTGTACACAACACAAATACAAGGCAAGTCAATCTACACACAGGACAGATGGGATATCAAAACAGTTGGATAAAGTTTAAATTCCTCTACAGATAGTGATATTTGACAGTCAGTAGGAGCCTAATAAATATTATGTTTTGCTACTGTACTTTACGTTCAGCATTTTTTCAAACAAGTCGTTTTTCTGATCTCTAAAGAAGGAATCCAAATTTTTAGTAAGAACTTAGTTTTCAGAAAAAAGGATAGTAGCCGTTTCCTCAGCAAGTGTGAATACCAATAATTATACCAGGTGTAGCTAAACTTCTCCTTAATTTTGCTTGGCTACAATTATTTACCTTCTGTCCCATAGTTGTGTAATTGCACAGAGCTTATACAGTTAAATATGTTGCAATCAAAGGTTAGCTGCAATTTGCGGTTAGCATATTTGGTTTTGGAAGAGAACGTATAGAAATTCATATTACCAGGAGATGTACTCATGATTTAAGTAGGCTATTCGCCTTTTTAAGCAGAGTCCACTGCATCCATAGCAGGGAGACATTTAGAGAGAGAAAAAAAGAGGTGAGGGAGTGGTGGAGGAAAGCAAAGTTTGAACAATACCGTATATTTTTTCACTCTAGGCAGCCTAAATCAGATCCTAATCGGTATAAAGCCTGTGGGAGAAAAAAACAATGAAAGAAATGTGTGCATGTGCCTACACAGCCCTGTTAGCAGTTTGCCACAAATCTATATACACAGCAGGTGGGTGCCAGTTTGAAGTAATACTGCTTTAACTGAAATCAGTATTAAACCCTTTAAGTTTTTATCAGGTGTGCACCATTGTCAGTTTAAATTCTAAAACGAGATACAGCTTTAACAAAACTCTGACTAAGGTACGGGGGTTGATTTTGAATGAGAATGAGGAAACAGAATTCCACTAAAAATAGCGTCACATCATATGGTTTTAATCTAATGGATCGGATTCCACTAGAAAATTCTAGCAATATACGTCTTTGCAATAAACAGTTTAAACATGTCAGTGGTTTGTATTCAAGTTATGATTTACTGTACAGCTTGTGTGAATGAGACAGCTGATGCTGGTTTAGTTTCAGGCTTTGCTTGTACCAACAGTTTGCTTCAGCTGTGAATCTTGTTTAAGCCAAACATTCTACTGGAGCAATGTGATTTCTTTTTTCAAGCCGGTTAAACGCAGCACAGCAAGGCCCTAAGCCTCCAAGCAATTCTCAGAACATTTCAAAGTGACGGGACTTCAATTTCAAAATTATTTGAGCAGGAGTTCAGAAGAAAGAAATGTTAATTCTGCAAATGGAATTACAAATCTCCCTTGACACCGGAACCAGGAAAGGCAAGATTTCCACTCCTCAGTAGGATGCTGTTTCCTCACTCCCCTTCTTGCTGTATGTTTTAACTCACATGAAACATCAAAATATTGAAGTAGATAATAACGATAAGCTATTGACTAGAGAACAAAAGAGCCTCAAATACCCTCCAGGGCAGCGGTAGGAGATTTCCTGATGCATTAACCAGTGCTAAAAAGCCATATTTTCAATCTGCCTTTAAATACTAAAAATTCAAGTTTATATATTCTTGCTCTGTATGGAGATGATTTAGAGGATGGTTTAGAGATACCTAGGAATTATAATTTATTACATCTGTGACCATTATTTATTATTTATGGGGAGTTGTTTTCATTTTAACTGCTAATACTCTCAGAAAGTTTTCTTATTGCTGAGAAAAACACACATATGACTACAGACATTGCACAATGCTGCAGAACACAGCCTTGGTAGGCTAGAACAGGCAAAGAATCTTAACAGCTTTTACCACTATTGTGTTTAATGTTGCTTTTTAAAAATGTCAATAGCAAAAGCTTAAAATTTCAACAAATCAGGTATTCAATCAAAAAAATGCTGTTTGGGGAAACCAGCTATGAAATATTAATTTTCAGCAGCACTCTAAAGAGTGTATTGGTTTGTATGGGGGTAGTGAACGGAGCAGCTGCCGAGAAAAATCTGGGTGTTGGCCTCCGATGCTTGCCTATACCCTATCAATGCCTCTCATTGCTGTTGACCTAGGCTATGTTCTACAGTAAAAGCACTCCAAAAGGAGAGTGAAAACATCTAACACAGAAAGTTTGTGCCATCTGCAGTAGTTAAAACGTATTTGCTTTCAAGGCATAGGAACACAATGTTAACAATTTCTCCTCAGTTACGCACGTTTCAGATTTGACATACCTTCAAGCAGTTCCAGTTAATTCAGTGGAATTTGTGTGTGTGGCTTCAGAAGCAAATCCCTTTAACCCTCAGGTTTATCAGACAGGACTGGGTTTACTTCTGGAATGTCTGGGATGATGACACCCTCCCTGCACAAACCACAACACAATAATTCATAAAGATTTTTATAACCTTTATCCAGCTTCAGCATATAAACTTGGTAAATTTGTGAGGGAGTGTTTCTCTTTAAGAATATGCAAAACCATCCAATATCTGAAATGAAGCCTATCCAGTAAATTCCTGTATTTCTGGAACACAGGATAAGAAAATTATCTCCCCATTATGGTGAGTTTCCTGTTATGACAGCCTTGTGAACATCAATACATCAATTGAAAGCAGTTATAGGACCCTACCTCCCCTGCAATTACAAACCCACTTCCAATACAAACGGATTAGTTTAATGTATGTGTTGCTGTGCTTGAGACTGCATATTGTTCTGGTTTTAGGGCATGCATGACTATTAAGCATTCTTAATAGCTATGTTAGGTATAAATTACTTCACTCCTACACGATTCTGTTCACTGTTTTAAAATTGTGCCCCATCGTCACTTTTGCCTGCAAAGGATCCACAAAGTTTTATTGGTTAAAAATACATCAATACCAGCACAGACCATTCCAAAACATTCTAAATTTGTCATCTGTTTGCTTTCTAAGAATATAGGTACCTCATGTCACTTCTCACTTTATTTGCATTACTACATAATTTTGTATGGAAGATGTTTCATCGAATGAATTACCTGGCACTCAATCCCAAAGAATCTTTTAATGAAATTATAAAGAAAATTATCTCTTATAACAAATGATGAGCTAGGTTTACATGAGACGATCTCTTATTATGACAACAGACAGAACTTAAGGAAAAGAGAAGCAATTTGTTTGGCATACAAGCTTTTTTCCGGGTGTGAAACTTGAACACCTCACAGTTACAGAAACAAAACGTGAACAATTCACTCCTGAACAACTCACTTCACGTTTGTAAAGATGGATGAGCCGGCAGGGTGGTTGGGTGGCCAAGAAGGCCAATGGCATCCTGGCTTGGATCAGGAATAGTGCAGCCAGCAGTAGCAGGAGGTGATCGTCCCCCTGTACTCTGCCCTGGTGAGGCTGCACCTTGAGTGCTGTGTTCAGCTTTGGGACCCTCACTACAAGAAGGACATCGAGGCCATGGAGCGTGTCCAGAGAAGGGCCACAAAGCTGGTGAGGGGCCTGGAGAACAAGTCCTGTGAGGAGCAACTGAGGGAGCTGGGGGCGTTTGGGCTGGGGAAGAGGAGGCTCAGGGGAGACCTTATGGATCTCTACAGCTGCCTGAAAGGAAGGTGTGGGGAGCTGGGGGAGCTCTGCTCACAGATAACTAGTGATAGGACTGGAGGGAATGGCCTCAAGCTGCACCAGGGGAGGTTCAGGTTGGCAATGAGGAGACATTTCTCCTCAGGAAGAGCAGCCAGGCACTGGGACGGGTTGCCCGGGGGATGGTGGAGTCACCGTCCCTGGGGGCGTTCAATAAAAGCTTGGATGTGGAGCTTAGGGACATGGTTTAGGGGGTGACATTGGTGGTAGGGGGGCGGTTGGACCAGATGGTCCTGGAGGCTTTTCAACGTAAATGATTCTATGGAAAAAAAAGGCGCTTGTTCTGGAGAAAAGATCTGGCAAGAATATTTCTCAAATACCTAAGAATACGTTATTTACGTAGGGATACTTCTTTCTAAAAGCAGCCAGACTGCTTCATATTCCAAGAAAAAAAGAGAGGCTTTTTAGCTCCTCTCAGCAGCGGGGAAGCACCCGCTGCGTGCCGGTGCCCGCGGGCAGCCTCTGCACAGGGGCTGAGCCCCGCGGCGGGGCGGGCTCCAACGGCCGCTCCAACGGCCGCCCCGCGCGCCCCCTCCCCTCCCGCCCCGTACCTGTGCCGGGCCCGGCCGCCGCCGCCGCCTGCTCGCAGGAAGGGGCGGGAGGGGCGGGGGGGTCGGTACGGCGCGGCGGAGGAGCCAAGCGGCCCGCGGGGGCTGACGCAGCGCCGGGGGAGGCCGCCAGGGGGCGGGGGGCGCCGGGGCGACGCCGCCGCCGCCTCCACCTCCACCTCCCCCCGCTGCCGCTGCCGGTGCCGGTGCCGGGGCAGCCGCCGCGCAGGTGAGGGGCCCCGCTGGGAGCCGGGGGCTAACGGGGAGGGCGGGGGCGAGGCTGGTGGCGGTGCCGCCGCTCGGTAGCGGCCGCTGGGGGGAGCCAGCGGCGGGGCGGGGCGGGGCCTGCGGGAGCCGGTGGCCGCGGGCAGCCGCCGGGCAGGGCCGTGCCGGGGCTGCGGCGGGGCCTTGGGGCCGCGGAGCCGCCGCTCAGGTGGGGCCGGGGGCGGCGGGGCGGCCGCGGGGGCCGGGGGGAGGCGGTGGGGGTGTGGGGGGGGAGCGGAGCGGGCAGCGGGGCCTCGCCCCTGCCGGGCCCCGCACGCTGTCAGCGCCCGCTGCCCCGGTCCGTGTGTCCGTGTGTCCGGCCCCAGGGGTGTCAGCGGGCACCGGGCTTTGTCCCCGCAGCCGGCCCGGTGCTGCCGCCGGCCCCCCCGGGTGGGCAGCTCGCCCCGCCGGGTGTGCTCCGAGCCGCAGCCCCGCGGAGCCGGGGGGGGCTGGGGGCCGCGGGAGGTGTCAGGGAGCGGCCGCGGAGCTGGGAAGGCGGCGGGAGGCGCCCCGGGGGCACACGGAGCCGGGGCACCGGCACCGAGCGGGTGGGGAGGGCACGGGGTGCGCTGCGGCTTAGGCGGGCTGCTCGTGGGGCACGGTGGGGGAGGTGGGGTGAGCGATGTGTTGCCTCAAACCCAACAGGTCGTAGCCAGAAGAAGTTGTCTGGTTGGACTGCACGGCGCTGGTTCTTAGGAAATGGTCAGCGCGGGTGTCTGAAGCGGTAACCTCCACCCTCCGCCTGCCCTCCCAGCGAGCGCTGCATCCGTAGCTGTAGGTGGCTGAACCTAATGTCTCCTCCTGAGTTACTGCAGCCTGACAGATCCCTGTAAGGCACGCTTTGGTATTTTGGGTTGAGAACTGCAGAAGCTCAGATGTGTGCCCCAGTTTGGGGTCACGTATGAGTCAGCACCCTTACAGTGCAAGGCTAGATGAGAAAAATCACCATCTTGCCCATGCTAGCATGAACAGAGTTGGTAATGCAGTTGTTGGTTCTTATCTATCTTATCCTATCCATTAGAAGGGCTTTAACTAGAAAAATCGCGGATCTGCTGGGTAAAACCTGAGTCTGTCATGATATTTGATATAATTTGAACTTTCTCCACATTGCCAATTTTGCTGTAATCAGGTCATTCTGTGGAAGTTAGCAGTTTTCTTTCTCTTTGGGTTTGTGTTACCTGGGGTATGTGAAGGCATCATGTTTTTCCTAAGTCTTAGCACTGAGGTTTTTGAGCCTGTCCTTTTATGAAATGTTGTCCACGTTTTGTCTCATCTCTACTATCAAGTTAATACCCAGGATACTCTCCCTCTGTTATTCCCCTCACCCTTCCCTGTTATCCTTCCTTGGATAAGGCTTTTGAAAATTGTAGGTAGGTTCACCAGGTCTAGCTTGTTTTATCTGCGCATGGTACACCCGGAACTGTATGGATGCATGAATGCAGCTGTTCAAATAATCAAACCAGTTGCTAGAATTAATAATGTTCGTGATCCTTGCTGGCCACCCTGCAGTATGAGCAGTCAGGTGAGGAGTCGTCTATCAGTTGGCATCTGCCAACTTAAGCTGGAGTAACTGTGTCACCCTGTGGGCTGTTGTATAGCAGCAATAGATCAAGAGAGCCTAGAAAATCCAGTGTTGATTTAAGAAAAGTGATATTTCCTAAGAGAAACATCTAGAGATGTTAAGAGAGAGATCCAGAGATGCCCAGAGAAGCTGTGGCTGCCCCATCCCTGGAGGTGTTTAAGGCCAGGATGGATGGCCTGATCTAGTAGGTGGTGTCCGTGCCCATGGCAGGGGGTTGGAACCAGATGGTCTTTAAGGTCCCGTTCTGTGGTTCTAATTCTGCAGAAGGAGCATGCTTTGTGCTGATGTTACCTGTGGAGAGCCTAGGCTAGCTGTCTATGCAGATTCAGTGGTGCTTCTAGGTACTTCTGGGTTTTTGAAGCATCTATGTCACTTCCAGGGTTGTTTCTTACTGATTCCAATACTGGGAAGTTGGCTGTTGGTTGTGTGCCACCTGGGGGAAAAAGAGAAACAGCTGTGTGTACTACATGCACGTGATTTTTATTGATGGTATGCTTGAAAATCAGGCTATAAACTCTTTAGCCATACACAGCAAATACATGTCTACAGGTCTTTAACCTTCTAGGTAATTTGAAGAGCGAGAATTATTTTAATTGGGGCTGTTTCATCACTAGTAAGTTTACGTGCATGCTCTGACTTCTGTTGCTTCTCATCTTAGTGTCTTTAAAAAAAAGACATACCAAATTTTGTTGGTTTTGTCTCATACTTGCTTTAAATTTAGGGACTTAGCTCCAATTCATTGCCCAGCACAAATCCTGATGTGGCTGCGGACCTGTCAATGCACATCTGTGTTAAGAAGGTAGGGCTGGGAGGGACCGTTGGGTCCAATCTCTGGTAAACCCAGACAAGAACCCACAACTGAGGCTGATTCGTGGTGTGTGATGTTATCTGCACCATGTGCCAGTCACCTTGTAACAAATTTGAAGCTGCTAGTGAAAGACAAAACTGAAGGAGCGAATAGGTGCTTGAACAGTGTCCAAGACTTGTGCCATACCTGTGAAACCTTTAAGCGTGGCGTCCAGATAGTCTTAAGAACTTTCTGCCCCACTCTCCTGTGGAAGACAGAAAAATTTTTACTGGCACACAACCCCCTGACAAGGGGGAAGAATTTGCTTGTGCAAGCAAATCGAGTGACAGGTTAACTCTTAGTTTGTTGTGAGCAGAGCCACCTTAGTCTGAAAAATGAGATAAGGCCTTTAGAAATATCAGCAGTACCTTGTGTTCCCTCGCTGGTTGAGGCTGACCTCCAGAGCTGCAGGAAAACATGCTTATAAGCGAGTGGCGTATCACACAGTATGTAAATAGGAGTGAACAAAGCCGTAGCTGAAATACGTGCATCTTTGTCGTAATAGTGAGCTTTGTGTGAAGCTGTGATGGTGAAAACGTACCCTTTGTGCCTTTATCACTTCCGATAATAATTGGAATTATAAGCAGCAAAACCTGATGTCAATTGAAATTGCTTTTGCAGAGAAGCTGCTGTAGGGTAGGGCGTGTTCTGCTGTCCTAGTCATGTCCTCCTTGCGGAGCAAGTAGGTCTCCTGAAAGGAAATGTATGCTGGGGAGGCAGGACTGCACTAGGAAGCCAGCGCATAGTTCTGCTTTGTGCTCAGTGTGTTCTGGGTGTAATACCTTGAAAGCGTGGAAGAGAAGAATGGGAAACAGAACTGTATCTACAAAGGACAGATAATCAAGATGCTTCTGTGTTACGCCGTGATTTAAAGTGCATGCATACCATTTATGCCAACCTTCCCAATTCAGAAGATGTGTAACAGGAGTGGCAGTTTAGGTTCTGAAGCAAAACGCACCTTTAATTGCTTAACTGTTGGGATTTTCCTCAGAATGTTAGGGTCAGCGTTCACGGATGCCTACATTTACAGAACATGGTTTTCAAAATGTCAAAGCCACGTTCTCAGTGATTTTTGAGATTCTTTTTTTAGGAAGATTTCTCTGTCTGCATTTGTGAGGGAGAACACATCAATTTACATTTTCTTGTGTTCACTGAAGCAGAATAAGGGCACTATGACTTTCAGTCAACTCAGCAGATGTTCAAGTAGGTGAACTCAAAAAAAAAAAACACCACTAAAATGACTTGGACATAAACAGATGTTGGTGCTTTGACATCTATTCATACACATCTAGGAATGAGAATCAATCATAATATGAACAGTAACTTTTCTGTCATGTTTCTGTCTTAGTTTTGTTAATCTCCTTTGCTTTCTTGCCGTCAGGGCTGTGAGGATAAAAGTATTTTGATATGGATAAACAACCCTGAATTCCACGGGTTCAGTGCCTTGTATCCAGCACTGGCTGGCTTGCAAACAATTTCCAAGATAACTTTCTTCTGCCCTTTTCCTGTGTAGTAGTCACTAATTTGCTATGAAAATTGGCAAGCTTTCTTTGCAAATCTAAAAGGGCAAATCTAAAGCCTAGAGGACAGATAAACCTAATAACTACAAGCCAAACTGTAAGATAAATACTCTTCATTCTTTATAAAAAGTGCATACCCTGGCTTTTGTAATTTGTGGTGCACACCAGAAAGTAACAGGAAAGTCCAGGTCCTACTGCATATCTTGATTAACTGTAAGGGTATTAATTGTGAAAAATGAATACCTTTGTTAATGAAGTGCAGTGCGTCTGCCTCACTGCATTGTCAGATTCAGGCTGCTCCTTGGAAAGGCTGACTTCTTTGTTGCTGTAGTAGAACTGACGTACAAAGCTCTCCTTCTGCAAACAGGGAATGAACAGGCAAGTTCATTCTTCTGGAAGCTGAGTATGTGACTGATGGGAGACACTGGAGGCGTCACTGTGCTGTAAGATGGGTTTTCCTGCCTCATTCACTGCTGGACTGCTTGGTTCCTGAGTATCGGGCAGTGATGCTCTTACAGAGCTAGCTCTGTATGTGCTTTTGTCCATCAGCTTGTGGCAGTGCTGAATGGAAACTGCAGCAAACCAGTTCCGAGGAAGCATTACCTATTGAAGGCAGCAAAGGTTATCCTTAAAGTCTCTTTGTTTTAGCGAATGTAAGCAGGGATATTCCTATGCTTTTGCAATACGTTTTTCTGTATTTGGTTTGCTTCCTTACCTAAAAGTAGTTACTGTGTTATTACTGTTGTTCCTGGAGATCTGGGAGTTGGGAAGGAGTGTGAGAGGCTTTATATATTTATAAGAAAGATTCTCTGGAGGTTGACAAAACCAAAGCACCATTAACAGAGGTTTTCTGATAGGTGCAGCCAGGAATGTCTGCTTTCAGAGCCATTGGTCCACATCTGATGCTAGAAATAGGGGCTGAGTGTGACAGTGTTGGTAAATGCATCTCATTTTGTTGGGTTCTTTATCCTGAACCTGATACTAATCTGGTCCCTCCAGCAATTCTTACTCTTCTAGAATGCCCGAATACAGCTCTTTTGTTGAAAACCACTAGATCTTTTCACAAGGCGACCTGTTTGTGCCTTCCCTCACTTTGTAACTGCCGTACACATCCATTTCCATGGAGCCGTGCAGAATTGGTGTGGCTGCGTTTTCAGCATGCTGGCTTCTGGGGCAGTAGATAGTTAACCACTTGTACTGATGCATGGCTCTGGATAATGATAGACTTCTTGGAGAAGTAGCTGCCTTGCTGTTTTGAAGGCGACTCGATCCTCTGTTGCTTTTCACTGAGTGTAACTGGGCTTTGTTAATGAAATTATTTCATTTTTGTTGCCATGAGTTACACTGTAGTACGTTTGTCAGACTATACATTTTTTTTTTTTTTTAACCGTTCTTGGTGTTCATCTCATTCATGATCACAAGATTGCATTTACAACTAACACCTAAAGCAGGTTGATTGCATGTCTCTGTTCTGGCAAAGCTGCTATGCTGATCTTTAGATACCTGTATGGTGTTTTTGGCTTTTAGGATTATATTTAATTAGCTTGCAGATATGATACCCTTTGGAAGCTTTTGTTCACTAATGAAGAGTGAACAAAAGAGTTTTGTTTCGTAGCTGTGGAAGTATGCATTGTACCTTGAGGGGAAAAATGGTTTAGCACTGACCTCAGCACTTTATTATTATTTTTCTAAACGCTTTCAGCTTATAATCTATCTTTGTAATCATAGGTGAGGCTTCCTGTATTGACAGAAAAGACTGAAAATTTTTAAAACCAACAGGGGAATTTGCAAAGCATTCATGTCACAGTTCAACAGGGTTCCTTGTGGTTTTGACCACCCTGTAAGGTTAAGGGATGATCTATCTGCAAGTAAACCTCAAGTCACAGAGGAAAAAAGAAAGTGCTGCATCTTGGATTCATGAAAGATAAGAGGCCCTACTTCTGAGACTCCTAATAAAATGCTAGTGTGGGTCAGAATATTGAAAACCTACATTTTCTGGTTATGGTGCTTTCTGAAGTCTTCTATGCTTACTGGAAGAGATCTATAACTTCCTTCTTCCTGATCAATTGCTATTGCAAATGGGAGGAGGCATTTCTGTCATTTCCTTCACTTTGCTGTTTCCAGGATGAAAGATATTCTTGCTAGTGTGAATTCTCTTAACTACTTCTGCTTCTGGATTCAGCAGTAAAATGAAATAATCAGTGATGAATGCTACTAGGAAAAAAAAATAAATCAAAAAAGAGGAATTGAGATGATTTATCTTGTAATGTGTTTTTTTTTTTTTTTTTTTTTTCTTCTCCTTGAACCATGGCAAGCTTCTGTGTTAGTGAAAATACTGGAACTGGCTGCATGATTGGAAAGGTGTATTTAGTTAGTATTTGGAATAGTCACAATTTTCAAGTCTAAAAATTACATAGTGAAAGTTCTTATTTGAAGAGAAGTAGTGGTGGGTTAGGTTTTCTTGTTTCCACAGACCTTTTTTTGTTTGGTTGTTTGTTTGATTGTTTAGAAAAGCGAGTGCCATGGAATGTATGGAATTGGTGTCTTTTCCTGAGTGCCACATGTGCCCACTCTGAGTCTTGCCTGTACTTCTGATGATGTTTTAATTCAGTAGCAAATTCTAGCAGTTGCTATTCATAGATTGAATTCCTTAATTTATTTTTATTATTTTTGGACTAATAGAGAGGATGCCTGCCTGTGAAAAAGGGGTAGGAGATGAGCTGGTGTAGAACTGGTGTTTTCAGCTGCACTGGAAGAGGATTAATCTGCTGCCTGCTGTGTCGGAACATCACCGCGGAACCGCGCCTTGTGTGCGACCAGCTCCGCTCAGCTGCGTGGGAAGTGACTTTCCTGCCAAGGACACTAGTCGCTTTCATTCATTCAAAAGCTATTAATAGTTTGACAGAATATTACCTAAACCAAAGAGTAATTCCATGAGTTTAAACTCTTCATTATTTTTTTCCCCCTTTTCCCTTTTTGGGGGTGATTAGCTGATTAGAAATGATCTAAAATCTTTTGCATGCTTCTTGTGTGTTGTTAAGCACTTGGTAGGTGATGCTTCTGCATGCCTCAGTAACATGCTGGTAGCAACATCTAAACTTCACGTTTTTGGAGGGGAAATTGCTTTAGCTGAAACTCATGAAATAAAACATTTTTGGTTCGGGCTGAAACATTTAAAGCTGTTGAAGTGAATGAGTGTTCGCAGTGATTTACGGTGGTGAGTTTCTAGCAAATTAAGTACTATGGATTAATTTTTGTGAGAATCCTCATAAAGACAAGCTCTCAGATGAAGGTAATTTCTGTGGTGTCAAAGAAATATCTAACTTGTTTTGAGTGCTCAGTGGGTGCTGTGGCAGCATTTTTAGCATTTTGATGTCTCAAACGCTGAGATTAGTCTGAACTAGCTTTTCTATTTGGAAAAAGTGTTTTCTTTCCAGATCTGGGGCACAGTGTCTTGATTATTGAAGTGACTCCAGTGCAACAAAGTCGGCACTGTTTCTTAGTTTGTATTTCTGTACTGCTTTGCATAAGGATACCTGGCTGAAGTATGAGAAACTTCCTATCTGTAACTTGCTTTTAAAAAACAAACCTGTAGGTGATATTTTGGGAGCTAACTTTAATTATGAATGCCACCAGGTACCTTTCCATGGCCTTTTTTACTTTACTTGTGTGTTTAAAATGCTCCATAGCGATGTTGTTGGTAGACTGAGCAGGGTAGCTATGGTTGTCATTTATAAAAAAAGACAGAATGAGCACTTGAACTTCTTGAGCGCTGCTCATGAAGCACAGTAGCAGCTACACAGTAAGCTTTGTGAAATTACTCATGCTGTTGTATTTTCCATTAAATAGCGTGTAAATGGAGCTGTTCTACTCAGATGTTGTTTTGTGATTTAAAACTCCATGTTTAAACAGTTTCTTGCATTGTGTTCCTGTAGTGACTCTTTTGTGAGAGCAAGAATCATGTGTCTTTGCTTCATCAGACTTCTACCTCCCCCCTTGTTTTCTACCCTCATCCAGTACTTTTCAAATATATTTTTTAATCTGTTTTCAACTCTCCTCTACCTTCCCCTCACACTCCTCAAGTTCTACCTTTTTTTTTTTTAAGTGCACTCTTCTCTTAACTGTAATAGTTTATCTGCTTGCCCAACTCACAAACATGCCCTCAGCAATAGGAGCTGCAAATATTGATTGGTTCCTAATATCTGGCAAACCAAACTTCCTAGCAGAAGGTGAGGCTGGATGAAAGCCAGTGTGAAAGGAGATATGTTACGATATATGTGGTGACTTTGGACACCACTAGGTCATCTTTCATCAAACTGGGAGAGATCAGACCAGAAATCTTTCAGTCTTGTTTTATTTTTGATTTTAGTTGAGCTTGAAATAGTTTTTACTGAACAAATAAATTAAAAAAAAAAAAAAGTGAGAACTAGATAGTGGTGGGAATAGTCCTACAGTGCTGTAGCTCAGTCAAGAGAATAGATTTCATCCCTGTTTCTTGCCCTTGTGATAGATCTTGACTATCTGTGGTGTCTGCCCAGTGCCTGTACCAAAGAGGTACTTGCTAGCACACTTACAAAATGGCAAAATATGCATAAAATAAGGAATTTTGCTGTATATCCACATTTAAAATAACAGGGAGGGGGAACTGCAGCATGGTGTTGTCATAATGTTCTATTTTTGGAGAGGTCACTGCTGTTGGAATGATAGCATTTAATAAAATTAATCTGAGCTGTTAAATGAGAAGTATATTTCGATTAAAATATTTATTTAACCCGAACAAAGATTTAAGTCTTGTTTAGAGAACAAATAGGAGATTGGAACCATCTTCCAGTGTAGGTACACACTGGATTTAGAAACTGTCCTATAGGAGCTAGCAGTGCTTGAAAGAAAAAATACAACTGAATGAGGTTTAAATTTTGGTTAAGTCTCTTTTACTCAGAAAAGTAACAGGTAAAGGAAAGGGTGAGTTAGAAATAGCAGGGAAAAAAGAAGTTACTCAACATTTGTAGAGTTCAGACCATGATCAACAAAATTATGGCTTGAAAACTGATGAGGTTTTCATTCTCTTTACCTTTATAACATGACAATGGAAAAACAAGAATAGAAGTTCCTTTTTGAGTTCAACTGTTAGGGTTGAAATAAAAGATCGCTTTTATTGCTGGTGGGAATTAAAAGGATGCTGAAGGAATACAATGGTGGTAGAATATGCTCTTATTCTAACATGGGATGAAATATTTTCTGATAAACTGGATCTTTAATGTGTTCTTTTTCTTGGCACAGATATGGTCCTGAACATCGTGAGCATGTGACTCCAAAGATGGACAAATGGATCTTTTATAAGTTGTGATTGGCCTTAAGCTGACTTACAACCACTGAAGAACTTCGTAGGACTTCTCTCATTCCTGATTTATGCCTGTCTAACTGCCTCACACCAGCATAATCATGTATGGAAGTGCTCGGTCAGTTGGCAAGGTTGAGCCAAGCAACCAGAGCCCAGGGCGTTCACCAAGGCTGCCACGGTCACCACGCTTGGGCCATCGTCGAACCAACAGCACGGGAGGCAGTTCTGGGAGTAGTACTGGGGGCGGCAGTGGGAAAACCCTTTCTATGGAAAATATCCAGTCCTTAAACGCTGCCTATGCTACGTCTGGCCCTATGTATCTAAGTGACCATGAGAATGTGGGTGCAGACACCCCGAAAAGCACCATGACTTTGGGCCGATCTGGGGGGCGGCTGCCTTATGGTGTTAGGATGACTGCAATGGGTAGCAGCCCTAACATTGCCAGCAGTGGAGTTGCCAGCGATACTATTGCGTTTGGGGAGCACCATCTCCCTCCAGTGAGTATGGCATCCACCGTGCCTCACTCGCTGCGCCAGGCCAGGGATAACACGATAATGGATCTGCAGACACAACTCAAAGAAGTATTACGGGAAAATGATCTGCTTCGCAAGGATGTGGAGGTGAAAGAGAGCAAGCTGAGCTCTTCCATGAACAGCATCAAGACCTTCTGGAGTCCTGAGCTAAAAAAAGAGAGAGCTCTGAGGAAAGATGAAGCTTCAAAAATCACCATTTGGAAGGAACAGTATAGAGTTTTGCAAGAAGAAAACCAGGTTTGTTATCTAATGTCACTGCTGTGTTAGTGCAGTAGCATGATTTAAATGAGTTTAATAAGCTTGCATGTCACACAGACAGCTAAATTATTTTGGTGCTTCTCCCAGGCAATTGGTATGATTAAAATGTTTTCAACTTGCAAGCCTCTTTTTAAATGTTTCTTGTCAGACTTGTAAGCTTCCTCTTCAGTGCTGGTTTCTGCTTCTTGTGTTTTTTCTTTGTTTATCATCTTCTTTTCTGGGATTGATGCTAACCACTCACTTTCCCGTTGGAAGTAATTTAACCTGCTCATAATCATTTCTGTAGTGCTTACCTCATGAAGCATTCTCTGAGAGGCAGAATGTACTAACTGCTGACCCCAAATACAGCGGAATGGTGCTGAATGTTGACATCTTGCCAGTAAAACAAACTTCACATGACACTGGTCTTAATTTAGATCTCTAGTTAAAACCTACAGTCCCACAGCTTTCACAAATACGTAAACTGCGTTCTTGGCTACATTTAAGTAATACTGTTTAATACCTGTTCATCTTTTGTCATAAGCAGTGCATATCTTGTTATGCAACTCATAAAGCACTCCACATTTTCTTTTTTGTAGCGCTCTGGCTAGTTAGAGAATAGGCAGAAGAACAGAGAATCTTGGGCATCTTTTGTCTTGTCTGTCTTACAAGCATCTCTAGATTAAAATAAACCTGAGATGTTGGTTAAAATTGAGGTCTCTTTGTAGTCGGCTCTACTTACAGTAAGTTTTTTCGGTTTTCTCATCTAGACCTTTTTGCTTGCTTAATACTGAAGTAGCTACTGGTATACTCCTGTTTAGTTGTTTGTGGCCAAACAGTAAGAAACCTCACCACCCTCATGGAAAACAGGCCCACTGTCCAGTTCTGAAAGTTTCCCTGAAATGCATGTCAGTCCTCACCATGGAAAAATTACTTTCCCTTTTTTAAAGCTTTTAAAGTATCCAAGAAGGTTTAATGAAATGGCCTCTATAATTCAAGCATGGTCATGTTTTTGAAGCTGTTTAGGTATATTTACTATTTTAGGCAGTGCTTTTTTTGGTTTTGCTTGGGAAGATGAAAGGGAGAAGGAAAGTACTGGAGGAAAAAAATAGTACTGGTAGTACTTGACACGTTACACTATACTTTCAGGTGACCTGTGACTTAAATAGTAGATTCTTTTTGGTTAGTGATAATCTGCTGCACTGAAACTGTCTCAACTCTTCATGTTTTTTAAAAACCTAATTGAATACAGTAAGTTGCTTTTTCTGAGTTTGCATGAAACAATGTAATGAATTTATGCAGTTATAACTGTATTCTTACTGAGTAACAGTACCATGGTGTGGTATTTGTTAATGTGTGTGATATTTTCTATTCACTTCCATGTCGTGTTGGAGAAAACCTAAAGTTAAATAATTTTATTACAAAAGTATTTTCTTAGGAGTAGCCCAATGAAAATTTCAGTTATACTGGTGGTTGTGGTTTAAACTGGTAAGTAGTTAAGTACCAAACAGATGTTTGCTCGCTTCCCTCTTCAGTGGGATGGGGGAAGAACTGAAAAAGGTGAAAATGTGAGAGCTTGTGCGTTGAGATGGACAGTTTAATAAGAAAGGAAAACAAACAAAAACCAACAAACACACAAAGAAAAGAAACAACAACAGCAACAAAAAAAAGTGATGCAAAATGCATTTGCTCGCCACCAGCCAACTGATGCCCAGCCAGTCCCTGAGCAACAGCAGTCCCCCCAGCCAATTCTTCCCAGTTTTACTGCTGATCATTATGCCATGTGGCACAGGACATCCCTTTGGCCAGCTGGGGTCAGCTGTCCTGGCTGCCTCCCCTCCCAGCTCCTTCTGCATCCCCAGTCTCCTTGCTGGCAGGGCAACACGAGAAGCTGAGAAGTCCTTGGCTTGATGTAAGTGCTGTTCTGCAACAGCTAAAACATCCCTGTGTTATCAACATTATTCTTATCCTAAATCCAAACACAGCACCATACCAGCTACTCTAAAGAAAATTAACTCTATCCCAGCCAAAACCAGGATGCTGCTGTAATAATGAAAGTAGTATAATGAAATACGTGAAATGTGTAATGAAAACATGAAATGCCGTTCACTCAGCTTTCTGGTGCTGCTTGTATTTCAGCTGCAGGTGGGTATTTAAAGCCCCAAATTCCCTTTTCATGGTTTTAAAGTTCTGTTTTCATGTTGAAGAGAATGCCTTTGAAAGTGACAATGTTTTTATCAAATCAGTTTTGACACCTGAGGATGCTTGGAAAATCTGGCAAGAGAAACGAGTGTTTGGTTTAGAATGGATTAAGTGGTTACTGAATATGTATAGATTGGAGAACACTGATTTTGCTATCTGAGGCTTTTTTTTTGTCTTTCCTTTATCCCCTAATTAAACATTTACAGATATTTCCAGGCCGCTGTTCTCTAGGCAATCACTATAATTACTACCACACTGGTAGAATTGTATAACTTTGGTCCAAAAAGAGAAGGGTGCAATTTAAAAGTAAAAGGGTATTATTGCAATGAGCTGTAAAAACTAAGAATGCTAATTAATAGATTATAGTTAGCTAACAGTGTGTCCTAATTAAACTCTGAATTCATTATGTCTTCTATAGCCTGTTGGAATTGGTCACTTCAGCCTTTATAAGGAAGACCAGTTTAATAGGATTTACTGTAATTAAACAGACTTGTTCAGTGTCTAAACAGACAAGGGATTTCTCTAGTCTGTTGGGGACCGAAAAATCTGTTCATTACCACCCCCTACACTCCCCCAAACAAGTTTAATATATTCCTGCTATGTTATCTTTCAGTGTATTTACAGGAACTAGTATTTTAGATCTGTACACCAATATTTCGGCACATCCCTTTCAATAAAGCCTTTTGTCATGGGCAGGACTCATGTGATATATTAAGTTTAGCTAAGGACAAATGCGTTGTTTAAAAACTGCCTTGACTCACAGAGCCAGGATGCTGGCTGACTCATGCCATTATCTGGTAGTCATCACCATCTCTTTGCTGTGATCTTGGTGCTTTACTCCTCTCTGTACACTTGATTGTCTCTGATTGGATTTTTTTACTGCTGTTCTTGTCACCTCAGCTTTGAAAGACTTTGTTGTCTTTTAGTCCTGGAAGTTAAAATGTGAAAACATGAACTTTGGTTCATTGCTACCTCACTCTCCCGTGAAACATGCGTCGGTGTCTTTTGAGTTTTCTTTCCTATTTCTCGTGAACATGTGCAAGTAAACGGTGATTATTGGAACAGAACTCCTGAAAAAACAGGGAGATTAAAGAGTATGCTACTTAGCAGGGTTAACTTAGATATAATATTGAAAATCTAGTGCACATGCATCCATGTAGCCCTCTCTTGGTTTGAGACTGCTTAAGCCTTGCTCGGTTGAGGTGTTTTCAGCTGTGATGCAGCACAGCTGTATTCAGCGGCTACTCTGAGCAAGTATTAACAGATGTGGAGCACAGCGTATGCTGATCTTCATTTTCATCCTTTTGTTACTGATCTTGAAGAGACAAAGTACTTTCTTTTGGTACGTGGGGAATGTCATTGTCATCTCATTTTGAGGAGCTTAGTACTTAAAATGGAAATATTCCTGGAGTTAGCAGGTTCTTGGAAAAATGCTGTAGTTTGCAGTCTGGTGTGGGTTAGTTATCCAGCTACGCTTTGCGAGAAGCCAGAAGCAGAGTCCAGATGATTTCTCAAAGGTTAACAAACACACGCATATCCAGGGAGGAACTGATGGAGCCAATAAACAGGAGCTCGTTTTTGGCATGGTGTTGCTCTCCTCAGCATGCTTTCGTAGTAAGTATATTTCTCTGAGTTGAAAAGTAGTGGTATTTTTATTTTTTTTTAGTGTGAGTGTGGTTTAAAGGCTACCTGAAAATCTTTTCCTTAGAAGCCAGAGGAGTGAAGGAAAAACAGAGGGTTTTTTGGCACTTTGGTAACTTCCCTAAAAACTGGACCGTGATGGACTACGTGGAACTGGAGAGAAAAAAGGAACTTCTTTCAGTTGAAACTTGTATATACCAAGGTCATTGTCCTTAAAAATAACTAGTGCAGTGCAAACTTGATGTCTAGCACCCTGCATTGAAATTAACCACATTGTCTGATCCGTATGAGATCTGACTTATGTTTTGGCTGAAATAGTGCAGTACGGCTGAAAACATCTTTCTACTTTGATGTATTTTTGTGGTCTTTTTGTGGTTAGAGGCCTTGGATGTCTGAGTGAGAGAATTTAACCAAGAAAATATGTCTGAAAGGAATTTCACCTTACTTGGGGTAAGCACTTACAGAATATTCTACTTTATTGAGGTGGAAAAGTGTGGCTGGCATTCTCCAGCAGTCTTCTCCAGGTTATTGTGATCACATCCTTGCAGTCAGAAGCAGTCTCCAGTTCTGGCTGAACTTCTAAAGAGTAAAATCAGATTCATTCTCCCTCTCCACTGATTTTACTTTTTGTTTTGTTTAATTATATATTGAAAGTTTTGATTTGTTTGTCCTCATACTGTATCTTTCTAATACTAGTATCATTCTTGAGTTGCTTATTAGTTAATAGAAAGCTAGATTTTTCTCCCTTTATGGATCTTTAATTGTGCCATGTGCAGTTCCATAGTCATTGCTTAAAGTCATTATCTATATCACACTTAAATATTTTTTGGCAACGACAGATCTGTCATTTCTCTAGAACACTGCTAGCTTTGAGGTTCCCTCTGTCTTTCCTCAGTTGAAACGTGACATTATAACTTAATTCTCTTTTGGAGTAACTCAAAGCTATCTCCTGAGGAGTGCTTAGTATGAAGCATTTACAAAGTTGCAGCACTGTGTAGTGACTTCAGAAATCTACTGAATCACGTAATCTACTAAGAAATGGGCCTTCTGTGTTCTGCCTCTTTGCAGTTCTATAAGGAAAGAAAAATTAGACGTTTTGCACTTATCAAAGTTCCCTAATGCTCTTTTTCTCCCATGTTTCTTACTGAGCTGAAGTCATCCCTGAGTTGCTTTTAACTTTAGCATAGGCCGAACAGCTGGTCCCTACTTGTTTCATTAAAAAAAAAAAAAAGGGGGGGGGGGATAACACTGCCAACTTAAAAGCAGCTTTTAATAAAGTGGGTGGCATCAGTTGAATTTCTTCAGTAGTTTGCCTGTGCTTTTTTCTGTTAAGCTGGAAGAGGAGTTACTTGAAGTAACGTATAGTAGACTCTGTTTCCCTACTCTGCTATTTAAATGCTTTGTCTGCTGTGCAGTGAGGCTGTTCAGCTTCCTAACTGGGGTTGGGGCATATTATTTCACTGTTCAGTATTTATATTTTTCAAAAATCATGTCTGAATTACTAGGTTTCTCTAGAAGTTTTTTTTTTTTTTTTTCTTCTATTATCTTAATTCTGGTATTTGAGTCATTTTCCCCTTTTTTTTTTTTTTTCCCTAAAGTGTTCTTTCTTTATCTAAAGTATGTGGTATATATCCTGAAACTGTGTCAGGCTCAGGTTTGGAACAGATCGAGCTTCCTGCTCATCACTTGGTGAGCAGCTGAACAGTGAGAGCTGATAGCAATAGTGCAGAGGTATTTCTACATTACTGTTCATTTTAGTAGATGTCTTGTACTGCTCTTAGAGCTTTCTAATACTAAATGTAGTATTCTTGTGTGTCTTCTTCTGTGTGCTATTGATTTAAGTAGAAAGGAGAGGAGCACTTCTGATGGAAATGCTAGTCCATGGAAAAAGGGTTGAAGCACTACCGATTATACGTATGCCAGTCTTCATGTATGCCTTCCAGGCCAAAAACTGAAATTGAGCAGCTTTTTTCTTTCTTTTTTTTTTTTTTTTTTCCCCCCAGTCTGGTGATTTTAGAAAGTCTTATAGACTTGAAGGTGGCCCACAGTGGGCCACCATCCCTAAGCTCATAGTTGGAAGGAACACTTTTTTTTTAAGCACAGTAGGTACCTGAGATCTTGTTAACTATGTAATGCTTGAGCCATTGCTAAGACAGAAGCTTTATATACTTAGTGTAAATACATTTCTCTATATATGATAGTCTCTGATAAAGGCTAGAGAGCAAAAGAGTTTAGAAGTGATATTTCTGTACTCTGAAAGCAATTACTGCGTTGGATAAGAAAATCAAAATTACAATGGCATGTCAGCAGGTATGCATAGTTATTTGGTACTACAGATTTGTTTTTTCCTACATTGATAGTACTTTGTATTTTTTTTTCTGTATTATTTTTGGCATAATCTAATGAACAAACAGTATTGGATGACAGTATTTGGAGATTTATATTTGGCCCTCTTGGAAAGATGATAGTCACCTTTTGTAGTGAACAAAATCCAAGGAAAAGTATGGTTAGTATCATCCTGTGTTGATGTGAGTTAATCTGATTGACCTCCCTAGTGGTTGCAATAGTACTTTAGACTGCAAAGTGGAAGTAGTTTCTTTGTGCATTAACAGCTTTGCAACTCAGTCATGCCCTGTTGTGTTGTCCTGTATGGTCACCTTTGCTTCCAAAGAATACTTAGTTTGTTTTCCTTTATCTGTTCTAAGGGGATGACAGTATTTCTTTTATAGCCTTGGATTAAACACTGAAAACTTTTGCCCTGATTGAGAGAAACTGAAGCATACCAGTATAAATCATAGTTTGCAACTGCAGCGTTGGTGTTTACATTTAAATCACAATGAAGAGAGAATATATGGAAGGATTCATTAGCAATATATAGATCAATACTTGATTTTTTTTATGATAATTTGAATTTTTTCAATTGAACTCCATGAAGAAACTAATTTTATGGTTTCACCCTTGGAAGAGACTAGATTATTTTAAAATAAATAAATTAATTAAAAGCATAAAATACTCTTCTTATTGCATATACGCTAATTGAAATTAGCTTAATCAGATGCCAAAATACTGGCACAGAACACCTATTAAGAGTTCTTTCAGGGATCATGGCATCAAAATCAGAGAAGTTCAGCTTCCAGCAGTGTACAACAGCTACTGGAAAAAATACCATATGATTGACTTCAGTTTAATTTCAGCAATTTCATGAATGCTAAGTAATATACTATCATTGGTAAGCCTAAGTTTTGATGGTTATGCTGAAAATGCTACTTGCTTGTATATAAGCTTTTTTTTTAAAAAAAAAAAAAAAAAAGATCATGTATCATTATTTTTTCCTATTGTTTTTAAATGGCTTAAATGTGTGCACATTGGTCTTCTTTTGCTTTTCTCTGAGTAGGGACTGCTGGTCAAGAATCCTTTTGAAACAGAGGAAAACGATTGAGTCCTTGCTGTTTTATGCTGCCTGCATCTCCTGTGTGGATTGCTTTTGAGATCTAATGATTCTTGTCAGTGTCTTGGAAAATAAATACTGTAAGTCAGCAAGGGTGAGGAGCTGTTCAGAGGCATTTAGATTCTTCCAGGATTTGATCCCACAACATCAAAAGCAATTTAAAGGCAATATATAGTTTCCCAGTAGTCTCAGGCAGTTCATTGCAGGCATGCAAGGTAAAACTAGTTCACAGGGGTGATGACTTTTGTAATCTCATGCATAATACAAGAAAAACTTACTTTTTCTTGAGGGAGGGAGAAAGGGATGGAGGTCAGCTGTCCAATAGAAAGATCTTTTTCAATGCTTTGCACATAAGCAGAGAAGTTACAATAAATTCTATTTTTCTAAGACAGTGCTTTGTTAACATCTGCTGTGTACCTGCATTATTTTGAAGTTCTGTAGTGCAGTGCCATCCCTTTCTTCTACAGGGCAGCCATTTACTGCTTCTTGCCTTATGTTTTTACCCCTTGCATCTCTACCCCATTTGGCTGAGGAGAGAGACAGGGACACAGCCTAAGGTTTGGGAAAAACAAGCAAGTAATGAATGATAGTTCAAGATTAACTAAGTCTCATTGGTATCTGTATCAAAGCCAAATATGGTTGTGTTTTTTTCCTGGCCAATAAATACTTCATGTTCTTAGGAGCAGCACTATCAAGGAGTAGGCACTTCACTAAATAACTCCTTTGCCATCTGAGCATTTCACAGACACAAGATTTCTACATGGATTCCCTCACGGATTCCTACATGAAGAAGCAGTGACTGACATTAAGTATATGGGGTATTGATCCTTGCCAGATCCTAGCTACTTGGTGACTTTTGAGATAGTCCTCTAATTAGATACTGATATGGATTCCAAAGAATAAAGGGTCATGTATTTCTTCTGATCACTTTGATTGCTTTTTCCTGATCATTAAGCCAAGGCAGTACCCGAACTGCCACCATTCAGAGGTGAAAATCTTTTTTTCTTCAGGTACTGTGTACAGGTTCTGATTCTCAGATGAGCAGAAATAAACCGTGAAGCAACAAAAGCAACTTGAGAAAACTAGAGCTTGCCTCACCAGTGACACAAGATACCCACATGGCCTGTTGCAGCATGCAGTCTTAGTTATAAGCCTCCATGAGGTTTATTCTTCTGGCTACATCTTTTTTGAGAAGTTGAAGTGTTAAATACTGAACGCTTGATTTGCTAAAGGATTTGGAGCATTGTGCCAAAGCTTTACTGGAACTTTACTTAAGCTTTTACTGGAAATGTTAGAAATGTCAGAAGTAACAGAGCTAAGAAACTCCAACGTGCTGTGACAATAAAGTTTTATTTGTAGATGATGCCGATGTTCTGTAATCAATTCACACCTTAGAACGGATCTAAAGAAGCAGTAGATTGATGACAGACCATGGCTTTAAGAGAGGTCATACTTCTGCAACCTGGGCTAGATCCTTTTATCTCCCCTGTGGGGAGCTAGATTTTATGGTTGAAGGTTTCTATATCATGCTGAAACTGAATAATTTCTTGCAAGTAGAGCACAAAATGAAAGTATTTTTCCTCCTTTTCAAGAGCCAGAAGGTGCATCTTATGCACACAAATGGAAGGGGACTTGGATAAGTTTTCCTCTTATACAGAAGAAAAAGGGGGAGGTTTATTTGCATTGTAGGTATAGAAAGAGTGGAGCATTTAGATCATGATATGCTCCTTTCTATTTTAAGGCTAAAGTTTGTTTTATGGAAGCCTTATGGGACAGTTTTTTATCTGATCCACAAGAAATCCCTCAGTTCGTAGTAAGACTTAATTATGGGTCTGGCTTTTACATCGACTAGAAATGTGTATATGAAGTTCCTTAAAATGGTTTTGGCAAGTGGTTTCAGTGTTTGCTGCATGATAGAAACAAATCCATGCAGAGGATGACAAAAGGATTAGGATTAAGTGAAATGATAAACCCCAGAAGAATCCTAGAAAAATGAAGTGGGAACAAATAAAAACAGTACTATAGTAAAAACTTTTAATTAGGTAATTATTAGGAAATGCTATGCCCTGCACTGGAGTGGTAGGAAGCAACTGGCTTATCTCCTTCATTTGACTAAATGCAGAGAATCAGACTGTTCAGTGACTCATTATTTGTCCCCGTTGAGTTTAAGAATACAAATAACTTTGTTGTGTTTACCATGTAGAGCACAGTAATAGATTAGAGCATAAAATCAAGACTTCAGTGCTTTTCTGGTAGTTCTGCTCAGTGATTCTGATGAGGAAGGACAGAAGAACTCCGGGAGAGGGCATACGTAAAAAATCTAGATAATTCTTTAATTTGACCAAGCATGGCAATCTTTGTGTGTTCTACATCAGGGTAACAAATACATGTGCATATCTGAAAAATTTTTTCTGTATATGTTAAAATTAATGGATGCAGTTGTTTCTGAAGATTAGCTCTATCCAGCATGAAGTAAGTGTACGTATGGGAACCCACAGGATCTGCTTATTTTTGAGGGTTGTGGAATTTCCCAGTCTTCCTTTATTGGCCAGTAGATCAGCTGAGTAATATCAAATTATTATTATAACTATGCTTTGATTTGGAGGACAATTTTGAAGGCTTTCTCCTTCAGCTGGTATCTGATGGGTCAGGTTTGGCCATATGGTTGTGAGCCTGTTAATGTGTAACCATTTTAATAGATCCTTAAGCCTAGTTACTCAAAAGAGGGAACTTTCTAAGGAAGCACAGATATACTTTCATATTATAAAGCAAATATTATGCGATGTATATGCAATCAAAAGCATTTCTTGTGAAAGAAGAAAAAGGAAACGCTCAACCATTTTGTAATCCTCTTTGCAGAGTGTTTGGACTTACTCTGGTCTCATTCACTGTGTGGAAGGTTCCAAGGAATGGAATTATCCTCAGTGCTGTATTTTGGAGGGGAAATACAAAAACAAACGCCCCTAACCCCTATTTTGCAATAAAATGACTTGATCTAAACTTTTCTTAACAACAAATTCATGTTGGTTTGAACTAGCAGATGGTTTTGACGCTAAGAAAAAATGTAATAAGTGTGCTTTGGCCATGATTCAAGTACTGTGCACATATTTGACCAAGAGTTGAAGTGAATGTGGGTACTGCTGTGTGCTCAGGTTATGGTTTGTATGTATCTGCTTTTGGCAATTGTGTTCTGGTACAAAATCCTAGTAGTTCCACAATTAACACTTTATAAGCCATTATAGCTGAAAATACTGTCTTCTAATTGCTCTTACAAAACCTGGCTTTTTTGTGCATTGTGGTTTTAAATCACTAAATATCTCCACAATTTGACTTTAAAATTGGACTTTGCACCTCGCATGTAACAGCTGAATGAATTTGATGGTTGCACCGTCATTACGTTCTACCTCCCCATCCCCCTAGAAAAAAGATTCAAAATCCAATGTTTGCTATTTAAGGAAAGTTCCAAGTTAGCATTTCTATCTAGCAAAAGCTTTTACTTTTTGCTAGGGCTGGGAATGCATTCAAGGCTAGCCTTTTAAAACTGCATGCTTTGTTTTCCCAAAGCAGAATCAATTTAGCGTATAGTTATTCAGAAATGATGATTCTTCTTTCCATTTGGCTGAATCAGCTCAAATCTGTCTGCTTTTAAGAGGTCTGAGGTCTGTCTCTTTTCTTTGTGAGAATCATCATGAATTCGTATTTAGCATCACTTTTTTGTTAATTAACCATTTATAGTGTTTCATGTCAGACTTCTTTAATCTGAAAGACTGGGAACCTGTGGAAGAAATCATTAATTCACTTCCCTTTACAGTTAATACAGATGTTAATGTTTCCTTGTGAAGTGCTGAATGCTAGACAGTCTTTGAAGGCTGGTCTGGAAAAAGTGGGTCTGTACTTCACAGGTTGAATGTGTTAGCAAGTTATTTGATGCAGTAACACCTTAACACCCGATTATAGATAGACAGTTGGTGGTAGGACCTCTTCATGTATGCTGCATGCAGTTTGGCTGTTAAACCCACTGCACGTGTGATTTTATGCTATCCAAAGGGGTGATACACAGTTCACTTCGTTTTCCCATTAGGGACTGGGATGCATTTGGTATGCATCTCAAGCAGAGCTGCTCTTTTAGTTTCCTTTGTTACGTACTTCGTGTGCACCAAAACTGTTGTGTGAAGCCAGCCAACACATGACAAGTAGGGACTATCTGAGGATCTTTCAGCCAGTGCCACTGCTGCCAAATAAAAGGCTGTTGTGGATATAGTCACATTTGTATAATTTCTAATGCTTAAGCCTTCAGAGGAACTTAAATACTGATGAAGTTAAGTATTTCAGCACTCAGGAAGATAAGTGTTATTTCTGTCAGTGAATGCATATTGTAAAATGTTTCCAAACCATTAAATTGGGTTAGATATAATGTGATTACTCAAAATCATGCAGTTAGTGCTTCCTGTAGTTTGAGATATTGGAGAATTTTTGTCCTCGGTGCTAACCATTAGACAGCAAAATTGCCTCCTTCTTCATAAGGTAATTGGATGTATCGAGTGTTGTGAGCTCTTCAGATACGTATTCATAGGAGCTTTGCCATATCCTTAACTAAGTTTTGAAGCAGGACATATTTTATCTTTCCTACCTCTTCTTGAATGTGTTGAGCTTTATCTGTCCTGCAGAGTTAACATGTATTTCTCTGTAACTGAGCAACTTGTGGAGGAGTTGTGGACTCGAATGAGGGTGGAAAGGCCTTGCAGAGGGATCTGGATAGGTTGGAGAGCTGGGCGATCGCCAACCGCATGAAGTTCAATAAGAGCAAGTGCCGGGTCCTGCACCTGGGACGGGGAAACCCTGGCTGCACGTACAGACTGGGCGATGAGACGCTGGAGAGCAGCCTAGAAGAGAGGGATCTGGGGGTCGTGGTAGACAGCAAGTTGAATATGAGCCAGCAGTGTGCCCTGGCAGCCAGGAGGGCCAACCGTGTCCTGGGGTGCATCAAGCACGGCATCGCTAGTAGGTCGAGGGAGGTGATTGTCCCGCTCTACTCTGCGCTGGTGCGGCCTCACCTCGAGTACTGTGTGCAGTTCTGGGCACCACAGTATAAAAAGGACATGAAACTGTTGGAGAGTGTCCAGAGGAGGGCTACGAAGATGGTGAAAGGCCTGGAGGGGAAGACGTACGAGGAACGGCTGAGGGCACTGGGCCTGTTCAGCCTGGAGAAGAGGAGGCTGAGGGGAGACCTCATCGCAGTCTACAACTTCCTCGTAATGGGGTGTCGAGAGGCAGGAGACCTTTTCTCCATTAACACCAGTGACAGGACCCGCGGGAACGGGGTTAAGCTGAGGCAGGGGAAGTTTAGGCTTGACATCAGGAGGGGGTTCTTCACAGAGAGAGTGGTTGCACACTGGAACAGGCTCCCCAGGGAAGTGGTCACTGCACCGAGCCTGACTGAATTTAAGAAGAGATTGGACTGTGCACTTAGTCACATGGTCTGAACTTTTGGGTAGACCTGTGCGGTGTCAAGAGTTGGACTTGATGATCCTTAAGGGTCCCTTCCAACTCAGGATATTCTATGATTCTATGAACTGTAACAGTTAATTTTGTTAATCATGTAAGGGGGAGGTATCAATTTTTAGTAGTGTATCAATAACAGGATGGGTCACTGTGCAATACAGACTTGCATGTAATTGAAAAAATGAGATGAGATTTTGCTGCTGAGCACTGCAGTTTTTTTGGACTTCATATCTGATCAGACAGTGAGTATTTCATGAATAGCAGACTACAAAAATGCAGAAATAACATTTATTCCAGAAAAATGGGTCATATTAACTCCAATATTTTTATATTTTCATTGCTTTTTCATTCCAAGAGGGGATTTTTTTAAAGTGAAAATTATTTTTGGATGGACAATATTTCTGCCCTTAGTGTCCCCTTCAGATAGATATCTTTGGTTAATTTAACCAATAGAAATCAGAATAGGTAGTGAGATATTTCATAATTAAAAAGGTAGCACGTGACTATTTGAATTTGGTGGCTTATGATCTTTATTAATCCTAAAGTAACTG
Organism: Anas platyrhynchos; assembly: GCF_047663525.1. NCBI lineage: Eukaryota > Metazoa > Chordata > Aves > Anseriformes > Anatidae > Anas > Anas platyrhynchos. The sequence continues at coordinate 64,033,690 of NC_092587.1, forward strand.
GTTGAGCTTCTGCCAAGTGTAGCTTATACTATGAGTTCCCTTGTACGATAAGTCATAAACCAGAAATACAAGTAATGAGCAGTGCTGTATTAGTATTTCTTCAGGTGACAAAACTGTTGTTACTGTCATAAACGGATTAAATTTCCAGTAGGAAGCTTTTTCCTTTCTAACCTATTCTTAACATGTTCTAAATTATTGTCTGTCACGTCATTTTTTCATCGTTGAAAGGTGATATTAAACAGTACAATGTTAAATCATGAGAAGAGGAAACCTATGGAAAACATTAAGCACAAGGCATGAGAGATGTACTGATAAATGAAGTAAATAGTAATTATTAGCTGCAGCCTCATATGCAACACTTGGTAGCTAAAACTGTTTTTCTTTTTTTTTTTTTTCCCCAAAGTACTTTGTCTTTTGATTTGTTATCTTTGGGGTTGTTTTCTTGTTTTTTAAATACATATCCTTTTTTTTTTTTTTTTTTTTTTTTCCTCCCTTCAACGTTGGGCTAGCTGTTAGGACGTGAGTAACACAATTGCTCTTACATCACTTTTGATACTGGAATCATTTAAATTGCACAGGTTGATTTTTTTTTTTTTTTTTTTGTGCAACAGATTACGCCCTAAGGTGCACACCCATGTGTATCCAAGCTACACATCTAAATGGTCTGCATGGAAACAAGAGGAGCCCTTTTTATCATGGAGATCTTATAATACCTCATGTTCAAGGCACATTTTATATTGACTATGATTTGTACATTTTCTGAATGGCCATTAGTCAGGTCTCCAACAGGAGATTGTGAGTGTCATAAATTGTAGGGAAATGTTTGACCAATTTGATGACTGACACCTGACAAGAACTCTGGGCAAAAAAAAAAAAATAAACACAAAAACAAAAGCAAAAAATAGCTGTTGCCCTAATTATATTTTCCCACTGATCTAAGTTTTCTGCTTGTTCTTGGTGGATCTTTAATTGCCACATGCTGTGGATAATACCAGTGGTTACAATCAATACGATTTTAGTCCCCTAATTAGCACCATTCAGTCTCTGTACCAAATGGAGAACAGTTGGTATTATAATAATGTGAGAACACATTCAACATATGTAGAATAAAGCAGAATTAGTTCAATATGAAGCCATCCAATTATTAGGAAGTCCTGAACTTAGCACATATTTTTAATGTAGTTCTTGGATGGAATTTGCTTTTTAAAGTGCTGTGTTTCCAGTATCATTAACCTTATATAACTTGGCATGGCTGTCCCCTCTTGGTTGTACTGGTTTTATATAGCCTCAGATGAAGTGAGTGTCAGGGAACTGTTCTGGTTGGAGTCATTTGGAAAAAAAGGGTTCCTTTTCATCTGAATTTGTTCCTTAAACAACAAGGCTGAAAGAAATAAATTTGAGATATAACCTTAAAACTATAATGATGTTTTTATTACTGTAAAACATGTTTTGTAAAAAAACTCTAGAACAAGATAAATCTCACTTACTTCCTACTCAATATCTCTGTTTCCAAACAGCATATGGATAGAAGCAGGAGAATTCACGATAGAATTTTCCTTTCGATTTTATAAACAGAGTAAAAATATGCTTCGGTTTCTGAAAAATTAGTATTCTTGGGCGAGTATGGAGGAAAGGAATGAAGAATTCTTTTCTTTACTCTTGGATGTGGAACTGAGGTGTTTATTCAAGAACTCTTAATGTGAAATGCAGACTAGTGTTGAGCCCCTAGATCGATTACTCAATCTCTTCAACCTTCCCACTTGGCTTCCTACATTCTCCCACAGTATGCAAATAGAGAAAGAACACATCTGAACAAAGTGTTGCATCTTTCTGTGCTATGCAAGTCTGCTGAGGTACTCTATAAGATCTAGCAGGCCTTTTTGATGGGAGCCTGGGTTCAAGGAGACCTACAAGCAGTGAATTGAATGAGCATTGAGTCAGGGAGTACTTGGAAGTACTTGTTCTATGTGAGATCATGGGATGAAACTGAGGGTGCTGAGATTGCTGGCTGATGCCAGTGGAAGGCTTATTCCTCTCATCTTTAAAAGAATATGAAAATAGGGAAGGGGTCTCAAACAACTGGGGAAACGTAGATGTTATCTGGTCTTCAGCCTAGGTCAAAAGATAAGGCATGGGCTCACAGGCAAGTCCCTGGGAATTCTGCAGGATGAGTTCCTTTGGAAAACATTTCAGCACAAGTGAAAGACAAGAAGGGAACAGTCAGTATGAATTTACCAAGAGTAAATAATGCCTGACCTCTCTGCCTTCTCTGATAAAATGGCTGAATTTGTGGAATAAGGAACCGGGTATCATTTACATTGCCTTTAGCAAGGCTTGCATCACAGTCTCCCACAATATTCTCATAATTCTGATTAGATTGCTATGGTCAGAGTGGTTGGCCAGACACATGGGTAAAAAGCTGTTGGTGTCTTCAGATCCTGGGTAGTGATTAATGAGTTAACATCTACTCCACTTCTTGTAATGAGTTGAGTCTTGATTAACATCTTTATCAATGACCTGGATGAAAGTGACATGGTCAACTTTCATTAAGATTGCCGATGACACCAAGCAGGGGGGAGTAGTTGATATGTTCTAGGGCAAAGCTGCTGCTCAGAGAGACCTAATCTGCAGGAATGAGCAGGCTGGAGTCTTGGGGATTCAGCAACAATGAGTAGGAAGAAGGCTCCTTACAGAAACAGAGGATGGGGATGGGCTGCGTGGGAAGCAGCTCTGCAGAAAAAGATCTGGGGGGCCTGGTGGACAGCAAGTTGAGTGTGAGCCAGGCGTGTGCCCTGGCAGTGGAGGAGGAGGCTATTACGAACAGATGAAGTCATTATCTCCTTCAGCTTAGCAATTGTGAAACCATATGTAGAATATTGTATCCAGATTTGGGCTGCCCTATCCAAAGAAAATACAAATTAGTGAGTTCCTTGGAGGGGTACCAAGCTGGGTAGTGGGCTGAAGTACAGGCCTAGTGGGAAGAAGCTGAGGAAATGGGCCTTGCTTACCCTGGAGAAGGTCTTAGGACCTAATAGCAGTCTGTACTATAAGGAGGTTATTGAGGAGGTGGAGCCAGGCTCTTCACAGTGTTGCGTGGTGGAAGGGTGAGAAACAATGGGCATAAAAGTTCTCTTCAGATATGAGAAAAACCTTGGTGGTTTTCAAGATCTGACTGGATAAAGTCCTGAAAAACTTGTTATAATCTCATAGCTGACCCTGCCTTGAGCCTGAGGTTAAACTAGATGACGTCCTGCTGTCCTTTCCAACCAGGATTATTCTGTCGTAATTTTCCTTTGAAACACTGATTGGTATGCTGTATTATGTATGCTTGCGTTTGTAGTCTAAATCAGAAATGAAGACGACTTCCTGTACTTGTCTTGTTTCAGAAAGGTGTGGAAAGAATATGATACAAATACAGTATCAAGTTATGTGTAATTGTTTGTACACTAAATTGACAGGCTTTGAAAGCTCTCCTTATTCTGTTTCAGTTATGCCTTCCAGTAAGGATACTAACAGTCACCAGCATCATTAGTTAAAGAACAAATGTAAACACATACAGAAAATACATTTCTTCACAATGAGGTGGTGAGGCACTGGCACAAATTGCCCAGAGAAGCTGTGGCTGCCCCATGCTGCCTGGAGGTGTTCAGGGCCAGGCTAAATGGGGCTTGGGGCATGTGGGGTATTTGAGGCTAGTGGGTGGCATCCCTGCCCATGGTAGTGGGGTTGGAACTAGGTGATCTTTAGGGTCCCTTCCAACCCAGGCCGTTATATGATTATGATTTTCTGGAAGTCTTTTTCTAAGCAGGTACAAAAATTGTCAATTATTTTGAAAAGACATCTTTCCTTTTAATTTCTGAATAGACCTAGGTTGGGTCTGAAAAGGAAGTGTACGGCTCCCATCTAGCAGTGCTAGGTTCACCTTCATGAGACGATAGAAAAAAAGTCTGTAAAATGTTCAGTGAAAGAAGGTATTAGTCTCTGGGGCAATTATTACCGTGATCTAAGTTTTATGGTTGTCTAAGCCTTTATAGTAACCTTTATATAGCCTTTATAAATCTCCTGTTCTTCCACAGTGACTGAGCTTCCCATATCAGTTTAGCTGGAAAAACGTTCCATAAAATATAATAGGACTAGGTGGACTTTCAGACAGCATCCCCAAGCTGTATTGAGTAGGTTGGTACTGATGAGACTGCCTGCTTTTGTTTCCAGTATTACTGATGTGTTCTTGCTGGACATACTGGTGCTGAGAGAGCATCAGCTGCCCAGGCTTACAAGGTTGCTGCAGACTCTCTATGTCAGCAACTGGAGTGCTCTCCTCCGTCCTGACAGTCAAGGGCATCCATTCTTTTGTTAGAGGTGAAATGAAAACATGTCAGGTATGATGATTGCTTCTGCGCTGTTGCTATCACTGTGTTCATTTTCTTCACTGATCACGCAGGCTTTCCAGGGAGGAGTCTTAGTCCAGGTGCATTAGATCCAGATTGACCTTCAGGTCTTACGTTTGACAGTATTCCTACAAATCCAAGGTTATTTGTAGAAGTGTGACTGTTATCTTTCCAAATCCCGGGTTCAGGACATAGATCACTTTGATTTGTTTTGTCTCCCAGCTTTTCATTGGCTTTGCTTCTGTTGCAGATTTATTTCATAAACGTTGAATAATACCTTCACTAGGTGCATTTGTTTCTCAGATTCTTTATGATTTTAGTGTTAACACCTATGCACAAAACTCATGCGTTTCAAAGCTCTGAACAAATGCTCGTGACAATCATTATATTTTAAATGTTTCTGTGAGGGAGGAAGATATTCTCATGGTACAGATGGTGACGGTACTTTTAAAATATTAATCAACATGGAGGCATATCTGTATGAGAGTTTGTGGTGAGCTTTAGGTTGTCACATTATTTTATTTTTTTTTAACTTCAAGAAGAGCACTCAGTTTGCATGGCAGTTCCGTAGCTGCTCTGCCTCTGGCTCACTGTTCAATTTCAATTCAGGTCAGACCATCTTCCTGTTAGCCTTTTCAGTAGCCTTGCCTTGCCTTCCAAGTCTCCTGAGGGTTTTCCCTAGGATAGCCTTAAAGATTAATTCTTCAGAGTACAGTTAGCCATTTTATTTTGATTTACCCTTAGTAATTCTTCATTCCCTATCAGTTTAGCCAGTTTATTATGTCTTTGTTCAGATTTTAAATATTAAATACCTGAATTTTTAAAAACTTTTTATGTCATGTATAAATTTTATCTGCTAAAAAATTACATTTTGTTAAAAAAAATAAATTTTAACTTTGTTGTTTTTGTAGTAAACTGATTTAGCAGTTATCATGACAATTACTTTCTATATGTTAGAAAAGAAGTCTTTCTCAGCACCCCTGAAAGTATATAAATACATAAGCTGAATGTATATAATATATAAGCTAACAGCTTGTCCAGCATCAGCGAATAGCCTTTAAATTTACTCTTGTCTAGATGATCTATTTTCCTCAGTTATTTTCGGTGAGTTTTGTCTTTCTTGTTTAACAACCTTTCCATTCCAGTTTCTGTCACCTTCGTCTTTGTCATGTTTTGCAGTGTGTGGGCGTCATGGAAGATACAAACTGTGTTTAACTTGTAGCAATTGGCATAAACCATGCTGAGTCTCCCTCTGCTTTATTTTCTAACCAGTCATCTTATTTCATCCTGATCCTGCCAGAACAAGGATAGCGAAAGGAGCTCCTTCTTTATCACCTCTTGTGGTGGGCTGGCTCATCAAGCTGTTCTGGCATTCCCCCTCCTCAGCAGGATGGGGGAGAAAATAAGATGAAAGCTTGTGGGTTGAGGTAAGGACAGGGAGATCACTCACCAGTTACTGTCATAGGTAAAACAGAGATGGCTTGGGGAAAATTAATTTGATTTATTGCCAATTAAAAATAGAGTAGGATGGTGTGAAACAGCGCTAAAAAATGCCTTCCCCCTACCCACACCTTCTTTCCAGGCTCGAATTCCTTCCTTCCTGACTCTTATTCTTGTCCCCGCCAAGTGGTGCAGGTAGGTAGGGAATGGAGGCTGTGCTCAGTACATAAGGCTTCATCACCACCACTTCTTCCTCCTCACAGTTTTCCCTTGCTCCAGTATGGATTCCCTCCCACAGGTTACACTCCTATGTACATTGCTGCAGCTTGGGTCCTTCCCATGAAGTACAGTCCTTCAGGAACAGGCTGCTCCAGCATGGGTCCCGCGCAGGCTGCAGTTCCTACCAGACAACCTGCTCTAGCGTGGGCTCCTCTCCATGGGCCACAGTTCCTGCCAGAAGCCTGCTCCTGTGTGGGCTGCCTGTGAGCTGCAGTATCATTTGGGATGTATCTATAGGCTGTGGCGTGGATGTCTGCTCCAGCATGGTCCTCTCCACAATCTGCAGGGGAGCTTCGGCTCCAGTGCCTGGAGCACCTCCTACTCTCCTTCTGCACTGACCTTGAGGTCTGCAGGGCTGTTTTTCTTGCATGTTCCTCACTCCTGTCCCTCTCAGCTGCTGCACAGTGTATTCATGCTGTCAGAAACACTTCTCAAGTTTATCAAATAGATTCAACAATCAATCTGATTTTTGCATCTTTCAACACTAATTTCAAGTGCCTATTGATTCAGCTTCTTTATGATGATTGTCTGGTAAAAATGTTACTTTGCATAAGTACCTTGCAAGTATTAAACCTTCCCTGGTTTTATGCTGTGAAAGATCTTTGATCACTTACTTGACCTTCAATCATTTATATGGATATCTTCTTCCCAGCTCTTGCATTCATTTAGATCTGGGAATCTTGATCAGGAACTACTGTCCTGAAACTTTTTTCTTTTTTTCTCCACTCCCCTTCTCTTTTATTTTCAGACTTTAAAGGCATTCTCTACTTAATTTTCTTTGTGAGACTGACTCAAAATACATCTTCTGGATATATCAAGACATTTTCTGTTTATTTTCTATTAAATATGTTTATATGTGTGTGTGCATATGTATGCATATTATGTGTAAAACATGCATTTGTTTTAAAAGTCTAAAATCTGTTTAGCATGTCTCATCATTAAAGCAATTGTATGTTTTCATCTCTGTCTGGCTTGTTCCTTTTTGATTTTTCCCTTCATAGTTCCACTGTATTTTATGAAATTGGTTTGTAGGTAAGCAGTTTCAGTTCCTTTAGTCAGCTTGTTCATACAAGTTTTATTGTTCTAGCACTTCTGAATTCCTCTTGCATTCATAGTCTTTAATTTGTTCAAGTGATAGCTCAGTTTTGCATTGTTGATATTCGTGTACCATTAGCACCAAAGTACAAACACACTGTTGCAATCTCACCCGTTCTGTATATTGCCCATGCTTGTCTGCACCTGCTTAAATATTTGTCTGAGATCTTCTCAACAGTTCAGTGTAGTGAATCTGTTTAGAAGAGCCTACTTTCTCCGTTCCCTACAGCACTGAGGTCATACCATTGACACTGAGGGTATCCTTACTTTTTTTCTGCAGAGAGCTTCGTTTTCAATGCCAGAGATTCTAATGGTGGAAATGCTTAGACTTCTAACTTCTCTGCATCAAAGTGGGTGTTTAGTGTATCAAAGAACAATAACTCTTACATAAATAAAGTGTAGAATCGCCATCTTCCCTCTGGAGAGAGAATCAGTATCAGAACCAGTGTATCCAACACGATATTTGTCAGCCATCTACCTGCCAAGACTTCTGAGTGCCTCATCCGGTGTGGATCGTTCTACATGAAAGGGTCAGTGCCACATGAAAAAACTCATACATGTGAGTACTTGATAATGGAAAAGGCAAACAGCATGCCCACCTTCAGTGTGGGAAAGAAAGAGGATACAGCAAACTGCAGGCCATTTAGCATAATCTCAGTCTCTGGAAAGGTTACGTAGTAGATCATCTTGGAAGCCACACACGTGGATGTTTACCTGCACTTAAGCAAGGCCTTTGACATGGTCTCCCATAGCATGCTTATTGCCGAATTGGCAAAATGCGCACCAAATGAGTGCGTTTACATGGCTGGGCTGCCAGGCTCAAAGGGTGGTCAGCAACAACAAAAAATCTGACTGATGACAGATTACTAGTATTATTCTTGGGTCAGTATTGTTCGGTGTCTGTATTAATGACCTGGGTAATAGGATGGGAGTGTACTTTCCGCATATTTGCAGATGCCACATTATGGGGAGCAGTTGCTATATCAAAGGGCAGCACTGTTACTTGGAGGGACCTCATAAGGCTGGAAAAAAGGAATGGCAGAAACCTTACACAGTTTGGTAAAGGTGAGTGCAAAGTCCTGCATATGGAATGGGAAAAACCCCATCCACTCAGATGATCTGGGGTTGACTGGCTACAAAGTCCTGATGAGGGGCCTGTGGGTCTGGGTAGACCTCAAAGTGAATGTAGAGCAGTAGTGTGCCCTTGTGGTGAAGAAGGCCGGCTGTATGCTGTTTTGTATTAGCAAGAATATGGTCATCTGCTTCAGGGAAGCAATTATTGCTTTTATTCAGCGTTTAAGACCACGTCTGGGGTACTACATCCAGTTTCTGCTTCGCACTACAGCAAGTAATGTGGTGTTCAGGAGTGAGTCAACGAGGTAGCCAAAATGATTAGGGAACTGTAGCGCATATGAGAGCCTGAAAAAAAACTGAATTTGCTCAGTCTGGAGACAGTAAGGCTCTGGGCATCTTTTTGTGGTCTTCAGCTACCCAATGGGAAAGTGTGAGGATGATGGAGGCAGACTTCTCAGAGGTGTGCAGCAGAAAAGGAGCAGCAGTTTTCACCATTAGAGTAATTAAACACTCTAAGAAGCTAACCAGCCTCTCTGATATTGGAGACATTCAGAGCTTGATTGGGCAAACTGCTGTGCAAATGGGTTTCATTGCCCTGCTTTGAGCAGGATATTGGATTAGATAAACTTCAGGTGTCCCTTTCAGCCCATATTACTTTATGGATCTTTGTACTCTCAGAATGTGGGTGCGCACTGTCCAGGCACTATCTGATAAAACTCTCCATCTTCAGTTTTAGTGATGTATGGATACCCACAGTGTGACTGTACATAAAGGCCACTAGTAAAGACTAGTAAACAACAATATTTATAATGCAATATTAACAATTACAATATTAATATTTACAATATTAATTAATATTAATCATCAATATTAACAGCAATGTTAATAATCCAATTATTTGGATTATGTAGAGGTTAAAATCATCCTTATGTCGATAATGCTTTGTGTAGATGCTAAGCAGGTGACCCTTCAGTTTGGTAGAATTTCACTCTGGCTTTTTTAATTACAGTTTCTGATTTCACAAATCATAAAACTATTAAAGAAATTTAAAATTGATTTTGTGTTTTTGTTGCAGGTTCATGCTTATGCCAAACCATTGGAAATAGAGCTGCGTGATTGCTGTTCATTATTTACTCTAACTAGTCAGTTTAGACAGATTTGTTCACTAGTGTCTTAAACATTTTTTGGCGATGTTTGTCATAGGCACTTTACCACATGCTTATCTTTCCTCTGCAGCTTATGCTGTGTTAACTGTGAAGAAATTGGAATGTAAATCTTTAGGCCTCTTTTTGGAGTCATGGTTCAGGGAAACAAAGATTTCTCAGAAAGCGAGCACAAGCATAACCATTATCTGGTACTGTTTCCCAGCTGAAGTAGAGCTGATCTTTAGCGGCTATGCCTTTGGTAATCAAGTAACATGATTTTAAGGATAGTAAGTTTCAGCGATGTAGAACTGGGTTGAAATGTGATAGTGTTGCTGTGGCATTTTAGCATTACCTTGTTACGATGCTACCCTGTTGGGTTGGCTCTGGCTAGCAGCCAGGCACCCGCACAGCTGCCTTCTTGGTCCTTCGCTCCAGTGGGACAGGGAGAAAATAGGGAGACAAGGAGCAATAAAGCTTGCGGGTTGGAATAAAGACAGGGAAATCACTAACCAATCACTGTCACTGGTAAAACAGACTTGACGTGGGGAATTTAACTTAATTTGTTGCAAATTAACATAAATATTTAATTACTGGGGAACAAAAAAAGACGAACATTAAAGTACTTGGGGAAAGACATCTGACTTCCTTTCCCAGGCTCAGCTTCACTCCAGACACCTCTCCTCCCCCCCCTTCTGCTCTCCAATTCACTACCCCAGTCTCCCAACTGCTTGTTGCCACCCCAGGCTATACTCAACGCCTTCAGCAAGGCAGGGGACAGTCAGGGGTTGGGGCCAGGACAGAGCAGTTTCTCTCTGCTGCTCTTTCCTTCCCACCCATTTCATGTGTCCCAGTATGGGTTCTCCATGGGCTTCACTCTCTTTAGGGTGTATCTGCTCTAGCATGGAGCTCCAACCTGGCTATTCTCTTACTTCTCCTGCTGTTCTCTTCTCTCCTCCTCCTCTCTCCATCTGGCATTTTCTGCCCTTTCTTAAATACGGTGGGTCCACCTGATACCCCCTGGAACTGACTGCATTGGGCACAGGGCAGCCTCTGGCCTCCTCCCCGCCTGCAGCCCCCCTGCTGCCAGCACCTTGACACCTGCACACCCTGCAGTTGTGATTGGAACTACTAGTCCATAACATCTCGGGAATGTGGAAAAGGGAGTGCTGGGCTAAATATTACGAATAACTGGTGATAAGCACTTCCTCATTAGAAGCTAATGCTGCCTTCAGCATTCTTGCAGTTCGGTGTAAGTCTGGATTGCTTCCTCAATCTTCAAAAAATGCCTTTTTGAAGAACTCTTTAGTGGCTGAACTCTTGGGTTCTGTTTCTAAAATGCTTCTGGTGCCTTTTGTCTGCATGGCTAAGGCTACGTAAGAGTGGTTTTGCTGCAAATAATATCACAGTGAGTAAATAATGGAATAAGGTGGTATAATCAAGCAAATCTGAAAAAGCAGAATTTGGACATGTATAAAGAACAATGAATGGGTCTCTGAAAAGCACCCTGAAACCTCCCTGCCCTGAAAAACAAACTGCTAATTAATTTGTTAGTAATTTAATGGATTTTTTTAAGTTAACAAAATAATATGGAAATAAATCACGTTAAGCAAGATCTGGATTTCTCTGTACCTTTCATGTTCATGCTTAATGAATCCTTTGATGCTTCTGAAAGAAAGTAATTAATTGGCTTCTGATTTAACAAATGATATTATTATTCTTTTTGTGTTAATGTCTTCAGTAGCTGATTTTAGTATAATGGCCATATTCCAACATGAATATGCATTTAACTACTGTCATTATTAGTCTTTTTCCTCTAATATGCTGGTAAACATTTGGTGACTCATTAGGAACTTTATATATTTATTCATATATATATATATATATATATATATGCATACACATACACCTTAGATAACTGGGTTAGCAGATCTGGATCCTGAAGTTATTTAGAAATTACTGTTTTCTTATTACGTATGTAGCGTATAGTTCTTGAGCCACCTTTAGCCATAAAAAGAAATGTTCATAAGTAGCTTAAAAAGTCTACCCATTTTATCTTCATTTTGTGTATTTTGTGGTTAGGTAAATATTGCTGTTACTGGTTATCATGAATGAACTTGTGTAAATTTCTGATATCATGTGACAATGTGTATCACAGTTCTTATTTCATCCCATTTGGTATGTTTTCTAACATACTGGCTAACAATTTCATATGGTATTTATTTCTCTTACTACAAAACCAAATGAATAGTTTTCCTTATTCTCTACACACTTTCTCCATAGCTTTTGTAATTTTATTGGCCCCATAGAGAAACAGACAGAGATCTGAGAAGCTGTTGCAGAATCTAGTTGACAAATTAATAATATCCACAAATAAAACTTTTATTTTGTTAGCTGTTAATTGACAAGGGGTGGGAGAAATAACTGACACTTCAGTATTGAGAAACTGTTCTACAGTATCTTGTGATCTAGATGTTTGATGTTGTTGATGATTTATCAATATAAACAAGATATTGTTATATGCTATATTTAGCTTGGCTGTATAGCTTTGTGGTTCAAATTTACAGAGAACTCTGAGGTTTAAAAAGGGGAAAAAAAAATCTCATGTAGAATTTGACTGTCCTGAAAATAGGCAATATACTAGTGGATATTGCTCTAGATCTTAAAAATCATATTGCAAGAAGAAAAACTTAGCTAGTAAATAATTTTCAAAAATTATTTTAAGTCTCAAATGAACTTAAGGCTTCTCATTTTATCTCCTTGATGGCATATATAAACTCTTTAAAAAAAAAAAAGTGCAATTTTCTGGTATAGTAAACATTTTGCAGCCTTCAAAATAATAATTTAAAATATGTAGCTAAAAAGATATTCTCTGTTCTGTTATAGCTGGAATATTCTTCAGATACTCCTAAGGAAGTCAATCTCAGGCAATTGTGGATATACATGTCTGGCTCCCACTGACTTATTAATTCTGTATTTCTTTAACTTTAGGTATGAGTTTGGCTGTTTAAGACTTAAAATTTATAAATCTTCAATATTACGTTTATCAGTAATGAAAAATTATTGACACAATTTATTGTATAAAACGTTCAAACTCAAAGAGGTGACATACAGGAATTTATACTCAAAGCTGCAGAAAAAGTAAATGTGTGAGCTTCAAACTGCTATTGTTTACTAATTCACAAAGCCACAGTATTTTTTTCAGTACTACATAGCCTGAGCAGAGGCTTTTCTAAGGGTCTTTGTTCAATACAGTCTGGAGGACGGATTGATCTCTTAGACGGATGCAAGTGTTTAATTGGCAAGGAGTGAGTGCCTCTTTCAGCTAGGAAATTTTCAGCCTCTGAAATTACATTTCAGTGCTGTAAAATAGTGCTGCATGCTAAAGCTTAATTTGAATTTCAGCAGACATTTTTGTCTTTAAATATATCTTTCTCTGGGAGGAACTCAATGTAGAGTGGTAAAATGTCAGTTTATAACAACGTAATTGAATTATGTTCTGCAGATATGGATGAATCAGGGTGCTCGTCAGGTGTGGAGAAATGTAGGTACCCACTGACAAACGATTATGTCATACTGGTGTTCCAGAGGTCTAACTGCATTATCTTAACGTTTTAGTGTTGGTGAACATGGTTGAGTGACCTAAAAGTTGATGTTGTTTTTTTTTTTTCTCACCTTTCCTCTGCTAACGTGGCAGAAAATTACAAGGGACATGCTTGTCAATGACAGTAATTAACAAAAACAGCAGAAAATAATGGATATGTAGGAAATATGACTGTTTACACTGAGGCCTGGATTTCACATGCTAGATACATCTTTAGTTTACTCGAATTTTAGAATATGCTTGTGAATTTTAAATATACAGTCCAATTAGTGATATTACACTTCAATTCCTATTACAGAACTAAATATTCAACAAAACATATGAAGTTTTTAGCTGTTACCCTCTTAGTCTGGTAAGTTGGAGATAACCCTAAAGCTTTCCTTCCTATCTTAATATGTATCTCTAATGCTGTAAGGGAGCAGAAGAGAAAAGGAGATGTGCATTAAGTTGTGTGGCTTTTGAATGAGATCTTCGGGGCATGTGGTCTCTGCTGAGTTTGTGCGATTTGGCTATGAAGGGCATTTTGAATTCATGAACAAATTAATGTTTGTTCTGCTTTTTTTTTTTTCTTTTTTTTTTTTGTGGACAGGCATTTATTTTCCTTGTTTACCACTGAAGTGGTGGTCTGAGTGGTAGGCTCTTTAGCTAGCACCTGCAATGCCAGGCAGCCTCAGTAACTGTACATTTCAGAAGGTTGATATCTAAAGAAACTGGTAATGCCCTTTTTTGTGTTCGTAGAAGTATGCAGCTTCTGGAATTCAGGCTAGTTTGATGAGGTTAAAATTTAAACTATGAGGTTTTTCAAAAAAAATTAAAATAAAAAATCCTGTCAGCCAAGTACTTAATCTCACAGAATCAGCTTGAGTCAAAAATACCGCAGGCAGTAATACCAAGTTAGTGCTCACAAGCAAATGAATTCCAATAAAGTCCTCTTGTCACTTCTGTTGGTGGAAAAAATTGAACATTTCTTTTAACTGCTACTTCTTTTGCATAAGCTGTGGAAGAAATGAAGCTTCATACCTCAGGGATAAAGTTAGGAGCAGTTAAGGTGTTCAGTTTCTGTCTTGACTCAGAAAAAATACCTGTCTAATCGAAGGACTGCAAATATAACATGCTCTGGAGCATCATTTTCTCAGAAAAAAAAAAGTTCTCTAATGATATCTTTTATCAACGTATTTTTATTCACATATATATGTGAATTTTGTTTGTTCTTGTATGTGAGAAACAGTTGAAGAGTAAAAGAACTTGAAGGGGCATGTAGACAAAACAATAAACACCAAAAAGACTAAGGAAGCCGTCCCAAATGCTCTATCTCTATGGCATTACTAACAGCCATGACTGCTACAATTTGCAATCAGTGGATGTATCAGCTTCCAAAGGTACAAAGTGTCTCACAGAAGAAATGTTCTGAACTCTGAAAAAACAGTGTCTTCAGGGTCACAGTGATGGTGGAGTCAGACCCTCCTCAGGACGGAATGGTATTTTGTATGTGTTTTTAATTGCTCACTGCTTACTAATTAACTTGCTCCTGATGGGATATATGCAGAGTGACTATTGACCCTTGATTAGGAAGCAGCTTACTTGAGACCAGTTTCATTGCATTTGTACTTTTAGTCTGGGCTGCCAGATTTTTTAAAAGCTGATAATTTGAAGTAAGCTTTTCTAAATAGCTATTGTAAAAATAACTGTGTGCAGCCTGGCCTGCTAGATTCCCTTCAAATTAATCTACTGTGCCACAACACAAACATAATTTGTTCACTTGCTGTCTGAAAACACTTCTTGAAGAGCAATTTATGAGGAGAGGGAGGGAGCAGCAAGGTCTTCAACACATTACATTAATCTGTAACAAGAAACCTTAAATGTTAATGGAAGGAAAGCAAAGATCCTTCTGATGTCTTTTAGAGTGTTGTAAGTCTTGATATATTGAAGCTTTTATAACTTTCATTTTGCCCTGTCTTGGTTTATGTGCCCATACGTTTCTACAAATCCCAACATTGCTAACCATTATTCTAGTAAACTAAAGTCTTTTTTTTTTTTTTTTTTTTATTCCAGCTGTTGCCTGTTAGGTTGGTTAAACCTGTCTTTTGCTAAGCTGGTTTCTGTTTTCCATTGCATAGAAGTTGGCCACTGTTCCAAACAGATAAATAGAAAAGGAAATGAGGCTGCCTGAGGGAGTGCAGCGGCTTTTACAAAAGCAGGAGATGGTGCATTGAAAGATGTGGTATTATTGATCTTTGGTGAAAAGTACAGCATTATTGTGGTCTTGAAGGAGTAAATCTTTATAAACTGTTTTTTTTTTCTTTTCTTTTTTGGGGGGGAAGAATTGGACTTAGCCCTGTTGCTAGGGATTTATGAACACTGATGCATGGATTACCTTCACTGCTTTTTCTTGCCTTAGTTTAGTTTTAATCAAACTAAATTGTGAAAAATACCAAGGCGGGAAAATAAATGAGTCTGAAAACTCAGTACTGTAAAGTTTTGCTACTTTAATACTCTTGATGATCTCTGAGAATTCTTGCTTTTCTGAGACAGAGGCAGTTGTGCTATGCTATATGCTTTTGTAATACAGGTCTGTAGGATAGAGCTTACATTTTCTATGGTGATGTTGAAAAGTTGTTACTGAACAGATATAAACTGTGCTCAGTATTATTATATATATATACGTGTAGCACATATACAGGATTTGGAATTCTAGCTTGAAATACTGCTTGTGTATATGAGCAAGACTGATATTTTTGACTGATTATGCACAAATGCTATGCAAATTATTTTCTATTTAAACAAGCTAAAAGCAAAAATCTATTGGCATATTCAATGATTGCTTGATATATACATGAAGTTTCTAATTCATGTTTTTATGGCACAACCCATTAATGATGGTAAATATTTGAGAGGAGCTGACCTGATCTAGTGTTGCTACTTACCCTGCTTTAAGTGGGAGGTGGAATTAGACTACGAACAACATTTCTATGTATCTGTAAGGTATTAAAGAAATATTGCTTCCAATTGACACGGTATCTTTAGTGGTACAGGGCTGACCAACAGCTGGCATCACATACTCTACTTTCATGCCTTTTACCTGTTTCTAAGTCATTTTTTCTCTTTGCTTTACAAATACTTCCTTTTTTCTTGGAGGACCATATTCCTGAGAAAACCTTTGTTTTACAAAGGCATCAAGTCTAATACCTTTCATGGAAAGGAGGGAACGCTACGTAGTTATTTGCAGGACACATCCATCAGCTTTGGCCTTGAACCAGAACGATCTTAAACGTTTGAGGTGTATATAACCGTTCAACTCTGATTTTTCCTCCAATCTGTAGACCATAACTGGCAAGTCTAGCATAAAGTTAGCCCTTTGATAGTGTCTCCATATAGTCTTGTTCCTAAACCTGCGGCATCGAGCGAAGATCCCTTCCATCCTGAAAGAATCAGCTCCATTTTTGAGTGATATAGAGGGAGGATAATAGAAAGTACAAAGCTGCTACTTTTGCCAAATAATGGCCTCCAGTTGCATGTGATCTGCCTTCTACTTCTAGACTATCCTCTGCTCTAAAGCACTGGGGTTTTCCTTTCACAAAACCATGCCTATTTCATTGAAGTCTTCTACTACCTTCTAACATCTTTTCCTCCAGTCATCTTAAGTGAACTGATACAGGTGTTGAAAATATACCATAAGCCTCTACATTTTCTGCTTGGAGGTACAGGCCAAGAGAGTAAATGCCAGGTTTACCAGCAGTACAGTTCTATTCCTGGAATCTCATAAGCTAGAGAAAGAAATTCTCTTTCTCAACAGTCTAATGCCAGGCTGTTTGCTGCTGTGCAACTCTTGTACTAAATATCATCAGTAACGGAGACGGGCACTGGCATGAGTTTATAGTTTCCTTTGTTTGGTTGCTGGGCCACAGGTCACAAACCACTGAGCCTTCTGCACTTCTGTTCTTGATTCTTTGGGTGCTGAGCTCGCTGCTTCAGCCCTTTGTCTTTGAAATCTTTCATATCTCTTCCTGTACAGGAGCAAGTCTAAGAGGTGAGTCAAAGAATTACTTAGTGTCAGGTTGTTCCTACTTGAGTTTATGGCTTTATTAAATCACAGAATCACAGAATTTCTAGGTTGGAAGAGACCTCAAGATCATCGAGTCCAACCTCTAACCTAACACTAACAGTCCCCACTAAACCATATCCCTAAGCTCTACATCTAAACGTCTTTTAAAGACTTCCAGGGATGGTGACTCCACCACCTCCCTGGGCAGCCTGTTCCAGTGCCCAACAACCCTTTCAGTAAAGAAGTTTTTCCTAACATCTAACCCAAAACTCCCCTGGCACATCCTTAGCCCATGATAAAGACCATCTTTCTTGTGTGCCCAGGGCTTAGGGGGATGTCTGTATCCCTTGTCGTGTGTGTTTTCAGTTCCTGTGGATCTTTTATAGCAAGTGGTCAGTGCATTCTAGTTACCTCAAAGTCCGTACAGAAATCTGCCCTCTGCCCCTCCACGCTGCTCTGACAAATACTCTGCACCTTTCCTCTAAACTGTGTGCCTCACCAGACAAGCTGACCATGCAGAAACTGTTTTTTTCCCTGTGGGATATTCTTGCTTCCATATGGTCTTGAGTGGATCAGTGTGATTAAATCCTGGCATCGAAGCACATTTTCTTTTTTCACGTGTCCTTGAATTGTTTTGTTGCAGTGGTGAGATTACAGGGAGTTCACTAGGTTTGCAAGTCTGACAGGATGGACTGTAAGGGACAAGATGTGTTAAGAATGGAGGGGGAACATGCTCTTCTAACGTCATCCTGTGTAGGACTGTAAAACATGAAGCTCTTCAGACTGATTGTACTTATTTTCAATTTGGGATCAGCTCAAAGCACTCCTGGATGATTCCCCTGCTGTGAAAGCTCCTCATATACATTCACTTACTGAGTGCTTGGTCTTGTGAGGCGGTTCTAGTTCTAGATGGGGCAGATCTATGCAGCTGACTGCATAGAGAAGCCAACTTTGTCTCCTACTTTAACCTTTTAAATGTTGGGCAGATATTGCAGTGTATCTAAATGTCATCTTTGGTGATCTTTATGTACAGGCTACGAGCTATAACTCAGCCACATACTCAGTTTGTTTTCTCTCATTGGCATATTTTGTGTGTTCATTGAGAAGCACATGACTCATTTTGCCTCGATCTCTGTCCACCATCGGTAGTCACTTTTGGTTAGTCATGTGTCTGGCTGAAATGCCTTGCTTTTGGATCCCTGTTTGCTGGATGCTGAGAGTCATGCATATAACATCCGGCTTCTTTTTCACCCTCCCTTTTCAGGGACCCCTCCCATCCACACAGTCTGAATCACGTTATATGAAGGGTACTATTTTTATCTGGTGTCAGAGAAATAGGCAAATAAACCTCCTGCTAGGTCAAGTTATATTTCATGGGACTGTTGGTCTGCTAAAGATGCTTCTCTTGCATAAATCTTAAGATACAAGGAGTGTGGGAAACATGCCAGACGTTTCTCTCTGTCATAAAGCATCATTTGCAGGTGATGGCTAAAGCATTTTCAGTAAATTATAATTTCCAGTTCCCCCTCTTACAACATTTTTGGGCTTTGGTTCACTAGCTTCTCATAAATCTAAAATGGGGACTAGCAGTTGGCAATCTGCTTGCAGGGAACAGTCATTATCCTAGTTGTACAATGAGACATTTTAAGTGACACATCATGACTGAGGCATTCAGAATGCCTTTCACGGGGTGATATTTTTTTTCCATTTGCTAACTAGGGAAGACCTGAGATCAGCCTCTTTCAATTCCAGGAGAATATTACTGATTTTTCTTCCAGGATTGTCTTGAGTTTATCTCTGCTCTGTGCATCTGATCAGCTAATGTATCTCTTCCTCTGCAAGCCCCACAGTGTTGCAGAAGGTAGCACAGGTTGTGTCTAATGTGATTTCAGCTGTACTGGCTTTTCTGGGGTACTCATGGATTTGAAACTTCCATATATTCATGCTGATGTCTTGAAAGCAGTTCATAAAAGCAAGCTCCTTTTTGGGAACTTGCAGTGCAGGGAATCTGGCCAAAGATGGAAAATCTGCATCACATGGTGTGTTTACTCAAGGTTTTAGTAGGATTGCTTCAGAATTGCAGAGAGGCTCCTTTCTTGAATCTTCATGAATGACGGGAAAGCATACACACGATAGTAGGAATGTGATGTGGTAAGGTTTTCTTTGGGTTTCTGGGCCTGTCCCTTGTTCTGAAAGTACTTCTCCGTATCAATTTAAAATAGGTCTCAAGAACGTGGATCTGTTAGCTTCATCCAAGTAATTTTGAAAACAGTTTTAGGACAGCATCTTTGCACATGAATGAAATAGTGTTGCAATCTGAAGAGCTTTCAAAAAATTTTGGTCTCTAGATAAGTTCTTCAGTGCTTCATTCCATGCTGGAGAGCTTTGCTGCTACTACTGCTCACGGGAAGATGTTTCTTCCAGCTCTCAACTCAGTCCATTCATGTTCTCTAAGAGTACATTGTCATTGCTTGGGTGCTCAGAGCAGCGTGCTAAAGGCTGAACACTACTTAAAATAATGGTGTGTTTACAAATTTCTTGCAGCCATGGAGTTATAAAAGTCCTGTAACTAAGCTATCTTGAAGACACCCTTCAAATATGCTTGGTTAACAGTAAATAAACACTGTGAATAAACATGGAAGTACACCATTACAAATGGCTTATCAAAGAGCAACACAGAAATGGAAGAGGAAGCTTCTTTATTTATTTATGCCAAAGTTGAATCTCGAAGTTCTTCCACCTCACACGTCCTTCAAAGGACATCCAGCTCCTGCACTGAATGCCTCTACCTACCTCTCTGTGAGATGAGCCTTGCTGGGTAGTTTCTCTGCATACCTGATGCCCCTATGTGCATACACTGAAGGGAACGTCATCTTGGTATAGCATTTGCTTATTTGCTTTTTATAATCGCTTTCTTGAAGTTTTATGTGCTGTCCAGACAGCTTGATTTTTTTTTTTTCCTTGCACATTCTTTCCTTTAGAAATTTATTTACAACTTCCGAGGAAGTTCTACTTGTCTGACTAAAATAAGCACCATTCATTTTCCTCTTTTCATTTCACTTTTAGACCAGATGTTGTCTCTTGTCCTGGATTGGTTGATCAACTGACTGACTCAGTAAGAGGTACTCCTCCCAACATTTATTTTGGAGATTTAGCACCTGGTAAATGTCTCCATGCCCAGAAATTTATGTTTGTATTCAATGTATTCATAAAAGAAGACATTTGATACAAATATCTAAAATGTCCTAAATGAATGTAGCTGATTACTGACTCTTGATTACCATCCAGATGGAATTCAGCTATGAAATAACAATAGTCTTGGAGTAACCTTTGATATTTTTCTTCTCAAGAAAGTCTTCTTGTGCTACTTGTTTGTGAATACCACAAGCCAGTAACACAAACCCACAACAGAACAGGAAACAAGTATTAACGTTAGGCTAACCATATGCGGTTATTGTCTTCCTCTCTATCTGTCCACAGGAGTGGATTTCTTAATAGCTGTTATCTCAGCAGGCAGGACTGCAGAAATTCAGGCATGTGAGAACTGATTCTCTCTTTCCTGCTGCCTTGTTCTTTCAGGATGCAGTTGAGTTTTGTACGTCTGTGGAGGCTTTAGCCCATGTGGTTTGAGCTGTAGTTTTTGTGGAGTATCATCCTTTGCCTGTTTTCAAAATAATCCAATCATCCTTACTGGGAACAACGTTACAGAGGCTACCTTGTGAAGGACGTCGTCATCATATTTATACAGAACTTGGCATTTCTGAAAGTATGTCTTTGTTGTTGTTGCTTCCCTGATGGACAGAATCTGATTTTGACAGTTTCTTCTCATAACTGGACTGGACGTCTCTGCATACATTTGTTAAGCATGGCACTAACTGAGGGGTCTAGAAAACAAAAAAGCTTTAACTAGCTACAGTCCATGAGTTCTCTGATAATCCATTCAATATGCAGGTACTGCATGATCATCAGCAGTGGGATGACATGTAGACTATCATTTAAAGAGAGAAGGAACATTGCAAATGGAGATTATTTGAAAGTCTGTATTTATGTTAAAATCCTGTATGTCTTGCCTGCTTCCATGGAGCCCTTAGCTTATTTTTAAGGTAACTCTTTTTAAAGTAGGGTATCCTTGTGTTCGAGGAGAAACTGGTGGCAGGAAGACATGGGGAGTTCATTTATAAAACATGTCATGGAAATGGAGGGATTGGGCATGTACTAACGAGGTACTGTTAGGGCTAACAGTCTCTGTCTTGAGTGCATTAGACAATGCTTTGGTACAAAAAATTGTTAATGGTGATTAGTCATCTGTTAAAATTTATATGCAGAGCAGTGTTGGCAAGAAGCATAAGAAGTTCCCACTAGTAAATGTATAGCTATTCAATAAAAAAGTTAATATTCATGCAGTTATCTTGGCAAGGAGAAGCAAGGAATTTAGCCTTTACCTCTTCTCTGAAAAAAGATTGGTGTATTTTAAAGTAAAGTCAGGCTCCTGGAGAAGAGAGACAAGTTGGTTGGAAATACAGTTTCCATCCTTTCTAGAACAGCATAGAACCACTTGTTTTGGTACTTCTTGTAAGAAAATCCTTTCATTGTTTAAGGAGCTTTATCTATGCTTTCTAGGGTTGATTTTGTTACTTAAATCAAGAATACCAGCTTCTGAACATTTGGCTATTTCTGTACTTTTTTGTTCGTTTAAGTTATAGCTGGGCTTGCCGCTGAGGAATACTATACATGGACAACGAGCTTATGTTACAAATGCTTCTAAAATACATTATGAGGCTGAAGAGCATCTATGAAGGATATTGTTTCTTAAAGTTTGATAGAAATAGAAGAAATGAGGATAATGGAGTACCTCTTCTTGTTTAAGACAACTACTCAGGAAGTCTCACATGTCTGTTAAAAGCATCCTTGAATTTTTTTTAACTTTTAAATTTTAATTTCTGAAATACATAATCAGTCTTTACCAATGATTTTTTTTCTATTATAATTTGTGGAAAACAGTTTTATTTCAAAGTTATTTCTAGTTTTATTATTCATACATTCATAGGAAAGGAAAAGCTTTCTCCATAAATTTTAGTACTGCCTTTTGAACTCAGTTATGAAAGTGTATAAATGGATTCAGTAAATGGATCAATAGTTCAGCTTTGGTTTCATTACTTAGCTGCTATCCATTAATTTTCCATAATGTAAAATTAACATACATAATAACCATCTATTGGCTGCAGGAGAACTGTTGGAAATCAAGGTTCTTGTGTTATTCTTTCCTAAGAAATAAATGGATTTTTTCAGTCAGAGTAGTTCAGGATAATTACATCTTTTTGCTCCTAAAATCACCTATCAAGAGTACTTACTTTTCCATTTAAGACACTGTAGCAGTATAGTTGTTTATTTTTAGTGCCTTATTGTTCATTTTATTTTCCTATTGCTGAAAACAACTGGAGAACAGACAAACCAACAAAAGGTTGAATCTTCTTGAAACTTCTCATGGAAAACCTTAAATGCGGTTGGCTAAGACAAAGTGATTATCTTTTGAACTTGGTCTTCAATACAAACTGTTCTGAGGAGGAAAAAAATCCATAATTGTCTTAGTATGTTTGAGCATTTGAATTGCATTTAATTTTAGAAAGTAACCAAAGCTTTTGTTTGGGCTGAATAACTAGAGGCGCTTTTATGTAATAGAGGCAAGATACGTGGCATCATCTTTATTACCTTGCTGTGGATGTTGGATATGTTAAACTGAGAATAAGCAAGGCTCCTGAAGAACTGGTGCACACAGAAGTCTGCATCACAGGAAATCTTGGCCGGAGTGAGTTACTGGTGAATCATCGCCAGCCACAGTGTTGAGAAGCACAGGAAGGTTGTTGTGTCCTGCCATGGGATGGTGTCAACAGTGAGTCATGGATACTTCTGTTACAAGGGAAATGATGCAAATAGATGTTAAGGGTTAAAGTCTTCCTCAAAATATGTTATCAAATGTCCCAGTAAGGCGATCTGATAGTCTTCCATAAAAATGAAGGTATATTTAGTGTCTAGGTGCCATTATGCCTGTTACTTAACTATTACATCACTAATACACAGATTTTTTTCCACAGAAATTCTTTATTTTTCAGAAGAGAACTCAGAAACCATATTTGCTACAGGGTTGAGCTACCATACTTAATTTAAAATAGATGCTAGACATTGTCATGAATTTGCTCTACTCAAGTCCATGTTACTGTAGGCAAACTTTCTCCTTTTGGGGGGCTACAGTAAGATACCCTTATTATCTGTGTAGCAATACCTTCACCTTTTCTGGCGGGGTGTTAAAAGCAGGTGCAAGGAAGAGCTAAGTTATTATCCCTATTATATAGGGATTATATAATAATCCCTATTTATTTTGCTATTCTCTATTTATTTATTTTGCTTTTAGAGAATCATAAAATCACAAAATGGTATGGGTTTGAAGGGACCTTAAAGTTCCAACCTCCTGTTATGCACAGGGACACCTCCCACCGGCCCAGGCTGCCCAAAGCCCCATCCAGCCCGGCCTTGGATGGGGCAGCCACAGCTTCCCTGGGCAACCTGCTCCAGTGCCTCACCACCCTCATAGGAAAGAATTTTTGAGTATGTAACAGTTTTTTATACTGACTGATGTAGCTGAGAGAAGACCATATTTGTGGACACAAACTTCCCGTTTTTTTTTTTTGTCGTTGTTGTTGTTTGTTTTGTTTTGTTTTGGTTTGTTTGTTTTTGTTTGCTTGGTTGGTTGTTTTTTTGTAGGTGGAGAAAATAGCCACTTTTAGGTTAAGAAGAAATTGAGAAATTTTGCCCTGGGTAATGTTTCTCAGTTTCAGTAGAGAAGAGTTCTGGCTGGTAGTTGTAGATAAACTCACTCTATAATATTCCTCTTTATTAATGTAACGAGCTTTTGTGAGTCAGAGAATTGTCTGTAGGATAGAGACGAATTAACGGTGGGTATGGCATGGGAAGAAAGTAATATGCAATACTCAATTCTAAAAATCATAATTTAGATAAAATATTGCTTTTATAGTATATAATCAAGGTTTTCTATTTGCTTGTATATAACTGCAAATATTTAATACGAAAGCAGCAAAGCCTTAAACAGGACTAGGGTTGTGAAAGCTGGTTTTGGTTTATCAGCTGCTGGAGTTAGTGCCTATCTATATAAGTCTTGTGCTCTGGTCTTTAGACCACGAGAACTGTAATGTTTTTGTGAAAGCCGTTATTCATTCATTATTTATTGCTCTAAGTCCTTTTTTTTCCGTTAACACGTTGACTTACTGTTTATATTGTGATTGTGTGTAACAGTTGGTGTTGCATTGTTCCACGTGATGTACAAGCACAGGCATTAAAATGACAGGTGCTGCCTGAAGTGTTGATGATCTGGGTTCAAGGAAAGCCATGATAGTAAAATGATCATGATTTCTGCCTGATAGAAGTCTGGTTGTATCATTTGCTTGCGCGTTCTCCAGAGATGTTTAATTTTATGTTTTATATATGGACTAAAGAAAGGTTACATTTGCATGGGTTTATTCCCCTATTATATATATTCTGTTCTTTTGACGGTTTCTGTGTTTTAAGGATCAAGTCACTCTTCTCTAGTTGAAGTAGGGATTTTTAAAAATAGCACTTTTGTCACATATTCTGCATAATATACAATTTCAAGCCACTTAATAACTGGTTATTTTTTCAACTCCTATCACTTAAATTAGTCACCTATTTTAAGGTTAAATTGATGCTGATTTTTTTTTCTTGAATTGATCATAGTGAGTTAACCAAGAGAAGCTGCTATGTCCTTGAATTATAAACCTAATCAAATAAGTGTTTTATTTTTAAAAGGCATACTGCGGTACCCAGTATCCTTTTACATTTATTGAATGTTTTGTAGCAGAATATCTAATGAGATTTTCCTCAGGAAAACAAAAATAGAATAAAAATCAAATAAATTACCAAGTGTGACCAAAAAACACTCAAACCATGCCTGCAGTTGAATGTTGAACTTCAAAAATGGCTTTTATTTTGTGATATAGCATGGTAGGTGAGTTAAAAAGAATGGTATAACTATGATATGAAAGCTATGAAATTTAAATTACAGGCATAAAAGATGTTCTTTTGTGAAAATTAGCTAAACTGAAGTACATGTTAGGAAACTAGAATTGTAGGAATTTTGTGTGTGTAGCTAGATACAGGTACAGATGTTCTGGCACGATGCTTTTCTGCTTTCCATTTGCTGGAATAGTGTTTAGTTTCTGTGTTTTAGAGAATCGGTTTCTGGGGTCTTCTACCTAGGCATCAAAGTGTTGAGATCTTCTAAAATCAGTTCTGCCTCCTCTAAAACAGTATTAGGCCCTATTAGTCTGGAAATTGAGGTGAATAATGTGCCAGTGATAGGCGGTAAATCATATTAATCTCCCTATGCTGAGTCTGTTTTGCCTGTGACAATGATGAGTGATCTTCCTGTCCTTATCTCAACCCTTGAGCCATTTCCATTGTATTTTCTCCCATTTTCCCTTTTAGGAGAGGGAGTGAGGGAGTGGTTGTGGTGTTCAGCTGCCCAGCAGGGTAAAACCACCACATGCCTGCCTGAATGTAATAGCTAGGTTCTGACCAGAAGGTAATTGTAAAACTGTATAGGTTAGCTTCTAGCCTTGCTGTCTGTTGGAGTGTGTTATTGATGCTAGCTGTTATGCAGTTACCAGTTTAGGTAGATTATCCCTCAAAATTTTGTTTGGAGGGATACAATATAAACAGCAGTCAATTAATCTGGTGGCAGAGCAAGATGACAAATGGCCATCTACTCTCAGTAGCAAAGAGCATAAAGGAAACAGAAGGTTGTTCTCTCATGCTTTGTTCTCCAAGAACAGCATGTTTGTAAGCAGTTTCTAAAAAAAAAAAAAAAAAAATAGTTTCTTAAAGCAAAACATAACAATGCAAAACCCAGTTTTGCCCTGACACCAAAACCAAATGGCCCTGAAAGCTTAGGTACTTATCTGCTTGTGCTCATTAGTTAAAAATAGCTATTGGAAATTATATGTTTGTGCTGCAGCTGCATTAATGGAAATTGAGGTTTGTTCTACCGGACTTGGGTGTTTGGGGGTCTAATTAGAGGGGAGAAATGTGCATGTGTCTTCAAGAATTCAGGACACTTCATTTCAGTCCTGAATTTGTGGCTCGTCTGCTGACAATCTCCATATCAAGGGTATCTCCAAGCAGTGCCACCAGCAGGAGCGTTGTACAACATATGGTAATGTTAGATGGAATCTAAAAGGAATGCAAGGACTATAAAGTTCAGGAATGTGGAGTGGTTCCTTAGTAATATGTTCCGGGTGTCTGTGTTAATTAGATGTACAAGTCTTGTGTCTAGTAAAGCTCGTCTAGGCATCTGTTTTTTTTTTTCTGAGTGAAAGAAAAAAAAAAGGAATTAAATGCTGCTGCATTTTACTTTTGCTCTGTTTCCTGATTAATGAGCGCTCTCTGTAAAGCCAAGAGAGTGTGTGGGGCTGGGAAGGAGGGGGGATATTTATTTCTCAGGGAAAGTTCAGTCAGTTATTCTGAAGTGCACCTTAAACTGTAAATACATCTTAGCACTGGCCCTTCAATGTTGCAGTGAGGTGGCTTAGAGGAAATCCATTCCCTAATTCTTTCTAGGTCCTAGGACACACCCAACAGACAGGAATGCTAGACTTCAGAAGCCACCTTGTTCTTGTTCCGTCTCCCTGAAGCTAGATGCATAACACTAGACAAACGAGGTTAAGAGATTCTCAATGTTACAAGCCCTTTCTAGTCTTTTTCATAGTTCTGAATTTAAAGACTCTGAGATTAGTATCTTTGTTCAGATGCTTGTGCCGTGCTTAAACTCTTGCTCAAGTCAGTGGGTTGACACCTCATGCTCACAGCAGGGAATTCCATTCTTTCTGTCTTGACAGTTGTTCATAGAGATGTATCAACAGATGAAGATGCTTCTCTGAATCATTTCTAAATGCAAAACACTTGGTTCCAAGATAATTTGCATAAATGCATTTGAACCAGACCCAAAAAGCTAGATTGTACAGCATTTCTATCTATTTTATCTCTGTTTTTACAGATCTTGAACATTTATGTTCTTAGTCTGGTATATAAAGAAGCAAGATAGTCGTTGCTCTGCAGGAAGCCTAAGAGCATGACATATACTGCATGAATGACCGTGTAGTAATGATTCATGAATATGTAGTTCCTGAAAAATGTATTAAGAGCCAATATTCATCTGGAGAGCAATTTTTACTCTAAACGATTTTATCAACACCGTCTACACCAACTATCCATTTTGATGGGGAATGCAAGACAGTTCTCAGTGTTTGGTAGTTTAATGTTTATTATGGTGAACCCAGATCTCGTTTTTGTTCTTCTATCCATTTCCTTGATTGCTTGAGTGATATGCAAGGTTAGGCAGGACGGTAGTAAAGCTTTCCACTGACAGAAGTCATTCTCGTTGTCAGTCCTATTGCAGATGTTCATTTTTGCTTGTCCATTTCGCATTTTAATAAGATGCATTTCTGATGCTTACTGAGAACCCAACTTACTGCACCTCACGGCTTGAGTGCTAGGAAGATGTCTACAGGGAAGAACCGCACTTCTAAATGGAAAACTTTGCTGTGTTGCTGTTTTCATCACAGATGAAAAGATCCAATAAAGATTTTCATAATGACAATCCTTGATTGTGCTTCCAAAGCAGCATGTGGGCCAAGCATCGATCGCTGTCACGGTACATCCAGCAGGAATTTGAATGCCCCTGTCCAGGTGCAGCATTTTGCACTCAGCGTGGTTGAACCACGTTTTTCGCACGGGAGCTTATTGCTTGAACTCAATCAAAGGGATGTTGTGTTACCTCTTATAGGTCACAGAAAGTTCCTTTATAACGTAGTGCAATGTGCTGCACTCTGCTTTGCACTCAAAGGCGCTCCTGTCATTTCAGCAGGAGGGTAAGTGCCAGAACATTGGGATCAGTGTTTTTTTTAATACGTTCTTTCACGGGGACAATGATTACTGCAACCATATTCTAAATTTATCCCAAAATTCCAGTAACATATTTCATCTGCCTGTCTTCCCAAAACTACACTCAGCTTAAGAGACTTGACATACCCAGAATAAACATTTTCAAGTCCCTTAGTTAGTGAGTGTAGCCAATATTTTGTGGCAGAGAGCTGAGAAGATAACATGCATAGTATCAAATAGCAACAGGTTTGAAAAGGTTTAATTGAGGCCCACTGCTTGTTGCTTTTTATTGTAAATTCTGTCACAAATAATGAATTTCTACTTTTTTCGTTCATGTATTTGGAAGAAAATGAGAAAAACTATGAGGATGGAATGGATTCATATATTTCATTTGGCAAGGAGGTGATTTTGTTGTGAGAACTAAAAGCCCTAATCTCCTAATCTTGCAAGATGGACATCAAGTGATTGCTGCCATTGTGGCTGACTGGTGCACTGATAAGTCAAAAAAGCCCATACTTCCTGCTCTGAGAAGGGAGAATGCCTAATTTTGGGGCCAGCTGAGGGTGGAAGTCTTCAATTATTTCATACTGTGGCTTAAAACAAGCAAGACACATAGATGCTTTTTCAGGAAACTTGCTGAAGAATTGACAGGATTGTAAATGTGAGAAGATGCAATGCTTACAGTTACGTATTGGATAGAAAGCAGTTAAGAAGGCATCTTGGAGAAACTATGAGCAAGCAAAGCAAGAATGGAAGTATTACCATGATGTAACTAAATTGGTCTTATCTTCTTGTGAAGCAGTGGGATGGTGTGTTGGGCACACAGTGTCTCAGCACTCCATACTTAAAAGTCAGCACCATAAGCTGACTTTTCCCTTTTTCCCTTGCAATACTGCCATCTAATCATAACAAGGAAAATTATAAGCAGCCAATGTCCTAATTCCTATTGTCCATCTCCTATGCTTTTGTTGCTCCCACTCCCAATTCCAGCTCCTGGCCATGGAATGAACTTGCACCCAGTTGCTGCAAACTGCTTGACCCAGGGTAGGATGTGAGCAGGCTGGAAAAACCTCATTGTGCCCGCAGGCTGAGCAGCCGAGAGACAGCAGCTCTTCTGTGCCGTTGGTTCTGTCCCTGTCTTGGTTGAACACTGCAAAGACAACCTTGGCAAAAACTTTTCATGTGTCATAGTTTCAGCACAGTACCAGCCATTTGTTGTTTATGAGGTCCTGGATGTTACATGTCCTAATATTTGACAGGATCAAAGAATCAAGTCCTTCATGGAGTCATATTTGTGGCCATATCTGGTCATTTGATGCTCTTCTTTCTCAAGAAAACTTCTTTAAAAACAACAAATTTCAGTACTTTCAGAGTGCTGGTGAGCTTCTGTCCAAGTTTTATGATTTGGTCTGGTGGGGCTAGCAAATCTTTCATTTCTTCAACTGGGTAGTGGGCTCTTGAAATCTCATCTCAGTAACTTAATTTCTGGACAGCAATGCTTTTTATTAATCTGCTGTAGTTTGAAAACTCCTTAATCCTGTCATCTGGAGAGAGTATTTCCTAAACCACCAAAATGCCACACATTTGGAAAGAAAATACTGCTGTGGTCACTAATTATAGTCTGTGAGCATCAGATAGCTCATGAGATCTTCTAGTATTACTTACAGCTGTAGGATGCCACTATGTTGTGTTCCAGACTGACAGGAAGAAGTAAATATTGTATTTGCCTGCAGTGAGTTGCTGACAATGCTTTGCTGTGTGTGGGTAAGCAAAAATTGAAAAGCTTACTGTTCGATATTAAAACTAATTATTTGAAATCAACATATTGGTTACAACTTACCCTGTGAATGGTGCATCAATCCACAGAGATCACAAGCTTGAAATACTCAAAAAGTTTTAAATATCAGGGCTACTCTGTATGGTATATCTTTATATGAGAAGAATAGGGTTTATGCGTGCAGATTAAGTTATTCAAAATATTGTGGTCATATTCTTGTGTGTTCTTGCAAATGTGTATTGATATTTATACTGCACTCTCCCCAAATCAGCTAGTATAAAAGGTTTTAAATTTGGGAAGGAGATGGCACAGGAGTTGATATGGATAAAGCAGTCAACTGTTTTTCCTTGCATTTGTTTTTTTTATATATTATCCTTTCATTATCAATGATCAGCTGATTTTCCTTTTTAGATCTCAGGGTTGATGTGTGCACAGATCCTGGAAAATACTGAACATGAGATCAAAGGTTCCGTAGCAGAGCACCTTTTATCTTGGATTGATTCCTTGCATCAGCTAATGGAAGGATGTATTTGCTGACCTCCCTAATAGAGTTGGCTAATAAGAATATGTTTTTGCAGAAGAGCTCCTATTAACAAAATGAGTCATGTTTCATATAGAAGCTATTAATTTGAAAATATTAGGCACTTCTACGTATGGAAATGTTAATATTCTCCTTCTCTCAAGTACCATTATGATTTCTAACTACCATGGGCTGAGGGTTTCACAAAATCTGTATTTGGCACTTAAACACCTGTTCCACCTATTCAGTTCATGCAATATTTAGAAGTAATCTATAATGCGAATGAAATTGAGTTCTAGTGTGTTGTATAGCCCTGCAAAACACCTTAAGATGGAGTTTCATAAGATGTATGGTGGCTGGCCTGAGTATGGATCAGCCTGATGTTTGTGTGTTGGTTTTTGGTTTTCCTCCTCCAGAAACCTCTTACGTTAAGATCCGTTTAATCACCACAATTTGTGACAAAGGAAGTTGGTGCTTGCCAAATAAAGGAGACAGAACTTGTAATGAATTATCTTGCTGCAGTGAGAAAGTAGGCTCAGGGGGAATCTTATTGCTGTCCGAAAGGAGGGTGCAGAGAGGACAAAGCCAGGCTCTTTTCAGTGGTGCCTGGTGCTGGGACAAGAGGCAGTGGGCACAAACTGGAACACAGGAGGCTCCCTCTGAACACCAGGCAGCCCTTCCGTGCTGTGCAGGTGACAGAGAGCTGGCACAGGCTTCCCAGAGAGCATGTGGAGTCTCCTCCTTGGAGACCGTCAAAAGTCACCTGGAGGTGGTCCCAGGCAACCTGCTCTGGACAGGGATCCAACCCGATGGACCCAGAGGTCCCTTCCGAACTCAACCATTCTGTGATTCTGTAATGTACAAAACTGCATATACATAAGGGCTTTGCTTCTTTGTCAGCACAGAGGCAAATAATCAAAGCTTGTATTTGGATATAAATAAAAGATGATATTTAAGTGGTGTAGTACTAACCCAATTTGGGTAGTCTCACAGGAAATTAAATGAGATTAAAATCAGTACAGAAATTGTCAGTGTTGCTCATTTGTAGAATGTCATTTTTTTTTGTCAAATGACAGTTAATTCATAAGAAATTTTTGTTTGTTTAAATAATTGAACATGTTTACATTTGACTGAATTGATTTTTCATTCTGCTGTGCAGACATTGGTGTACCATCGAAGTAGCTTTTTGGTAGACCATTTCTGATTTTCCAGTCTTTCTCCTGGTGAAAATCAGTGTAGGGATAGAGCTAGTTCATATTGTTTATATTTTATTTTTATTATTGCTTTGTCACAAAGATACCATCTCAGATTTAAGAAATCCCTCAGCTACAGATGCTGGGAGAGTATACTAGAAAAGAATTATTATACTATTACTATATATTCACCCTCTTATGGTTTTCCTCAGGTATTCTCTTTCAGCAACTTTGAAGGTAGGATACAGGACCAGATGAAATCAATGTGGTTTATTTCCGTATGTTCTTATGTTTTCTATCAGTCCATATGATGACAGGTTTATTTTTATTGTCCGTCAACGATGATTTTTCTCTGATTTTTCTCAGATTATGTTTCTCTGGCCCTGAGAAACAGCTTTTCTGTGCGCCCACTCTGCTAGATAAGGCAATAATAAGTCCCAACAGACTAATTTTAGCAGTATTGGTCGTTTGCTTGGCTTATCTACTATCGATCCTTTTTTACAGCAAAACTGCAGCTTTAAAAAGCTGAAGTAGATAGATAGGGCACTCTCTTTACCTTCATTAGCTATTTGCTTTAGATGCCTCAATCCTAGCAATGTGAACAAATACATGTAAATATATCCTGGGCAGGGATTTTCTCAGTAGTATCTGACATATTTAATACATGTCTCTTGTTTGTTCCCCAGAGTACCTTACCTGCTGAGCTTCCCGGCATGTTTGTTACGCTGTTTACTCTTTCTTATCATCTCATTTTCCCTTCCCTGATACAGAAGAGTGCAGAAATCACAACCCGGAATGGGATGAGCTTTCTTTTCCACCTGGGGGACTAGGGATG
Source organism: Anas platyrhynchos (assembly GCF_047663525.1). Lineage (NCBI taxonomy): Eukaryota > Metazoa > Chordata > Aves > Anseriformes > Anatidae > Anas > Anas platyrhynchos. The sequence goes on from NC_092587.1 coordinate 64,066,050, forward strand.
AAGACTGTCATCAGAATCTTTTGAGGTTCTGGACAGTGATAAAATGGCAGAAATAAATGTTTGAGACAATTCAACAAGGAAAATTAATTCTCAGGCCTCTTTTCTTAACCAGACAATTGTTATCCCTTAACCCTCGAATCTACTTTTCCTTGGTATTGCGTGGTGAAAAATATAGTTTATGATAGTACAGAGACATGTTGTTAAAGACTTTCTATATTAAAATGCATTTAAAAGCACACTTCTGAAAAGAGAAAAATACATTTTGTTTTTCTTGTACCCATTTTCACTCTTCATTGCTGTTTTTTGGTAGCCCTATGTGTTGGTAAAGCATGTGCAGGATAGAGCTTATGTTCATACAGAAAAAGTGCATCTTATGTTGCTGGTTTCTGCAGTCAGTTTCTGTGTAGAAGCACATGAGAAAGTAGATCATTACCCACCCAGTTCCCCTCTCCCATGCCCAGGATTGTGGACTTCTGAAACTAGACTCGGGCAGAATCTTGTAAACCAAGGACTTGATAACTGGACTTACATTTTCTTCTGATAGATTATGATTCTTACAATAAATATTTAGCCTTTACTCCAATACAGTTAAGAACTGAACTCATCTTCAGAACCTGGAAACTGTTAGCTAGTATGATGATAACGCTTATTAGTCAGAAGAAGTAATCACTTTTTCAGGATGATGCTTGCGGCAGTATAACTTCGGCTTTTCAGATATCTCTTGATCATGATCACAAGGTTTATACCCCGTGACTATAGAGAACATATTGGCATACCTAGAAAAAAAAATCAAATGGAAATTCTGCTGTTGTCTATAATACATTTAAGTGATCTCTTTTCTCCTGTTCCCCGTAAAATAAGATTGTGTGAAAAGCCTAACATCATGATTTATTTCTAGGGGTGGATCAAGAAATTTGTACGATGATGGCTCATTGGAATCTCCATCATCAACACAGAGTAACACTATTGTTAATGAAGTTTCTTACACTTTTGCAGTGACACTTTATTTCTTTAGTGATAGTTCTGTCAGAGTTTAGAAATCCTGTCTTCTGAAACTGAAATAGATAGAAGATGGTCATGTCTGTCATCTAAACCAGGTATAGCCATGTTTGTGCTGTCACAAATCAATCCAATTATTACAGATCAATTACTCTTTAACAATGTGTTTAGTTCTATATGGCAATCATAATACATTTCTGCAGATGTTGGATCTCAAATTTTGTGGTCTGGACTAACAAATTTCTTACAGCAGGTGAGAAAACGATATCAAAAAAAAAAAAGAAAAAAGAAAAAAAAAAGTATGTGCACAAATTGCTTCAAAATAAGTTATGCTTTTTAGTGCATCAGGTATTCTATAGAAACTTCCCATACACTTGTTTTACTCCTTGAAAATACAAATAGCTTATTTTTTTCCTTTGCCAGATAAGCTGCTTTGTATTTACTGTAGATAAACATTTTTTAGGTGAGCATTTGCCACTGAATAACTGGTATACTGTGTTTATTGTTTTACCTTGCAGCTATTTTGATGCCATCCACCTGTACACTTAATATGAAGCTAATGAATTGCAGTTTTGGTTCTTCTGTGGCTACAAGTTTACCAGTTGTTTCTGGTCTGCTTACTTTTGGGGTTTAAATTCATTTCTGCTGTTTTGCGTGTGTGCATGTAGGGGTTTTTCATTTGTTTTTGTACAGATGGGAGAAGGACCTAGGCTGCTGCACACTGCCCCCTTAAACCAAGTGAGTCACTTCATGTCAGTCTAGTTCAGCTGAAAAATGTATTGCTGACAACTTAAGCTCTTTATAGCATTTTTTATTATCTTGCCCTTCTGCCGTCTCCGAGGTAATGCAATGTATGTTTGTCTTTAACATACAAGTCTATTTCTTTGACTCTCACAAATTAAATCCTATTACAGTCATAGCTGTATTTTCTATCAGAGCAAAACATTATAAAAATCATCCATTCATTTCCATTCAAATAAGGGTTTTGAAGCCCCTGATCCATTTTAGAAGGGAATATGTAGCATTTCTGGAACTGACAAGTTCTGTTTCATCCCAGCCCTGCTGGACACCTGACATTAGCCCTTTTTTCAGTTTCTTTGCGTGGGCTGCAGCTGAATGTCAGCAGGGACTCCCTCAGATAGCCAGGCCTTTGCTCCTACTGTGCATTCAGCAGAATCCATTTCCCAGAAAGGCTGCCAAAACATTAACTCTTTGAGAATGGGAGAGAGTGATTTCCCATTGTGACCAAACTCTATTCTAGCATTTGGCATGGGATCGCTTTTGAGCTTAATGGAGTTCATCCTCTTACAAAAGTTTGAAACGCCTTCATTGTGAAGAACACTAAAGGAATCGTCATAATACAAAACTTTGTGATTGTGCATGCAGATTTACTGGCAAGGAAAGTACATTCACGGGCTCCTGTAGGTTCTGTCACTTGCTGCTGCTCCACATTTGAAGGTAGACCTTGCTGAATTGTCCTTTGGACATAAAACATACTCTAATTACTGTTTCTTTATTTTTAGAGTAGTAGCAATGTAGTCATGATGACCTAAAGATAAAAATAAGGCAGTTTTTGTTAGGTACTCCAAGTGTATCTATTTCAGACCCTGAAGGGCTTTCCTGGCATTAAATTTGTCTCTTTTTTTTTTCCCCACCCCCAACTATAAAAATAGGTGGCTGAATAAAAGAGATTACCTATAAACTGGCATCTTCAGAAACCTGTTTTTTGGTCAATTAGCACATTACATCTGTCTTTTTCTTTCTTTTTTTTTTTTTTTTTCCTTCAGCCCTGGGTTGTACCCAGAAATATGTGATACAACAAATGCAAACCTGTCCTATGTCTTTCCAAGCACTTACTGTTTTCCACACGCAGAACAGCTTGATCACTGAGCAGATTCGCAGAAAACTGCCAAATACATGTACATCATAAAGCTGTCATTCAGTACAGGATGTCTTGGCATTGTGGTTTTACAGTAGAAGTAATCAGGAAATTTTCAGTAGCTAAGTTTGTCAATAATGTTTTTAATGAGAAAATTTATTGAATCTGCCAATATCAGCAAAACTTGTGTTCGGAAAAGATTTCTTCTCTCTGGAGTGGAATTTCTGATTAAAAATTAGAAAAGAGTGAGATGAGATCAACCCTTGAGCAGGAAATAGACTTATTCAGGGATGCATGCTGGAGTGTGAGAGATTGTAAGGGGCATCTTGTCTAATTCAAAGACCTTGAGCTGAGATTCAGCTTCCCTTTATGGCACTTCAATTCGAGAGATGTAGGTTCAAATTTTTAAGCCAGTCACTAGTCAGATATTTATGCAAAGTAGAATCTCTCAGTCATTTCTGTAAGAATACCTTGTTAGAGATCCACCCCAAACCAGTTTATTGTCCGCTGAGCAAACATACATGCTTTGGATGCATGAAGATGGTGAACAAGAGCTTAAATAGTTATCTCCTAGGCTGAAACTCTGCTAATGCTGCACATGTATCTTAGTGGGACCTCTTTCCTCCCTTTCCTTGCCATCACCCCATATTTCCTTGCTCCTGAACATGAGAGGCCTCAGTGTTCTCCCAGAGTAAGGGGATGTATATGTATGTATGGCATTGTGTTTTGCAGAATGTAAAAATACTTCCCGCCCCGTTGTGACACATTTCTGTGACAAAGTGTTGTATAATTGTGTGTCGTGTTTTTCCTTGTTTCTGGGAAAGAGTAGGTTCTTAGCGTCTTCTTTCCTGATTGTTGACAGGTATCCCCTGAACATACTGATTGTTTTTTCTTGGTATTCTAAAAAGTATGATTTCTGTGCTTAACCTACTTAGAATTTAAATCCAGAAGATTAAAGAGAACTTAACTACAGAAGTGTTCAAAGCCTAGGTGCCTTGCCTCTGTTGCAGATCCTACAGTTCTAATTTAGGCATTCAGCCGTCTCAAATAAAGGATGGGACGAGTTATGCATCTCATTAAGGTAGTTGCAAAGACAATATCTGCAGTGCAAATAACCTAAACCAGGCAATTAAAAACAAACACACAACTGCTCTGAAACACCTTAGCTTGGTAGGTCAAGCTCTGTCTTGCCAGTGTGAGTATGGAAATCCTTCTTTTTAGAAGTATGTCACAATTTAATTCTTTCTCTCAAAATCATGCTGGTAGCAATGCTTGCCTTCTTTTTATCTAAAATTTAGGGATAGAATGGAGATCTTGGCTGTGAAGTATTGACTAAATTCCCTTTTCAGTCTCAGGATGTTAAAATCCACTTCTTCCACTGCCTTTGGAACGGTAAGATGATAAACATTTAAATTAATTGGAAGAATTGCTCTTCAGGTCTTTCTGTTTTCGTGTGTGCAACCAATTAGAATATGAAGCTGTGCTCTCTTCAGTATTTTCCATCAGGCCTACAGAATCTTTAAATATTTCATGCAAAGTAGAAAAGCTTCAATGGGGAGAGATGAAAAGAGCTGCCTGCAGCAAGGTTCCCAAATTCACCAGTGTAGCAAGAGGTGTGTTGCATTACCCTGAGCCCACAACAACAGGGATTTTTGGTGAACTGAATACAAGGAACTTCTGTATCATTGACTGGATTCATACTGTAGGTTGGAAACTCATCTGACCAATCTGCCAAGGTGAGGGACATGTGAATTTGAATCCTGCTAGGCAGAGTAGGAGATTGAATCATGTTCTTCTGCTTGCAGATGTAAATATTGTGCTGCTGGATGAAAGGCAGCCCTTGCCCTTGTGTAGAGCCCAATTAGCAAACTTTTAAGCTGCCCCATGGAGGTAATGTAGGCAGAGGAACAGCTGGCAAGAGGTTGTTTGCACCTTGGGTGTTAACATTTGAGATAAGCCAAAAGGGGCTTAGTACTGCAAAGACAGAAGTACGTTAGATAAAACCAGAAATACCCCTACTAGGGAGCTGTGCTCCCCAAAATATCTTTGTAATTTGCAGATGTAGTTATAATTTGCAGTGAGGCTTAACGACCAACTTGCATTACTGGAAAAAAACAGGGAATCCTCAAGGTGTGAAATAAGAGCAATAAGCTTCAAGCAAAGTACAGGTTGAATATAATTGCTTTGACTTCAACTACGTTATCTTTATTAAACTGTGGAGGAGTGAGATTGGTACTTTACCTAGCAGGATGTAACCAAGCTCAGTGGGATTAAAGGTATTTTTACTTGTCTATTCCTAGATGAGATCATTTCAGCAGTGTTTTTTTCAAGTCAGATTGAGGGTCCTAGAAATCCAATTAACATCAGTGGCTAATGTTACGTGAACATGGAAAAGATTTTGCCTTTCTGGGGTAGTCACTGATTTAAAAGTGAAGTCTAAGAAATGGATGAGAAGCTGATAAAACTTGTCTGTTCCTTCAGAGGGAAAAGGATGTTTTCTTTGAAATGATGTGGAAGGAGAGCTATGATAACTGAAAAACTGGCTTATTTATGATGCCAACTAATAAAAGTTGGTTAAATAATGTTTCATTATTCTGAAAATCGTAAAAATTTGTTGGAAAGCAGAGCAAAGAACCCATTTTGCATACCTCTTTCATGTTAGAAAGGAGTGGGTGTCTAAAGCACAGAACAATATTCTGTGGCTTGTTTTCCAGCTCCTTTGCACATAATGAAGTTTTTCAGCTGAGCAGCCTGGAGAACAGTGATCAGGGTTAACCCCTCCTCTCTTCCATAGCTCTTAATTTTCCCTGGGAAACTGCGTTCATTGCAGTTGCTGACCAGTTCTGTCCTTGCTTAAAACTGATGGATTCCCTTGCGTGCCATTTGTCATTGGATTTAAATTTTATTTCACATCCTGTTTCTGAATTGTATGACAGATTTTGGTTCTTTGGCCCAGAAGTGATAATAGGGTCTTTCCCAGCTTTGGGGGAGATAATTCCTGTGGGTCTATGAGACGGAATATTTGCCTGTGTAACCCGCAATGAGATTCACAGCAGATCAAATTATTAAAATTCGAATGTAGGAATTTGGTTGTGGTGGTTTAGTCCATTGATGTTTATAAATAACCCAAGTTTGATTCCGAGACAACACTGAGTAGAGGAAGTCATCTCATTTAGTAGATGATGTGGTTGCTCAGAAGAAGCTCTTTTCTTGCTTGGGAGAAAGGAAACGCTGAGGAGGCAGTATGTGGAGAGGCAGGTGGAAGCATGTGGGAGCTTGTTAGCTGGAAGAACAACACACAGCTGGGCTCTGCATAAGTAGGGCTTCTCAAAGCCATATTTACAAATGGAATTAACTCCTGTGGAATTGTAAAGTTGTATCTAGCTAGGTAATTCATTTTTAAGTTTAAGGAAATAGAAGGATATTCTCTTGCCTTCTGCTGGTAAGGTCTACTGGTTTTATTCATGTTATATAGGTACAGATAAGGCAAACCTTTTCATGAGCACAGTAGATTTTTTCTTACAGCTCGATCACTGTACGTTTTTGAACAGATTGTAGTAGCTTTGATTGCCTACCTGCACACTGGCACACTTGTAGTAGTGCCTCAGGTTGAAAGCTTGGAGGTTTTCTGACATTCTTACTCTGACTGTGGTTTGGAGGAATGACAAGGAATAAAAATGGAAATCTGCATTTAAAAAAAAAAAAAAAGTGTTGGCTAAAAAGGTTTCCAAATCCAAACTGATTCCTTTGAGATGTTTCTGTTCTTCTCTTGTACTACTGAATGTCAACTTGAAAATAAATCCAAGTGCCTACCAATATATAAATGCAATCTACATTTAAGAAGAGTAATTAATTATCCCCTAACCTAATAAACCTGTGCCAAGTTATCACACAGATTCTGTGACCTATTTTTTTAGATTAATAGCATGACTAACTGCCAAGAATTGTGTTACTGAAATAGAAGAAAAGGCAATTAGAGCACCTTAAATCAGTCATGAAGCTACACATTTAAGCTGATTTCAGTCTATGTTGATAACATAAGGGATAGTTCCACTTTTCTCTCTACCAGCTCCTTGGCTGCACATTCCCAACCCTACACTGTGCCAGGATCAGCACTGGTGTAGTCACTCCATCAGCTGCATCAGAGATCTGGCTGGAAAGACTCTGTTGCTGTGGCTGGTTTTCAGCCAAGTTTTCAGTGACAACCACTTAAGAGAACTGAACTGTCCTCTAACAGGCCAGAACGCAAAAGAAGTACTTCTGGAGTTTTGACCTTTGTAAAGAAAATGGGATTTGACTGCCTTTATGCATCATTCCCTACAACCAAACTGACTGTTAAATCTAAACCAAGTTAAAGAGAAAATATAGTATTTGCAGTACATATATCTAGCTATTGTATTTTCATAGTATCATAAAATCACAAAATGGCTGAGGGTGGAAGAGACCTCTGGAGGCCATCTGGTCCATCACCCTTGCTCAGGCAGGGCCACCTAGAGCAGGTTGCTCAGGGGTGTGTCCAGACAGTTTGTGAATATCCTTAAGGAATTTTATATAGCAATTGTGGTAAATACATTCTTGAAGTAATACTTCAGCCTAAATCTTTTTATATCTTCTCTTGCACAATGTTCGAGTGAAATGAGCTACTTGAATTTATGTCAAACATACAAAATTGGCACCGTCTTTACATTACAGACCTTAACAGAGTGTTTCCAGCATCAAGTCTGGTAACAGTTTATAATATTAACTTATACTTTAGTCCTGGTGAATACTGGGAATAGCTGTATTGCAGATATTGATTTCTGTAATACAAAAGCAAACCCCAGAGAACAAGCCATCTGACTTGTTCACATTCAGACTAAATTGTGAGCACATCTGCCACTCTCAAGAAGCGAGTCAAGATATATCACACAGTGGGTATCTCATCCCTGGTAATCAGACCTTTGTTCAGCATCTTAGTACTTCCTTCTTATTGTCTTAATACTTCTGTCTTACAGAGAGGAACACAAATATTTATCTATATATGAAGTAAAGACTTTTTCCTAGGCAAACTGTGCTTCTCCTATTTTATCACACTTATCTCACTGTACTCATAGTCATTGAGATAGGATTTATTGTCTTGCACAACCACAAATTACTGCTGATCATTGGATTGACTGCACTTTCTTATTTGTAAAGCAACAGTCTCTGTTCTCTACTAAGATCCTCGTGCATAAAATTGTATGCCTCCCAGTCAGCATATACCCATTTTTCTGTAGTTGTATTTCTTTTTGACATGATAAAGCCTCATCTGTAAGTCAACTGAGATCTGGACTATATATAGTGTCAGTACTGAAGACCTAGAGGAGCCTCTGTGGCTGATTACATTTTATTAAATAGTACATATATTTTTATAGACATGTGTCCCTTTGCTTTGCCAAGAGAGTAATTTTCATCCAGGACTTCTTATGCAAAATTCACCTGTAGCATAGACAACTACTCGGAAAAAGAATATTTGAAGCTCTCAGATTTTGCCTACCAGCATTTTTGGATTTGAAATGGTGACTCACTCAGGTTGGTGGAAATGGGAGTATCACTCAAGAAGATTTCTAGTGTTAAGCAACCTCTACCATGCATAAAAGGAGGGACTTGAAAGTACTATAGAAAACCTGGTTTCTTCTCTAAAATTCCGCTTTCAAAAAACAATATTGTTCTGTCAGTGTTGAAGTTTCCTCTTTGTTGGTAGTTGAGGAAGACTGAAGTGGTTCATATTGTCCTTTTTATTTCTCCAGTAGAGGGAATCCTCTGATTTTGTTTGTTTATTCTTTCAGCATATGCAGATGACTATCCAGGCTCTCCAAGATGAACTGCGGATCCAGCGGGACCTGAACCAACTGTTTCAGCAGGACAGCAGCACTAGAACCAGTGAGCCCTTTGTGGCAGAGCTGACAGAGGAGAACTTCCAACGGCTTCATGCAGAGCATGAACGCCAGGCCAAGGAACTCTTCCTGCTACGTAAAACCTTAGAAGAGATGGAACTGCGTATTGAGACGCAGAAACAGACCTTAAATGCACGTGATGAGTCCATCAAAAAGCTGCTGGAGATGCTGCAAAGTAAAGGTCTGTCAGCAAAAGCCACTGAGGAAGATCATGAGCGAACAAGACGGTTGGCTGAAGCAGAGATGCATGTACACCACTTGGAGAGCCTTCTCGAACAGAAGGAAAAAGAAAACAACATGCTGAGAGAGGTAAGTGACCAAGCTCTGGGTTCATCTCCGGTCTTCATTTCTAGTTCTCAATTTCCCGTCCTTTCCATTTCACATCTGTAAGGAAAGAATTTTACGTCTATAAGCTGTATTTTATATTGCAGACAACAGATTTTTTCCCTGTCGTAAAACTTCCTTGTGTGTGATTTCCTGGGGTTTGTGCCTTAGGCCCCACTTTCCCCATTACCCCCATGTGAAACTCTGGAAGTGAATTGAAACGTGGATGGTAAAATGTATTCTTCCATTCAAATTTAGCTTCAGTGAAAGTAGCTACCTGTATTTAGGAGAGAGCTGTGAGAAATCTTTGCAGGAGTAATGGATGATTGCTCTACAGTTTCCATGGAAACAGTCGTCTTGCTGTGAAGGGTATTTGATAAAACTATTAGCTGCCCTGGATGCACAGCCAAAAAAAAGATTACTTAAAGGGACACTGCTGCAAATGTTGCAACCCCTTCCCCCACCTCTCTTAAAACAGAAAAGAAAACACGCTATTACGTCTGTATCGCACAGTAGGGGAGTATGATGACAGGCATTCTTCACTACTCACTATCCCAAACTGATTACAGTAAAATTTAGGATACAGATAATATGAGCATCTTAGAAAAATAAAGGAACATAAATAAGGTGTGGTGTAGCCAGTGTCATTAAATTCCTTGACGTTAAGTGCATTTTCCACTTGTAGTCAACCAGCCTTCTAAAGCATTCTAATTGCTATGCTCCTGAAAGGCTAGTAATTCAGTGTGTGTTGTGTATGCGCACAGGTACGTACTTATATGCATGTATTCACTAATTGTACAATTTTCTGTAAAGATTATTTAATATACATCTCTAGACTGAATGCATGAATTGATGGCTATAGATGTATGTATAATGTGTGCATGGGAATCTATGACTGGTTTTGTACATTGTATCTCTGTTTTGTGGTTCAGATTTTATTTTGACATATACGCAAGATCTAAGCCCCCTCTCTAAGAAGGTGGGGAAGCAAGGTCTTGCAAAAAGGTTTTTGAAATGAGTGTTGTGAGCAAATAAATACTTCCTAATAACTCTTATTTATATGTTTTCCATGGCCCAACCCATTGTACTTGTGCTCTTGTAAGCATTTATATAAGAAAGCAAGACCCCATTGCATTTCTGAGCCAGATTTAGGCCAGATTTATTTTTTTTTTAGAGCAGTAATCTCTTGAGTGTCTGGAGTGAAGATAATATGATTCCAGAGTTTCTACACTACAGTTTTTCCTTTATTTAGTGACCAATGATAATTCTGTTCCAATTCTTGTATCTATTTCAGGAAGAGCCCCAAATGGCTTCCATTTGTTTCTGCTCTAAGTCCGGCAACGTAAATGAAAAGCTGGCGGGAGCTGTGTAATTTTTTTTAGGAATGCGGTTTCTTTTGTTTCTGCTCAATGATGAGTAGATGGTGAAAGATAAGAATTCTCACTTCATTCACACATGTCTGGAAATCATCAATTATTTAAATCTTAATGTTTATGGTAAATGATTTCCTGGAGAAGGTAGAGATGACATTGATTTTCTAAGTGCAAATGCCATTTATCTAACATACTTTAATTACTCTTTACTGCCAACCCATAGCTAATGCACTGAGAAGGATAAGCTGGGAATTCTGCAACTTGTAGCTCCAGCTGTTGATATGATGTAAAAAACAGCCTTGGAGCTGAGCACCTAGGGAGCCTCAGAGACATGGTGCTATGTGAGAGATACCAAGCTTTTTCCATATTGAACTGGGCCTTATCATGAAGGGTTTATTAGCACCCATGTGTTATTCTTGAGCTCCAAGCTCGACTATGTTGACAACTCAGGCTTGTCTGCACGAGAGCTGTGATTTAATGCCAACAGGCAGCTGAGCACCAGCCAGCCACTCACTTGGTCTCCCCAGGTGGGATGGGGGAGAGAACGGGAAAGGTAAAAGTGGGAGAACTCGTGGGCTGGGATGAAGAGTGTTTGCTGGGTAAAGCAAAAGCCATGCACGCAAGCAAAACAAACCAAGGAATTCATTCTCTGCTTCCCGTCAGCGAGCAGGAGTTCAGCCACTTCCAGGAAAGCAGAGCTCAGCACGCATAATGGCTTCTTGGGAAAAATGCCATCACCCTGAACATCCCCCTCCTTTCTCCTTCTTTCCCCCAGCTTTTATTTCTGAGCATGATGCCACGTGGTATGGGACATTCCTTCGGTGAGCCTGGGCCAGCTGTTCTGGCTGTGTCCCCTCCCAGCTCCTGGTGCACCCCCAGCCTCCTCACTGGCAGGCAGCACGAAAAGCTGAAAAGTCCTTGACTTGGTGTAAGGGCTGCTATGCAACAACTAAAACCATTGGTGTGTTATCAAAGCTATTTCCATCAAAAATCCAAAACAGCATCATAAAAGCCTCTACAAGGAAAATCAACTCTATCTCAGCCAAAACCATGACAATGAGTCTCATGTGTGGTGAGTCCAGAAGGCTGGGGAAAATTAGGGTATGTTGCTGAACTGTATCTGACTACCTCTGAAGCAAGTTTACTACCACAGGCTTGCAGACTCAAGCTAGTAAACTTGAAGAGTTCTTGGGCACCATGCTGCTGTGTTCTGTGAGGTCTGGTTCATATTTAATGTCACTGTCCCACAGTTGGAAGTGGTCTGCGTGCAGATCTTCCTAGGTCTATCTGCATCACCTTCCTCACCTAATCTTCTATTATCTGAATATTTATCTGTATTTCCAAATCTGTAAGTTATTTTAGCCGTTTGGTACCCCAAATACTAACTATGCAGTTTCTGAGCTGTCTTGAAGAAAGCCATCTACTTTTTTGATTGTTCTTTAACTGGTATTTCCAGTATCTGAAAAGGTGTGCTAAACTCTTCTTTAGATACTGCTGTTAAAAGAAACATTAATATCCCCAAAGGATTTGCAAGAGCTGGGAGGTCAGAGTGGATACTTTATGTCCTAACACATCAGAAAAGCTGAGAAAAACTTCAGTAGCAGTTTTGACCATCTTAGTCAAAGCAAGTTCTGAGGTGTCAGAATTCACAGGTGCTGGGTTGCATGTGTATTATGCTGTTGGTTAAAAAAATAATTAAAAAACCTAGGAATGATAATAGAAGTCTGCATTTTGGAGGGAAAGGTATCCCTTCATTTTCCAGCTTTGAGGCTTACATGTAATTCAGGTGGTGATGTTGTGACTCAAGGTCATCAGATGGTCTCTCAGATGGTGCGGGTGCAGCGGCCAGCAGTCTGACCTTCAAAAGTAAATTAATTGATTTCTTCAGCTACTGTTATTACTGCGATTGAAGTAAGGTTTGCACTAATTTCCAGAGGAAAAGAAATTCGTAACAGAACCACAAGTCTGAGCTAAGAAAGCAACTAAAGAATAGCTGTACTGGTTCTGGCCAAGGATCACTTAATTGAAAGTTTTCTGTTTCAAATAGTGACCGTACACAGACATCTAGGAAAAGGTAAGAGCAGGGTAAACACATTACTTTTCTGTAACACTCTCCCATCTTCCAAACGATTTACACCTTGGGTATTTCCTGAACTTGTGATTTGTCAGCTAAGTATCCTCCATGGATCTGCCATCTAAGTACTTGGTCAGTGTCTTATTCAGCCCGTGTAAACTTTTGCATCTGTGGCATCATCTTGTAAGTGGTTCTGTAGTTCTGCTCTCTGCTGCAGGAAGAACCTGTCTCTTTTCTTTTGGGGTTGAACCTGTCTCCCAGTAGCTTCATAGATGGCTCCTTGTTCTTGCACTGGAAGACAGTGTACAGGTGATCACTACTGGGATTCTCTGTGCCAGTTGTGAGTTTGGATTTTTGTCATATCCCTTTCAAGTTCTCTCTTTTTGCAGGCTGAAGTCATTTGCTACTTAGTTGTTCCTCATGCAGAAGATATTTCATGTCTTTCCCCATCTCCCGGAGAACTGTCTCAGTTTACCATATCTAGCCTATGAAACGGATTTTCCTTCAGATAGCGTGAGGTATCTCTTATCAGTTTGGCTCTGTTGAAATTTTTCCGAATATTGTCCTGAATACCATGAAGCTCAAGTAATCTCTCCTTACATATCCAAAGGAAAGATCCTGTATCAAGCATAATGTAGGTTGTATTTGGCAATTCACTGATACAGATGGCAGTCTCTCATGAACATAAAATAATGAAAAATTAAATGTCTTATTGAACATCTGGATGCAGTGACTTCAGCAGATGACAGTGTGATTGCATCACATTCCTCTTCCCTGGAAAACAAGCTTAAGCTTCATAGCTTATAAAAAGATGTTGCTATTTTGAGTACCCCTCAAGTCTTAGTGAAAATTATTCATATTGCTGTTGGTATTTTAGACCTAACTTTGAGAAACAAGATTATTATCATACCAGCAAGAAATACTTGATGAAATCCAGCAGCTGGACCTGCAACTTTCAGAATAGCTCCTGACTGACGTTAACTGCCCCTTCATTGTTCCAAACTCACCTGCTGCAGAATGATCACTGATGGCAGTGACAGCACATAGCTCTAAAGATAACGAAGCTTGCTGTGCTCTTTTGGACATCCTTCCCGCTCCTCCCAAAATGCTAAATGCACTGAGTAGATATATGTCCTTTCTCTACTACACAGAGTAATAGATACACCAAATATCAGTGCAATTTATGGAAGAATATTGTGTGATTGTGTCCACATCTGATGTTCTAGAGACTAGGATTACTACGGTCAAACTGCATTTCATAATGACAGTCCAACACAAGTACACTAACTTGGTTAATCCTTTCTCTTTTGAATTGTTCATTACTATCTGTCTTTAGGAATATATTTACCTGAACAAAGACCTGTGATTATACACTAATGGTGTCGCAGCCAATAAAGAGTAACTTCTTGAGAGTTTTTGGAAAAAAAAAAAAAAAAAAAAAAAGAACTGGCCCAAATTTCCCATCTGCCTAGAAGAAAGAATAAAAACAAAACCATCTGCATTGTTTCTACCCAAGGGGAACAAAAATAGGCTGCTCAGTGTGTATTATTGTCAGATACAGTAGACTTCAGCAGTGTTGTCCCATTTTCATGTTCTTTCACAAGGGATATCAGGACAAACTTTCCAACAGCAGTTCATGTGATGATGAGCTGTTTGTCTCTGGGTTGTTACCGGACACATATGCGCTACCAAGCGAATCTATCTTTGCTCACAGCAGTGCTATGGCATGCGCTCACTGGAGTCCTCAGAATATACTCACACATCACTGCATTCCTTACGCTCAGATAGGGATAGCCTTTGATGTCTGCTATCCTAAGGACCGAGAACAGTGTATGAGGGGAAGTTCCCAAATGTATTCTCTTTTTATTGGCCACTGTGCTCAGTGGTATCTACCTGATCCTCCTCCGAAGCCTTTAATCCCATAGTACCTTGTATAATAAGCATTGAGGGTCCTGACAACATGCATAGCCCTGACCTTTGGCTTTTCCTGAAAAGGTGCCACAGAAGTCATGCACAGTGCTAGTCCTTCTTACTGCATAAAAGTTCTAACTTGTCCTTGCAATGAAGGATATGTAAGTCCTGCAAACGAATTGTGGCGGAGATTGTATGAGGCTGCTGTCAACACCTTCAGCAAGAGGTCAGAAGCAACTCTCCGTTTAAGTCAAATGGTGATCTTGTAGCCTTAGGGTTCTCCTGGGAGAGGGGAGTGGTTGGTGCAAACTTCGAGGCCAAGCAGGCATTGAAAGTGGGGTGAGGCAATCATTAAGATGCCAATGTAGTAGTCAGAGTGGTGATGTATTTCATCATAACGAAGGAAAACAGCCGTTTGAATTAATTGACAAAAATTAGACATAAAAATATAGGAAAGAAAGCTGTGAATCCAGCCCTAGGACAGATGGCTGGCTATCGCCTACTATTCCAAAAGAGAACGGAGGCAATATTCCTAGAAGGTTTCTTCCTGGGTCAGTTCTAGATTCAAGGTTTGCATAATAGCATGGTATGGAACAAGGAAAGAGTAACCAGCAGTAGCTTTGCATTTTGCATCACAAAAACTGTTTGTTAGTAAATTGCAGGTTTAGTTGAATGATATTTTGATTTTTTAAAATAATTGGGTCCATTCAAACGATGCATATTTAATACTTCCAAGTGCAAAACTAAATTAAGGAGTTAGGAATACAGTATTTAACAGGTAAAGGGTGGTTTTGTATGTAAGGTAGTTGCTGAAATGGATCATTCATAGGGGTTGACATTTAAAATGGGCTTAAGGATAGAGGTTATGGCAGAAAAAGCTATTATTTGTTTTCATCTTCAGAGTGCATTGAAATGGCAACCCCACAACGTCCACTTTGTGAACTATTTTATGGTAACCTAGCGTGGCATTATTACAAGGACTGATCCGTATTTGTAGCTTTCTCAAATCAAACAGTGCTTACTTTATTATAGGAAGTAACACAGCATTTCTGTGAGCCTTCATTCCAGTGTCTCCACTTAGAGTATATTTCTGGCACAGCAGAGAGCAGACCTACTAGGCTATAATACAGATGTAGCTGGCTTAGCTTTAAATTATCTAATTTGATGCAGTGACAGCTAAACAGGAGGAGCACAGAGCTCAGTGAGAAGGGTAGGTAGGCTGTGCTGTGTGAATGTACCATCTGAGGACTGCTGAACAGTGATTTTGCCATTTTAAAATGCCCTGTGAAAAGAAAGGTTGTTTGCCTTATCTGAGCAGATTTTAATTAACTGTGACAAGTTGTGCAAAGAAGTTCTTTTTCCATGCATGTGTTAAAATTCTTACCCTTTTCTGCTCCAGGCTTAGAGAAGGATTTAGCAATTTTAATTAGAGCAATTAGAGTTATCTCAAAGAACGCTTTTGTCCTATTCCAAGATTTTGCAACATAAATAAGACACACTTCTAGAGAGAGGTTAGCAGTAGTATATAGCCTGGTTCACAAGCTGGAACTTTCATGCCATTGTAGTACAGAACACCTTTCTAATGACTTAAAAAATGAAGTTTCTGCTTTGTTCTGCTGCTTTTTCATTCTTCTAGCCAAGGATAGCAGGGAGAAAGTATTTAAATCAAGATAATTTAAATAGTTCCTGTGTTGGTTAGAATCACTGGATTTCTTTAGTTTTCAAGCATATTGAAATTTTGTAGAACAAAAGTCGAGAATTTGGGCTATTGCAACGTGAGAGCAAAATGTGCAAAGAACAAATTATGCATGCTTTTATTTGATCCTGTTATAGTTTGGAATGTGTTATGTGGCCTTAATAAAAGAATGATGGCTAAATATTTTTACAGTAATTATTTTCATCCTTCCTTGATTTAGGGTTGGTTACATGACATTTCTTTGCAGAATAGTTTCCAACCCCAAAAAATAGGTTGAAAAATTAGGGTGAAAAATGATTTATTTCTTTCATGTCTTTCCAGACTACAAAGAAATCATAAACACCTTCCAATTCTTATATAGAAAATCTCTGATTTTTGTGGAGTTTAGTTAATTATTTAATAATCGGCAGTAATTAAGTGAATAGAAAAAAGCAGAACTACAGCTATCCACGAAGCTTTTTTCTCTGTGTAATAGTTATGATCTCATCAACATGAAATAATCTACAAAAATTTCAATGTGCTTATTCATACGCTTTTTTTCAGCATACAGGCCTAAAATTATGAGTTTACATTTTTTTATTTACTGTGTTATACACTTATTTCAAATAAATTATTGCTATATGAATGAGCTACTGAAGCTTCAAATAGGTATGTCTTTTTTTTTATTTAGACAAAGCAAAATTTCTGACTAATAGTTCACTTTAGCACCTCTGATTCCCTTAGGTGACATTTTTAAAACCATCTGAAACAATTAGAGAGGCAGAAACCAGTCTGAGGTTTATAAGTAAAATAATTAAGCTTTAATGCCTGTTGATACCTCCTTATATTCAAAGATTTTGCTTGTCAGTATATTTTACATGACTGTCTTTGTTTACAAATGACAGCTTCAGGCATACTTTCTTTGGAAGTGTTAATGTTATCCTACACCTTTCTTCAGCAGAGCTGATGTTTGTGGAACTTTGTTTCTGTAAGTGTGAAACTTCTCAGTACAGGAAAGTATAAAAGTAAAATTTGAAAATACAATTAACAATTTGGAAGCTAATTTAAGAAACAAGTAGAAAACATAGGTTTATTGCTCTTTAAGTAGGAGAGAAGAAAAGATTGAATAACACATATATTAAATAAAGTTATAAATTAACAGTATTTTAATTTTTAATCAACTTTTCTTTAGCTTTTGAATTTATACTCCTGTAGCCAACACTTCAGCACAATGATTTACTACTTAAAACTAGTAAGATGGTCTGAATTGGTCTCTCTCATCTTTGTCTCCTGCTTTTAATCTACTGCTGAAGTTTTGGAGGATTTTGTGTTTGTTTTCTGCTGATTGGAACATTGAGATGAACTGGAAACTGTGTGGTAGTTATCACTTTAAGTGATACCTTTGTAAAGGAATTTTGTGTGTGCTAATATCTTAGTTCTTGGTTGGATTTTGAAATCACTGGCTGAATGTATTCATCAAATTGCAAAACATCAAGATGAATTTCTTTAGCTAGGAGTATCCGAGCTCCAAAGCAACTGTCGCCCTCCATTATTGATTTGTGTTGAATTTCCAGCACATGATTCAAAGTTATGCTCATTACTAATATGAATAATTTATTGTTCAGGGAATTACATCGATTATGTTCACAAATACAGGAAATGAGACATACAGAAGTAATTTCTGAAGAAACTACTATGATTATTGGTTCCAAACTTCTATAACTGTATTTTTTCAGTAGCAAAACTCTAATACTAATGAGATAAATTATAGAGGACTCTTACTGCACATTCTTTTTTTCAGTCCAGTTTTATGTGTTGTTGAAATATAGGTCAAATTACTGGGCTTGAGCACTTCTTAAAAAATACTCGTAGGAAACCTGAAACTAAACAATTGTGATACTCATTTGCTTTCTGCTCCCAATTAGTAGAGATAATTGCATTCTGCAGAATAGTCATTTCATGCAACCTCCTGCTCAGTTTGGGACTCTCCAGTGATGGGGATTCTGCAACAGCTCTGAGTCCTATTCCAGCATGCTAGGGACACGCTTTAGTGGTAGACTTAGCAGTGCTAGATTAACAGTTTGACTTGATGATCTTAAAGGTCTTTTCCAACCTAATTCTGTGATTCTATGATATTGTAAGTCAAAATTTACTGTTACATCTTTTGCTGTTGACTCTCGTCCTTCCACTGTGCACTTCTGTAAAGAGTTTGTCATAATCATCCCTGCAGTGTCTGATTAGATAGCTCTAGACATCAACAAGATTCACCCCCCAAGCCCTTTCTTTTCAGCTGAACCAACCCAGTTCTCTCATCCTCTCTTACATCGTATGTTCCATATCCTACTCATATTGATCTGTTGGACTCTGTTCAGCTTTTCAATGTCTTCCTAATGCTGGGGAGGCCAAAGTTGGGCGGGCCCGATACTCCAGGAGTGGTCTCACAAGAGCCAGATAGAGTGAAATAACTGCTTCCCTCATCGTGGTATTTATACTGTTGCTAACAAAGCCCAGGAGAATACGGTTGTCTTTTTTTCTATTCTTCCTTCCAGCAAGACCACACTAGTCATGTCTTCCCCAAATTAGATATACTCTGGAAACCTGCAGAGAGTGCAACCTATCCCATAACCTGGATTGTTAATAAAAGCACCGTACAGTATCAGCCACAGTATCAAGCTTCAAGGACTGGCAGTAGTAAGCAGCTGCCCATTGGACGTTATATTGCTGTCCACCAAACGCAGTTTGAGCCTGACAGTCCAGCTAATTTTCCGCCTACCTTATAAACCACTTATCCAGTCTGTATGTCACCAATTTGGCTACAAGGATGTTTGGAGGCAAAGTCAAAGGCCCCAGTAATTCAGGATATGCCATACCCACTGTTCACTGCTTGTCCACGAGGCCAGTCATCTCATTGTAGAGGAAAATCAGGTTAGTCAGGTACAATTTGCGCTTCTACACAATTATAGATCCATTTGGTACATTAAACAGCTTCTAAAAGTAACAATGATAGTTTATGCTGACACTGAACTACATTCCTGAAATTTTCTTTGGTTTATAATATTTGCATTTCATTATAATAGAAACCAGGGTGCTAAATTCTTTCAAAAATTTAAACGTGAAAGATTGACAGAAGCCATCTGGGAAAATAAACTTTAAGTACAAGTGTAATGTTTTCTGAGTAAGGCCTGGACTACATGTTGGAGAATAAAAACAAACATTAGATAACTACCCGGTCTGCTGAATGATGCAAAGATCATGCTGCACAGAACATCGTATTTGACCATGTAAAGGCATGGTTAGGCTAGTTACATTTTTTTTTCCTGTGTTGTTTTGAATTGCACATTGTATCATTTTTAGCAATTTTTTTACTAAAAACAAATTAATGCATGGAAGAGCACCTTCTTCAAATATTTTTCTCCTTCATTCTCCATGTGATACATGCTGCCTGATTAGCTGGGTTCTGCAGGAAATAGAAGGCGTGTCCTCTTCTGCATTTGGAAAGTGCTTATCTCATGGTAATACTGAAAGACAAGTTGCTGTATTTTTAAGCATGAAGCCTACTTCCCTGAAAATGTCATCACTTAAAGTGCACTTTCATGTTTCTGAGAAATTCCTTGCAAAATCACATGTGGGAGTAACTGGGGGAGTAGCAATGAATGATATGGCCAGGATATTTAGGAAGAAAAGGTTCTGAATAAATTCCTCCCTTCATCATCATGTGCATGTGTTATAAGTTGCTAATATTTTCTAGATGTAGTGCTGATACTGCTCAGTATTGAGGAGTCCCTCAATTATAAACTATAATCCGTAATTTCCAATTGTTTTTGCACTTCTTGGTCAGGAAAAAAAAAAAGCACCAAACTAAATACATTTAAAATTTGACATCCTTCAGATATTTTGGGGTGCATTAAAATTACATTATCACAGATATCCTTTACATATTTAATGTTCTTAGTACGTTTGATCAGCTGTTCCATGTAATTATGCTAGATAGAAAGTTATGGTATTATTTCTCACAGGGATACACTGCTACCTTGCAGACCTAGTTGTAATAAGACCTAGGTAATAAGATACAAACATTTAGTTTATATCTTGTTCGAAGAAAAGGAAAATAACTATTCTTAATTAAAAATTGGTAGTGATGAAATGCTGAAGTGAAAATTCATCCCTTATTATAATTTGTTTGATTCAAAGGGTAGACAATGTTGAATCTTATCAATCTGTTGTGGAACAGTATCAGTTAGATATGAAAGTTCTTTCTGCATGAAGGTAGAAGAAATGAAGGATGTTTTATTACTTGATCAGAATGGATAAGTCACAAGAAAAAAGGATTAGTTTTGTATTTTTCTGACCCTGATACCTACAAGTGGCCCTGCACTTTAATTATTGTGCAGCATCCTGTTTTGAAGATGAAAGTACTAATTTTCAAGCTTCTATGTGGCATTTGTCCACAGTATAATCTGAATATGTCAGAGAGATACTAAGCTTTCTCCTTTCTGCTGCAAGGATAAGTGCATAACTTATATTTCAATGTTAAGAAGGATGTTTTTGCATGATGTTCTTCTAGCAGCCGTACTTAAATTTGTGTTATAGGGAGGTTCGGTGTGACTGTGGCCCTATTTTCAGTCTTGTCAGAATCATAGGCAGGTTGCCAAAATCAAGTCCTTACTATGCACTTGAGAGGTGGGAGGTGTTGTTTTTCTGCAGGTTATAATTCACCTAAATTACAGAGAAGCTATTTAAGATGATAGAAGTAGGACGCATCGTTTGCTGTTGTGCAAAGCATCGTTGCAGACAGTGGAGAGACAGCCTTTCTAAAGAAAAAGCTTAAAATAATTTTCTATTTGGGAAAATGCTGTGCAATGTCAAAAGCAGACGCTGTTGTGCCAGCATCCCTTTAATGACATGCTGTTCTCATACTGGGTGTTTCATCTACTGCATTTCCGTAGTAGGTTGCTTGTATGGTCTAAGGTCAGAGACTATGTCTCTGCACAACTGGAAATGATCTAGTACATAAATGCACCACTAAAATAAAAACAATATATTATTCAAAATAGATTTCTGACATATTTGTTTTTGACCTCTTTATCTTTCATTTTCTCAGTTTCCAAAAGTTCACAGGAATTTGTTTGTTTTTCTTTTCTATTATCAAGCTTTTTAATTTTCTTCTACAATAACAGTCCTTGGATGCTTGTACAGCTGACATGCAGGAACAGCTGGGGACATAACTTTATGCATTTAGTGAAAGTTCATGCTATTCTGAATAGGATACTTTTCACCTTTTTGACTTATCAAAGCTTAAAATGGTGAAGAATCATTTTCAAAATTATTCCTTTTTGCCCATACATGTATTTTGTGTTAGGAAACAAACTTGAGTAGAACCAACTTTTCAATCCTGAAATGTAAGGGTCTCAAACCCTCTTTTCTTCTCCTCCCCCATAGCCTTTTTTTTTTTTTTTTTATTAAAGTGGACGTGAATTTGAGAATGTCCACAACATGTGACTGGGGTGTCTTCAACTGTGGACAGTTTTTACTAGTTTTCTCTCAAAGAAGCTGTGTCATTCTTTGAGAGGCGTTGTTTTATGTGTGTATTTTCAGTTGATGTTCTCATAGTCAAGCAAAGATTACAGAATAATTTGGTGTTACAGCACATAGGGTGTGTGTTAAAAAGAGTGTTCTCAAACACCACCTCACTCAGTGTTCTGAGTACATGTGCCTTTACAAAAAGGCCACCATGGGTCTTACTTTGTTGGTTCATCTCAATCTGAGAATCACAGGAAAAGACTTTGAGAATCTAAGGAGGGTGTGGAGGATGTGGGATATGTGAGCCCCTGTTGAAGAATAGTTAGAAGTCACTCTCATTCAAATGTTTGTGTATTCTTACACAATAGATCATTCCAAGCCATGCTGTTCACTTCAACCAAATAGGTAGTAAATGCATTGAGAGTTCATCAAAGACTACAGAACTGCCATTCAAGAGAAATAAAATATCTGGATGCTTCTCCAACAATATGCTGTTTGGTGAATGCATGAATAGAGTTACTGTGTCCACTCTGGAAACTTAAAAATAGGTGTTGTTTCAGTGTTTTTAAAACACTATACAACGCTACTTTTCTCATTCAAGTAATTGATTGTATGGAGCAAGTTGCATGTATGACTACCATATAATATGTTCTCTTCATTCACCATCTGTATTGAAAATACAGGCTTGTGGATGGCTTTTTGGATTTGTCTTCCAGGGATTTCAGGGGACTGGGTGGCTAAACTATGCATGTGTACTCAGATTGTTAGGTTAACTGGTATGACAGTTCATAACCTTTGGTGCCTTTGGGCACCAAAGTACTTTCATGTCATATAATAGTAACATCCTAAACATATTCACATGCCTACATTTAATATTACCGTTTGTTGTAAGGACAATATTATTTTAACACTAATAATGAAAAAGTGGAATACGTTTCTCCTCTATTTCCATTTGTTGGTTTGAAACATCTACCTACTGCATATGGGAGAACAAGCTATTTCTGCTTTCTGTCATTTTATTTCATAGAGAGCTCTGTGAAGCATACTGCTTCTGTGAATTGGTATCAACAGAAATATCACATGGACATTTGTATCCTCCTGTTTGCAAACTCCAATATTTAAAGCAATGTGATAGCCAGTCATATACTTTTGGCTGCATACTAGCCCCAGTGGAGAAAGATTTTCATCCTATATCATTAAGCATTGCTACTCTGGAGTAAAAAAATTGAAAAAGGCTTATCAACACAGCTGCACCCTATAGCTTGTTGAAACAGAAACCACAGCATTGTTTTCAGTAAGCATCTAGTCAAATAAATGATGTAGACACTTCCATGTGAAAATAGTATCCGTTTAGATTAGCTTGCCAGGTAGATTATAGTTTTCTTTTAGTGGATTCATCTGTCATTTTAGCAGTTTATTTTGAGTAAGTACATGGTAAGTATTGTTGTGCCTTTTCAACTGAGATGGTGATTCTGTTGAATGAACATTTGTGTATCCTTTCTCTCATATGAGAGATCATAAAACAAAATAAAGGAACTGGTAACATCAGAGAGCAGTGTTGAATTATGCTGTGAATTAGAAAGAGAAAGCTGTAGTAATTTTGTTTTTATTTGATAAATGGCTCAAAATGCCTGTAGGCTAACTCTTGCTTTGTTTTCTGCTGACACAGGAGATACATCGACGATTTGAAAATGCTCCTGACTCAGCCAAGACAAAGGCTCTGCAAACTGTTATTGAGATGAAGGTAAATGGTTGCATATAGCCAGTAGGAGAGCATATGCTTTGTAAAACAGATTTTCATAGGAAAAGCGACTGTATCAAATACCATACTATTTTGCAAGTCTTCTTACAGAATTTAACTCAATAATTTAATTTAAAAGAAATATATTTATTTTTTATTATTTTATTATTGTATTTTATATTACTGATCAGGGAAGACACATAACTGCTTCACAACACAACGAAAACTGCTTACTGCCTGCCTACAACAGTGTATAGAGATTTCTTTCAGTTAACTAATAGTCCATTGTATTGCAAAGATGAGTGTGATGTATTAGTGGTTCTCTGTGATGATGTGGTTTACTTCCTTTTTACACTATCAACCTTTGAAATTCATCGCTTCACCTTCCATGTGTTAATAACATTAGCAATTTGCAACCTCAAAATCCACTTAAAGAATGGGTCATACAACTAGAAAGATGCCATCTTAAATGCAGCTTTTCTGGATGGATTTTCCTCTCTTTCTCCCTCTTTCTTTGTCTGAACCTTATTATTTTGGTTTCCTTCCTTTTTTCCCTTCCAACTCAGTCCATTCCATCTCAGTGTTTTCCGTAGTCATTTCCCATCTTTGTGCTTTCAAAGCCTTTCTTTTACTGTCATTCTTTTATTAGTCTTTTTTATGGTTCAGAGCAATGAGAACTAATTTACCATCTGGTAACAATACGCAGTCTTATTATCAAAAGAGAAACACAGGTATTTCTTGGAAATTATATGAGGGCTGAAATTAAGATACTGATATAAATTACAGTGTAGAACTTTACCTTGATACCTCTGTAATTTTTTGTAGCAAAAGTCTGCTTTCCCAATTTTAACTTGAGCATCAAAAATTAAGCAGGGAATCAGACTACATCTTCAAAATGGTCCTTTAGAACAATCGTATCTTATGAATAAAAAAAAAAAAAGGTCTTTTAAGCTCTTATTCAGCTATGCTTTGATTATCACACACATACAAAAAATGAAGGATTGGTCTATATAAGAATGGGAGATAGTTTGAAATCTTGTATTTCAGGAAAGACAAAATATTTTGAAGACACTGACTTAAAAAAAAAAAAAGCTACTCTAATGGATTGCATTTCATAAAGGCATATGCATGTAATAGAAAATGTGTGTGCAACTCTGTATGCTGTATCAATCAGGTTTTGCTGTTCCTAACACGTAAGACTTCTAAAGAAACAGTAAATCAGGTAAACTGAAAACCTCTGTTCATTCTGTAGAACCATGAAGATAATGGCAGATAGGCTTTCTCATTGTTCCAGGTGTACATTTTTAAATGATGGACATGTTTTATATGTTGTGTATATGAATCAGAATGCATGAACATCCTTTACTGCTTTATATACACAAAAAAGATTGCTGCACATCTTTCTTGCTTACAGTGCTTTTAAGTTCTCCATTTGTGACCCGGCACACAAATTACTATTAACACAAACCTTTTGTTTTTCTTCTCTCCCTCTCCCTCTCTCTCTCTCTCTCTCTCTCTCTCTCTCTCTCTCTCTCTCTCTCTCTCCCTTTCTTTTTTTTTCTTTTCTTTTTTTTTTCCCCATTCTTGCAGCCATGTTATGCTGCTCATTCAGTTAGAATTAAATTTCTTTGTTTTATGCTGGCTTAGCCTTACAAGGCAACCTTTTTTCGTAGTCCTTTATTTATTTTATGTATAATGTGTCCAAGCCCCTAGCCATGTTTCCTCTCAGTACTAAATCCTTGTTTGCCTTGAAAGGTGTAAAAAAAAAAAAGAAAAATGAGTATTTGAGCACTCAGATAGATGTTATGCAAGGAGGTGTAGATTTGTTTCTGTAAAAACTTAGGGACAAGATTTCAAGGGTGGGTACATGTCCAACAAATCATTTCATATTTTACTTTTAAGATATATTACCAAATCATCTAGCTGTATGTCACTATCTGTTTCTTCTAATCCTTTTCAGGATTCAAAAATTTCTTCCATGGAGCGTGGCCTCCGGGATTTGGAAGAAGAGATTCAGATGTTGAAGTCAAATGGAGCTCTGAGTACAGAGGAGCGTGAAGAGGAAATGAAGCAAATGGAGGTGTACCGTAGTCATTCCAAATTCATGAAAAATAAGGTATTGAGAAAACTGTGACAGTAGTAAAATAAAATGAGCCTTAAGAAACCGATAGAATAAATCTTAAGGAAAGTACCTGTGATCAGGGTTCCCATTCAAGTTCTGGCAAATAGTCAGAGTTTATTTGTTTGTTGTTCTGAGCCAATAAAATACCTTTAAAATAATTAAGAGAATTTTAAAGACAAATTTCAAAATAGCATTATGATAGTTGTTTTATTTCAGAAGTATTTTGTGGTTATGTTTAGACTATTGATAATCCGTTATAGTTTCAAGTTTTATTTTGTCTATAGTCTTCTCGAATGTAGTCTATTGAGAGAGAAAAAAAAGTGTGTTTCTTTTTGTGACCTGTTGAATAAATTGTTTTATTATGCAAAGGCTAAAAAGAACATGAACTGTCAGTATAACAGCTTTCCATTATGCTCTTCTTGTAGTGGAGTCAGAATATGAGTAGATCCTACAACAGTGGTCATGCCACTATTAATTTATGCACTTGGGAATATTTGTGCCTCAGGACAAATACAACAGTGAGATATGTTGGTCCTCAGACATAAAGATGAACACTGCAGTGTCAGTGTATAGCCAAAATTGTGCTATAGACAAATATCAATTGCTTCTTTGTTTCTCTCAAAGAAGTGTTTCTCAGTCTTCTAGGTAGGGAACCCTAACATCTTCTAATAAAGATTCAGGCTCCCTTGCACGGTAAATTTAGGTTTATTGTCAGTAGCCCTGCTTTTCATAGTAACTTGTGCATACTCCTTAAAAGCAGTGCACAAATCTCTGGAACAGAGGTTGAAAATTGCCATGTCCTGAACAGTTCCAACCTACTGCATTTATTGTGCTTTAAGTAACTTGTCTTATATAAAGAATGCTGGAGAAAGTTTCTTGGAAAATTACTACTTGCCCTAAAGAAGAAACATAAAGTAAGTATATGTTTCTTCCAGTTCCCTCACATCAGCTCACTGATTTACCTCAAGATAACCACATCTATTCTTTTACACTTTCCTCCTTTATCCTACTGTTTTGCTTCTAAGAACTGAAGGATACCCCCTTCCAAATTAGGAATAGGGGAGATGCTTTTCTTCTTTCTATCATTTTTTTTTAAAAAAAATTCCTTGTTCTTTTTAATTTCTTTTATTCTTTCCTTCCTTTCTTCTTCCCTTATTAGCAACAATTTATTTTTCCTTCTCCTCTCCCTCTGTGTTCTTACAGATCTGTCTGTTCAGCTACTTGATTAATTTCTGGGTCTATTCTGTCTACTGCGTCTGCTCATTACATTTCCTGCAGAAAATTTGTTCCCTTTTGGTAACTATTCGCTCATGAGTCATAACCAGCTCCATTCTTTATATCTTGCTATCCTGCTCTGTTTTTTAAACGCACAAAACTTTATCGGGTTTTCTTTCAATATTGTATTGTATAGTCATATGTGACTGTATCTTGATAATTAACTTTTTTTTCTCTTTACTGCAAAACCTCCCTTTTCCTGTCCTGATTTCCTGATGAATTCCAGTTTCAAAACTGTTGGGTGAAGTGCCCTATATTTGACATATATAAACATAACCATAACTATACATCTTTGTTTCATAACCAAATATTTGTCTGGCAGCCTATGTGAAATCACAGAGACATAAAATTCTGTTTGAGAAGACTTAATGAAGAATAGACGAGAAAATGAGTGACCAGTGTTGATCCTTCTGTTCAGTTCTTTGTCACTTTTAGTTACTTGTTTGAAACAGGCTAACTAGAAGATGGCAAATGATAAATATTTAAAGCATAACAATGTCGTGACAGGTAGAGCAACTGAAGGAAGAGCTAAGTGCCAAAGAGGTTCAAGGGGAGGACCTGAAAAAAAGAGTGGCTGGTCTCCAGGCCGAGGTCTCTGCCGTAAGATTTATTTTTTGTGTGCAGTGGCCATGCACTGGGGCTTTCTAGCTCTCTTGCTTTCGGGGTAACTTTTCTTCTCTTACCTTCCTTAAAACTTTGTATAACCATAGAACTAACAGCCTGCTCAGCCCTGTAGCTGCATTTTATTCACGTGGTTTTGGTGTCCATAACATCACTCTTCAACTGAACATTTATATTAGTTCTATTGCTTGTTTTTTAACGGTATGATTCATTTAATCAGTAAGTTATTTTTCTCTATTGAAACAGATTTTCAAAAGCATTCAGCACCCATTCTGGGGCCAGACTTTCAAAGAGATTCACTTTCCCTAGTGGAATAAAAATTATTTATAACATTTCAAAATCATGTGCTGAATCCTCTTAACATTCTTTCACAAGAAAATGGCAGAAATTGGATGCTGAACACTTTTTAAAACTGACTTCTTCATATTAGCAGCATGAACTTAGGCTCTTCCTTTGCTGTGAAGGTAGTGCATTTGCTGAGTGTTCATAATGTCCCATCAAGGACGTGGGAGAACCCATTACTACCTTAACTTCCTTTGCACTGCATTCTTCCAAAAGAGCTTTAATGCATTTGCAGTGTGGGCTTACTTCTCCGAAACAAGGATTTCTAAATATAATTACGTTGGGGTGCTACTTCAGAACTTTAATGTAAATGAATGTGGTTCTGTTCAGATGAGAACAATTCATCAAAACACAAATATTTAGGGTTAGCATCTCTTCTAAAATGGCCTGTTCCAAAGAGAATTTATTTTAAAAAAGAAAGACCAAACTGGGTTGAGAAAGGTTTGCTGTATTTCTAGCAAACCTACTAATCATGTCATTTGAAGTTTTTAAAGAGACTTTTTTACTTAGATACTCTAGAAAACATAACAAGTAGCAGTTTGTATTGTTCCAGTTATTCTGCTGTGCCTAGCTCCACTGTGCCACTGGTTGTATTGGTCAGTAGCTGACAGCAAAAGTAGTCCTGGTAGCATCAATACTTTTGTATCCTCTTGTTTAAATGGATGGTGAAATCATTCTGTGGACATATTTGCTTTTAGTAAAAGTATAAAAAACAACCAATTAATGTCTGAATTAAATGAACAATCAACTATCTAATAGTTCTCTAAACTAAATTCTTCATATTCCTTCACATAATTCCATCTTAAAGATAGAGTTTGTGGGGTTGTTTTTTGATTTTTTTTTTTTTTTTAAAGAGATACATGTCCTCCTTCTGCCTCTCCCCTTCTTCCATGTACCATTTCATACTGGAATACAAGAGTCCTTGATGAAATCTTTTGTTGCTATTTTATTACTCTTTGTTAAAGAACCGTCCATTATTGAAACAGTGTTGTCAAGATAAATTTACATTTACCCAAGCCTTTCAGTAATTTCTAGTAGTACTTGCATTTATTTTGATTTGAAATAGAATTTATAGCTTATATCTATTTAATTTTGTTCTTGACACATTCCCAGAAATCTCAATTTTGAGGTGGATGTTTTTTTTTTTAAGTATCACAGAATTTTCAAGCTAAAAAAGGGAAAACTGTTTAGTTTTTAGAGAGATGCCCATCTCTACTGTATAATATGCAAGAGTAATATATTCATATTTTATTCTGAGGTGTATCAAACACAAACCAGAAAGCTGGTTATAAACTTGGACAAAATCTACCTTCAGAGTTCCCTGTCCTCTTGAATTAAAAACACATAACTCTTTCTCCAACTTTACATCAAAATTGTCCTGAATGATCATTGTGCTTAAAATGACATTTCATCTCATTTTAGTGCTTTACTGTTAAAATTTCATACTGTTTATATTTTTAAGTGATAATCCAACCTACATTTGTTAAAATAAATATGAATTTCCATACTGATTTAATTCACTAAATTTAACGTAGGAAACTGCTCTCAGCATCATGTGGTTCCGAAAATGGTTTTAACAGAATCACAGAATAGTTTGGGTTAGAAGGTTCCCAGAAGATCATCCCCCTTTTGCCATGGGCAGGGATACCTTCCTGCCCAAAGCCCCATCCAGCCTGGCCTTAAACACCTCCAGGGATGCGGCAGCCACAGCTTCTCTGGGCAGCTTGTGCCAGTGCCTCACTACCCTGATAAGGAAGAATTTCTTTCCAATATCTAATCTAAACCTTCCCTCTCTAACTTTAAAATTCTCACTGCAGGCCCTAGTTAAAAATCTCCCTACATTTTTCTTAGGGTATTGAAAGGCTGCAATGAGGTCTCCCTGGAGCCTTCCCTTCTCCAAGCTAAACAGCCCAGGCTCTCTCAGCATTTATTCATAGAAGAGGTGCTCCAGCCCTCTGATCATTGTTATGTTGTTTTGAAGTATATCTGCATCTGCTTTAAGCATCTTTCCTAAATTTAAAGGTATTTCTTAGATGAGAGAAATCCTAGTTTCCTAAAGAGTGTGAAAAATAAAGGCATCTTTACATACTTTGTTAACATGAGTCTGGATTGAGGATAGAAAAGCTCAGTGGTTTGACATTTGAAAGCAAATGTCATGCTTCTGAAGAGAAACCTGTAGCTATCTCATCTTTTCTGATGCAGCAGGGTAAGGGTACATTCCTGTTACAGTTTTGCTTCATCTTCATTAAAACCTTATCCCTGCTAAGTAACTGGTTTTGGTCAGTCCTTTGAAAGATGGCTAAGAATAGATTGACTCTGTCAAAAAAGAACATCTCTTAAAAAAATGTTATTGCTCTCCTCTCTTTCTCCTTGTACCATCTACTCATGACACAATTTTTTGCTGGCTCTCCATTCAAGATAACTGAAGGCTTTAAAATTATTTGAGACAAGTTTAGGGCATAATATTGTTTGTTGGTACTTAAGTGAATTTAACACTATTTTTGAAGCAATGATACAAATTGATCATTATTTTTTCCTTTACCCATCTTTTCTTTCTTTTTCAGATCGGTCAGGTAAAACAGGAGCTGTCACGCAAAGACACAGAGCTGCTAGCCTTGCAGACAAAGCTGGAGACCCTCACAAATCAGTTCTCTGACAGCAAGCAGCATATTGAAGTCCTGAAAGAGTCTCTTACAGCTAAAGAGCAAAGAGCTGCCATTCTGCAAACAGAGGTAAAATGGGCAGTTCTTTATGACTTTCTGTACTTTATGACTTTCTATAGATCAAGAGATGAACAGCATTATTTCTTTTCCTCTTGCTTAGGTTATACAATTCCATAATGATGCAATACTGCTCGTTTTGAGCACATTGTTTCTTTGCTTACATACTTGGGTTCTCTTTTCAGAGCTTTGATGGTAAAGAAAATATGTGTAAGTGAATATATGTATCTGTGGATGAATGTACACTTGTACAATATGCACCTCTAACATACAGTCAATAATTTTTCCAAGGCACAGCTAAAGTGGAAGTTGCAATGCCTGGGCCAGGGGGAATTATTTTCAGTGATCTCATAGCTAAAAGAGATCAAAGAAAGGAAGTATACAACTTCCTGTGGCTTTACCCCTACTATCAGCATGTACGGGAACTCTTGCATGTGAGTCTGTGCTTATACCTGAAATACAGGCTTTCATGCTTTACGAAGCATATTCAAAGATAAAGGAATAATATTTTCGAAACTGATAACAAATTCTTAATAAATTCCCATATTGTGTAAGACGACTGCATATTTAAATATCAAATGAGCAATAAGTAGATATATACATGATATATATATACATAGATATATACATGACTGGACATTCTTGAAAAACAAGCATGACATGTTGAGTGAAAACAGCATTTCAATCCATTGGCGTGGAAAATTGTAGTTATAGGAGAAGTCCAAAAGATGGCGGTCATGCATCAAAAAATCTTTGGGTTGTTACTGCTAAAATAGCAAAAAGCTAAGAGCTATGAAACAGGCATGCAGAAATTTTGTGGCTAAAGCTGGTAGAAAGATTTCATAATACAAGAGTGCGAGAGAATTTATTTGAACTTTTTACCCGCATGTAGCTTTCCATTAGCCACATTCAGTAACTCTATGGGTGCATGTGGCCTTAGCTATCTGCAGAAATCAAGTTACGCAGCAAATGTCCTTTGATGTTCTAAGATGGCTTTTCTGATTGTTCTCAGGTTTATGTAAGAGCTGAAATAGTAGTTCCTTTAACACGGCAGTGTTGTAGATATAACAGTGAAAGTCATAAGTAACATCTATAAAGTCATAACAAAAGCATCTATAAAAGTCATAACATAACATCAATAAGCGATCCAAGTCTTACAGGAAAGAGAATATCTTTAGGTATTAAATTTAATTGACATAAGGAAAGAAATGCAAAGAGACCCCACAAAGATAATCTCCAGGTCAAACAAAGGCAGCAATTTTAAATTTTAAGCTCAAGTTGAAAATGAAGGTCTCTGTTTAAACTTGACAACTTGACATGGGTAAATAACTTGGATTGACCGAGGAGATAGCAGACGAAGAGCTGTTAAGATTCTCTGGAACAAAAAGAGAAAAGTATGCACTCAAAACCTTCTCTGGTTTATTTTTTAAAATTCATTAAATAAAAACAACAACAACAACAACCCTTTCCTTCCTAGTTTCCTGTTGGCAGTAGAAATAGAGTGAGTTAATTTAAATGACCGTTTTAGTTGTGGTTTAATTCTACAAGCTAGAAACCTTAATTTTGCATTTGTTTTTATTTGATATTGATACTTTTAGATTACTGTAACTAGGTTCATTGGTATTCATTGGTGTAACTGTGAAAATGTGTTAGTTTACGATCATAAAATCCTTTTTAAATTTCTTCATTATTTTTTGCTAGTCAGGAATGTACCCTGGATTCGCATATGTTTATTTAGGAAAAATAAAAAAAGAATAGAAATTACCTTTTAGAATATTATTGAAAGTAGATACTAGGTAAGCAAACAATTAAAAAAATACAAATAGTAGGTTTCGATCCATTATAATGTTTGAAAGTATTACAAATAAATCACTGAGTATTGTGGCAAACTTGCAAAGCTAGAAAAACATTTCACTTCTTCCTTATATATAGTAAAAAGCACTACTTTTCTGCTCATGACATGAAGTTCCTGGAAGAATTAACTTTTAACAAGTTAAAAGGCTTCAGTAGATTTTATTAAAGTTCATGTCTTAACATTGATTGTCATTATTTCAGCTGTTATGGGAGGTAAATGTATTTCTTCAACTAAAATGTGCATAATTTAAATTATTTAAAAACAAAAAGATGTTTTTATATACCCTTGATAGACACTCATGATAGTTATTCAAAACATTTTGATGTCATTTTAGCTGAAGGCCACAGTAGTTTGTTTGTTTGTTTTTCATTTTTACTGTAGAAAATCCTTATGTTCTATTCTCTGATTTGCTGTATTTCTGTATAATCACTGATAATGTCTATTCATCACTGGTTTCTTCCAAATGGTTTCTCATATAGCACTAGAATGCAAAACCAAATCTCACTTTCTCTGAAACATGAGAACACCTTTAATAATAAAAAGTGCCTGAAAAGAGAGTTTTTCTACTCTCTGCTTTTAGGTTATTCACGTAGTTTGCTTCCAGATACCATAACTGAAACTTAGCTGAAATAACTGCACTAACAGTGAAGGATGATTTTCTGTCTGTCTTCCTGTCCTTGTCTTTCAGTAAGCAGATGCTGTGGAATTAAAACATTAACAGTAGTGTTTTAGAATGCTTCTATGACAGAGATAAATGGATTATGGAGTTGTGAATGGTGTCACTTCTCTAGAAGAGTAGTTCAAATACAGTCTAGGGTATTTTCCATAGTAAAATGTAGCAATCTGGCATGGATTGAACACATAAAAAGTGCTGTTGATTAACCAGAGTACTCCTTTGTGTCAGAGTTAAGTTGAATATTTAGAATTATCCATTTATGTTCATGAGAATTTTTATGTAATTCCAAGATATTTATACTTTTTGAAAGGTAATCACATCTATTTCATCCTTGCTGATGTACTTGACAGAAAGCTCAACAATTAAATCACCATGCACATTACCTTTCTTCTGTTTTCAGGAGTGATCCCCTCAAGCATAAGATTGAAACCCATTGATAAAGTACACTGTTGAGATGTTTGTTGCATCCTGCGATGCAACTGTTTCTGAAAGTGTATCTTTCCATAAAATAATTTTCACTAGCAGCAGGGTAGGAGCATGAGATCCTGCTTGGCCTCACTGAGTTGTTGACAGCAGCAGTCAGTGTTAAAATATCTCTAGGCCTTCTCTTTAGACACCTAGAGGAAATTAGGAGGATGAGGAGAGGTACATTCTCTGCCATATATTGGCAGAAATACTTACAGGGAAGAGGTATTTTAAGGTTGTATTTAAATAAGCATTTTGAGGGAAAAGATCCCTTGCTAGTTAGTCTTCTATTAAAGAAAACTGCAGATAGATGAGGAAAAGATGTTAGTAAAATGTCTCAAAGTGCATCTCACACCTGCCATTGCTAGAACTACAAAGAAGAGTGTCCTATTTGTGGGGTGTTTATCTTGAGGGCTATTGGGTGGAGAGGGTATTGTGGTTAACTTTTCAGTTTCTGAAGGAGCCTTTAAAAATAGCTCTAAAAGTGTACAATCCTTTTGTAAATAAAACAAAATGTAAGTATTTATTTTGGATTTTTTCCATATAAAGTTAGTTTTATGTCCCAGTGAGCCCTTTAGCTTAGTTTGTTGCTGGCAGGTATGTGACTTCAATGGGAAGTTAGATTAATCAGTGAGAACTTTCCGTTTATATACTGCCCATGCTGGCATGGTACCGTAACTGGTCTATTCCAGATGGTAAATTCAGATTTATATTCCATAAGAAAATGAATTTGGTCCTCAGGACATATGTTATTTGCTCTGAATGTCTTAATAGAATACAGAATTCTCTACAGTTCTTACTTTAGTGGGGCTTTTACCAGCATTTTGGAATTATAGTAGTAGACTCTCCCAAACCAGAGGCATTTAGGGAGTGGATCACATTTAATGAGGTGTGTATGAACAGGAGCTGGGTGTCTCCAGCAAGACTTGTTAGCACAGGCCCCATTAAGACCTACGCAGACATCTGCAAACTTTCTCAGTGCACAAAACTGTGTTCACTGTGTTTATTTAATACCATGTACTAGAGATTGTAGAAGAAGAGTTGGAACTGTTTTCTGACCTGAGCAGGCCCTGAAAATTGTAAGTACATCAGTCCTGCCTTGGGCTTAGAGGCCTAGGAAGAACCAAGCAGGCTCGGCCCAGTGTGTGTGCCTCAGCTCTGTGAGGTACTCATGTCATCTTAGTTGCCCAGATAGCTGGGAGCTGCATGTTCATAAAGAATTCACTTCTACATGCCAGAATGGATGTTGCTGCAATTGGTATAGCAAGTTGAAGAGTCAAATGTATTTTAATTATTAAGATAATCAATGTCAAAAATTGAGAATCAAGTCCTGTGAACTGCCACAGTATGCAAAATCAGCCAGTAAACATAGCTTTTAAGATTTGACTCCTGACCATGCTGTCAGGGAAATAGCTGAACTCATTTTGTGTTTACTGTCTTTCAAACAAATCAAATAGTAAAATATCGCTAAAGTGATCCTTTTTAAAGTGTCGTTTTTC
The DNA here is from genome assembly GCF_047663525.1 of Anas platyrhynchos. NCBI lineage: Eukaryota > Metazoa > Chordata > Aves > Anseriformes > Anatidae > Anas > Anas platyrhynchos. The sequence continues at coordinate 64,101,036 of NC_092587.1, forward strand.
ACTTCAGGTACTTGGATACTTTATATAGCATTATCCGTGGCAGCATAAAAATAACATTTCACCTCACACACCAAGTATATTTTTATGTCTTCCTTTGTGCATTTCTCAATTATTTCTGTGTTCTGAGTGCTGACATAGATAGGAGAGAATTACTTCAACATCTACCTTATAAAGTAGCTGGCTCTAGTTAGAAGTCAGAGCAAGCTCTTAACACATTTCAGGACTGATACTCCGTCTGTGTCTTTTGCTGCCAACAGTGTAGTAAGAACAACAGAGAATAAACATTTTGAATTTTGCCAATAGAGGGAAATCAGACCTTAGATAAAATGTTTGTGGGATTCTACCTTCTGATGTGACTGAATAGAGCATGGCCTCATTCACAGATCCAAATGAATGGTTCAACCATGGTTTGATCACATGACAGTCAGATGCAAAAACTCACTCAGTCTCAGGAACAGAGTAAAGTATGTTTTTTTTCCTAGGCATCACTGACATCTTCATAAACCCAAATGCAAACCACCAGCATCACAATAATAGCCTGATTGCTGGTGCACACTAGAGATGATGGGAAAAATAAGAAAAAAAATGTGGAACCTAAGTCCTGTTGTCTCAAGCTCCTTGGTCACTTCTGAAAATTTCTGTGGATTTTTGAAAATTTTAATGATTTCCCCAAGCTATAAATTGGTTATTTGCTTCTTAAAGTTAAGACTAATTATAAAACCCAAGATTAAAAAAAATGGCTTAAGAATAAATTTAGTTTAAATATTATGTAATTTCTTGTGTTAATTCTGGTAATTATTGGAGTTATTAATGTTCTAGTTTTTCTTGGAAATTCAGAATTCTGGCTATTAGGAACAGTCATCGAGTATTATTTACTGCTACAGGAAAATTCTGTGATTCTGTGGCTCTTAACACTGTTTTTCGTACATGCTTCTTACAAGGAAGAAATTGAAAAATCTTATGTATGGTACGCAGCTGAAGAGAAGTGCCTGTCTAGGAAGGCTATTGTGTTGAAGGCAGCCAGAAATGTTCTTGTTTTACTAAAGCTTCTTGGGAAATTGGATGGTATGTGCAGGCCAAGTTAGCAAGCACATTGTTATACGAGAAACTAGCAGTTGCCTGAGCTGTGCTGTAAGATTTTACTTGCCATGCGTAATTAAAGACATAGCAGACTATTACTGTGAAAGCAGTTGGGTTAAGTCTGGGTTAAGACAACACCATCCAGGACACAGAAGTCAGGAGAAGGGGCGTCAGCACCTCAGTAGCTGTTTGCCTAGTCGTTTCCATGTGCAGAGAAAATCTTAAGCTGGCTTTGTTGAAGTTGGCATCACCTGACTCCCACAGACCTCAATTCTTGTCACTGTGGGAGGATGCCATACATAAACTGAGTTGACATGAATAAACAAGTGCAGTGTTCTGCCAGGAATAGTGTTAAGGTGATGACTGTGTATCCTGCCAGCCTTTGAAAATATTCCTGAAAGTGTTTTCTGTGGTTTCCTAGGCAGGGACCTCACACAAATAAAACCAGGAATGCAATTTACCCCAAACCGTAAGCTAATATAGAGTTCAAAGAGGATAATCAATCAGAAAATGGAAAGCTTTTTGTGGATAAATTTCTGTTTGCAGATGTTCTGTGTTCACGTAATACTTTGCTGTAGACATCTGGAGTGTCTCAAATATTTTGTAACACAAACGTTGAGGGTATATAGATATGCTTGTGCGAGAGATTTTCAGTTTCCCTTCAAGTATGAATGAAAATGACAATTAGTTTTACTATTAGGTATATGCAGAGAAGGACATACCTAATCGACCTCTGAATCTGTTTCTTAAAAGAAGACAAAGTCTGCTCCACCTGCTAAACTTTTCATTACAAACAGTGTCAATTCCATATATCACATTTGGGTAGTACCTGTTCCTGTAATATCACTACAAAATATACTCCATGCACTGCCTGTTGGGTGAGAGGTTAGGAATGTGCTTTTAATAATGTATGTGTAAGTGAGAAGGCTCCAGACATCGAGGTGGCAGCAGGACCGCAGTGCTGATTGGAAGAACAGGGCAGTTCTTTTCCCTCTGGCAAGGACTTGTTGCTCCGTGTAAAAAGAATCAGACAAAACAACAACGGCTTTTGTGGGCGTAACATACTGTAAACGTAGAGCCTTAGAGGCAACTTTTCCATTAGCAAATTGAAATAAAGTGGAGTTAGAATAACTCATTAAAACTAAACGTTGCTCAAAATGCCGTAAGCAAGTGACTACCTAAACTCTCCCTAGCTGGAGTTGTCCATGTTGTCTTTTAACTTCATGTTTCCACTGTGCAGAAGGACCAAGAAATTCAGTAATCACCCTGTTTACTCTGTGTGACTGATGTCCTGTAATGGCTTCAGCTAACAGGAACCAAATCTGATACTGTCAAATAAGATTAGCAGCCAAGCTGGCAGATTTGAGCTTTGTCTGAATGCTGAGTGGATAGGGGTCAGTGGGTTTCTTTTGCTATCTTGAGCAGGTTGCTGGTGTTGGATTTCGTATTCTACAATGGTGTTTGAGATTAGTCTGTGCTCTGTGGTGACCTTTTTTTTCTCATCAAATTTATATTCGGGTAGCTCTGATTCCTTCTCCCATTTCTTTTGTCTTGTGAGCTCTGAGTTTCATTTGTGCAAGAGAACTGTAGAAGGAAAAGCAAAAGCTTCTCAATGTGCAGTTTTGAAGTTTGAGGGTACCTCAGAATTCTCAGTGTTTCTAAGGTTATCGAGATTCTAAGTATGTTTGTGTGTCCAAATTGCATTCACAATATCCTATAGCATGTCATTTGTTCCATTTTATCTTTAATTCAAAGCTGCATCCTACAGAAAAAAAATACTCAAACTGTTTCACTGCTATTTAAACTAAATATTCTTAGCCCTTGTAAAGTAACCCTCTTTCCGTGTTTTTATCTGAAGTGGCCACACAGACCTGTGTTTTCATTACCTCCAAGCTGAGCTAATACTTTAATTAAAACCTGAATATGAAGTGGCTATTTGGTACTAATAGTAAACATTTGAATCTCTGAACATTAGTAGTGTTTCAAATAAAAGGGTCGATTTTCCTACGCATGAGAGAACCTCTGCAGCTTAGAAGAAACGTATTCTTCTGGCCTCCACTTTCAGGGGGGAAAATGCCTAACTTGTATCCTGTAAGACTGAGCTATGTCTGAAGTATAGTTCGAGATACTTCAGGAAGGACCATTAATGTCATATAACTGGGAATTAAAACATGATTGTTTTCGGTGTTTTGTCCCCTTTCTATTTGTAATTTGATAGCACACACTTCCTTGTGGAAGAACAGTTTATTTTTTTAAAAGTTCGCTCCTTCATTGCTAAACAAACCGTTTCTGTATGTTTGAATCTAGGTGGATGCATTACGCTTACGTCTGGAAGAGAAGGAGACTATGCTAAATAAGAAGACAAAGCAGATTCAGGAGATAGCAGAGGAGAAAGGGACACAAGCAGGAGAGATCCATGACCTGAAGGACATGCTAGAGGTGAAGGAGCGCAAAGTTAACGTTCTTCAGAAGAAGGTAAGATTGTAGACGTCTAAGTCAGATACCCATCTTTGACACAACCTCATTCCTAAGCTTGTCAAGACGTCTGAACTAGAATTTACGTTTTGGATGTTAGTGATTCAGTCTGTTCACTTAATGAGAAGATGGTGAATGATGAATTTCAATTTAAAGTTTTGAAGAAAAAAGAAAAAAATTCAAAGCAAATGTTCCCTTTCAGTGGGCGCAGGTGCTGCTTCTGGTTCCACTGCACTGTTAAAAAATGCCTGAAGTATTTGTAGGAGGCATGTCTCATGGAAAATCAATCTTTTCACACCAACCACCTTAAAGCTGCACTGATGTGAAGCATTGGGTACAGTGTGACTGATACCAGTATGTGAATGAATGAATGAAGGGTTGTCTCAGTAGAAGCAATTAGGATTATTCCTCTGTAATTTACTGAGAAAAATTCAGAAGAATTCAGTAGGTATAACTTTCATTAGAAATACTGTTACATCATACTAAATTCTTCTCAGGAACTTGTAGAAAAGGATAATCAGAGCTAAGACTATCCTACATAGCTTTCTGGATAAGAAAATGTAGACCTTGTCAGTGAAATTAAGGAGGTCTGGGTAAAAAAAAGATGTAGACCCTGTTACAGAAATTAGAGAGGTTTCCTAAAGGACTTAGAATCCTAGGGCAAGGAAAAAAAAAAAATAAATAAATATATATATATATATATATATATATAATACGTGTATATATATATTAGTTTATGGAATAATTTATTCTCTGTGTTTGCATTTGTACATAAGATGTTCTTGGATCTTGTTATGTATGTATTAGGCTCTGAATGTGCTTTTTTTTTTTTTTTTCCCTAGACACTTTAGCAATCTGTGGAGTTCTTGTAATTTTAATAGTTCAGAATATTGATTAATTTCTCAAGCCTGGACAATGCCTTTTCTTTGACTATGATCTATAAATTATGAAAGTTTAGGTCATGATCAGTTCCATTACAGCCAACTTCATGTGGGAATGGAAGTTCAGCCATGGAGTTTAGCCATATATGTGTAATTAATAATTCTAGAACTGCCTTATTCCCAGTCTTCATGGTCTCGCTTTTTGACTTTTTCATCTTTGTAGTACACTTAAAGACTTCTAATTTTTGTACTGTATTTTCTCTTTGTTTTCAAAATTGGTCATGTACACTCCAAACATTGATTGAGATCCCAGCAGAATTCTTAACCAAGCAGCAGGGAATCAGACATTTTTGTAAATGTTAAATGTCAGCAAGGTTATTTTACTTTTGTTTACTCTTACATTGTTGGCTTTTTTTTTTCTTATTTGTTCTACTTAAGTCTTTAGAATGATCTTTTATTGGTTCATTCATAAGCAGTGCTGAAGGTTCTATTTTTGCTCATTTTCTTTACTTGTACTTCTTGAAACCATTCTAACAAGTATTAAGACAGTTTCATCTTGCCTCTTCATGTGGCTACCCTGTTTTTTGAGGTTTGTTTGCTGCTGCTTTCAAGTAAAAGTACTTGATCTCTCCAGATAAGAAAGTGAGATCCCAAACTTTTAGATGTGAAGTTTTTGAGCTCTTGTTTTTCTATATAGCTCAACAAAGGACTATATTACTGTAAAAATAATTTGAGCTGTTTTTGAAAACCTGTCTATGAGCTTCTTAAACAAAGAAACATATACTCTGTCTATAGAAAAATATCTCTTTCCTGCTGCTAACTAGAATCACACACAGATTTGAGTTTGCTTTAGCCTTCAAGTTGTTGGAATCATTTTCTTTAACATGAACTGTTAAATTGTTAGGTTTTTAAATCCAAAGATATTGTTTTCAGTATCTATCATTAGCAAACCTAGAATATTTTTATGGAGAATTCAGCTGACAGTCCTTGAACCTGAGGTTTTTGAAGCAATATGGAATTTATTTTTGGTTTGTATGGTCCAAGGTAAATAAGCATAAATTCAGTCCTTTAAACTTTCAACTGATTTTCTTAATTGTTACTTCAGACCTGAAATCTAAGACTAAGTTTTGAGAATCTCTATAGATTGTGCTTTGCACTTTCTTGCATAAAATCTGTTACTTTAAGGTGCTAGAGAAAATTTTGAACTCTCATTTTATCTGATACATGTGTCTCTCCTTTTTTTGACTCTACGGATAGTTATGTCAGCCTTCTGCCTGAAACTTCAGAAGCCTGTATCTCCTCTCATGTGAATGTTATTCTCTTAAAGAGGAAAAAAACCTCTAATTTTTTTTTTACCTTTTTGCATTTCTTAAGTACACATTTTTATTGAAGTGCACAGCCTCTGTTATGCTTTATACAAGTGCTTTCAGATCTTCTAGTGGCAGTTCAGAATTTTATTTACATTTAAAAAATGTGTAGCCTTTAAACATTCACATCCATACAATGACAGTAGGTTTTTTTATTTGTCCCTCTGATTATAAACTGGTAAGTTCAGAAAGATCAGATTTTTAATTGAAGATCTGGATGATCTGGTAGCAGCAGATCTTTTTGCTGGTGTAGTTATCTGTTATTAAATGCTTATTTTAAATTTACAGCATGATTTAAATGGTATTTAGGCATTTTAAGTGAATACAGTGAATGATTATGAAAGATGTGTGGTACAAAAAAGTGTTCATCTTGTATAGTGTTAAGAAAGGTTTTTCTGTGGATTTCTGAAAACAGTAGCAGCATAAAACTACTACTTGCAGTTATGAGGAAGAATGGGGTACAGGTGTTGGCATGTTGAAGGAATGTAACCAGATAAAGTATTTGATTAATAGATACTATTTAATCAGAATTTACCAACTATTTTTCCTTCAGCATATGCTCAGATTGAGGTTAGTTTTGAAGTGTGTGCTCTCATGAACTAGATTTTGAACTCTAACATATTTTTAATGCTAGGTAAAAAAAATTGAATTGTATCAAATACTAAAATCATAAAGATGTTCAAAGAAAAATATTTATTGGAAAATCATTAACTTACATGTCATCAATTTAGGAAAAGCTTTTTACTTTCTTTTAAGATTACATAGGTCACCTGTACTAATAACATAGGCATAACCAAATGATGTATGGCTATGCTGGGCATTTGGACTTTTGTTCTTAATTTTTATATTTTCTGTGGCTGTTCTAGATGTGTAATCTCCTATTCTGATGACATTGACAAGAAATACTTTGGTATGGTGTCCAAAATTGCATTGTGCTAAATTTCTGCAATTTCCATTGTTGAGACAAAAATTATTTTAAATACATCCTTTAATATTGAGTCTCTGTTTGGGTTCATTGACATAGGTCATTGCCTGGTTTGTTTTATGAACTGTTAGTATCATTCTAGTTCGCCACTTTTATTAATATAATAAAGTATACTTTTTGGTCATTCTGAAATCCAGATGAAGAAAGTAATGTTTACTGGCTGATTAACAAACAAATAAAAGACACAGAAGAAGATTATGAGCAACGAAAATCTGAAAAATTAACATGACAATGGGCATCGCTACTGATACCCAATAGGTACCAATTGCTGAGAAAAACACGTGCTTCATATCTTCGGTTGTGAAATCTTTCCAAAATGGGAAGATTCTACAGTGGAGGTGGTTGATAGCATCTTTACTTGAGACTAGAGAAGCAGTAGAAATGCTAGAAATTTGGACATTACAGAAATGGTCTTTATGTCTGAAAATTTCATGCAAAATCTTTGTTTCGTAGAGCTTTGGGATTATTGTTTTTTAATTCATTGAAAATAAGTCTAGCATAAAATCTCATTTTCAGTTGTTAGAAACCCAAATGAGGGGAAAACATCAGAAAATAAAATGAGGAGCATTCAGAGCAAGTCTGAACCTGAAAAAGATTAAGTTGTGCTTCATTATTCTCTCTGCCATATCTGTCTGTCAGTGCTGGTAGACCAGAATGGAGAGGAGTGGGGAAAAAAAAAGTCAATGCTTACTAATCAAATCTTTTTAGAGAAGTATCATTTGCAACAAAAGGTAAGTAACAGTTACATTGAAGAAAAAAAAAATCTCTATATAAAAGCAGTTAATTGTTCACCCTTTGCTTGGTGGAGGGGCAGGTTTCATCTTTGGGAGTGTAGTTAATACTCCTTCATTGTGCAATGCAGCTGCAGGCAAATAAGGTTCTAGTGTCTGAACATAGGGGTGTTTTTTGGCAGCTCCCCACACATAGTGTGGTAATTGACCTGTGATATAGTAGAGGAAGAACATAGATTTTTTTGTGTGGCTATGGTGATGTTACTTGTTTAGCCAGTATTCAGGAAGACTCCAGATGCATTCCTCCTGCTCTTTTGAGTAAGAAGCATTACCTTTCCCCAGAGGAAAATAAATTCTGTCTACTTTGCAAAAAGCTTAGAAATCAAAACAAATATTTATGCTTAATGATAAGAAATACTACATAGCAGGAGAGAAAGACTACAAATTGAATTTATAACTCAGTTGTTTAAAATCAGTATTGGTCATATTTACTGCAAGAACGGAGTTGGTTTAGTATTCATAACTTCTAAAGTTCAGTGTTTTTACTTTAAGGGTAATTTTGTTTCCATTCCCTCATCCATGAAGTAGATTCACCTCCTCAAGCATCTCTTCTGATACAACTCTGAAGAGGCAAGAGAACATAGAGAAGGAACTGCATTTTCAAACCTTAATTCAGTTTATTGTAGTTTCATCTTCCCTGGTGTGGCCTTCATGTTGGTTATCAGATTAATGAATACATGTATATGATTTTCTAAGAATTAATAAAATGTAGGGTGGAATTATAGATATGCCTTTGAGATTTTCTAAGATGACACTTAGTGCTTAAAAATCTTGTATTACTAACACTTCACTTGATGACCTGTTCAAACCTGCAGTGTGTGTCTGAGTTTCAGGTTTTGCTTTCTCTGTAGAAAAGAACAAAGTAAGAATGTCCCATCAAAGATGTATGTTTACAGAGTGAGTAATCATGTGGCCTCTCATTTAAGACGGGATAATTTTTTTTGGGTAATATACCTGTGGGCAAGCTTATTCTCTGCTTTTTACATGATTGAATTATGAGCATGTAAAGAGGAGCACTGCACAGTGCTACACGGTCATATTAGATTGCTAATCAGCCCAGCTTCTGCAGGGAGGCAGAATGAAAGTATTTGATGTGTTCTTTGCTCAGACAGGATTGATAAAATAGTTACTTTTCTTCGGGAACAATGTGTCTTAATAAGCAAGGATTGGGCGTATTTCCATAAATACTTTTCTGTCAGAAAAAGCCATTCTTCCACTCATTTTACACCATGTCCCCATGTATGCCGCTGGACTGGTTCCAAACCCAATTTAGAGATTTTAACTACCACAAAGAAGACGTAGAGTCCCCACAGGCTTGTGCCAGCTTGTTTATAAAAACTGACAGTCGTGACCTCAAAGATGTGTCCTGGAGGGTCATGACGGGACCTGTCCCTATGTGTCCCTGAAGGGATGTCAGACCTCTGCTGCTGCTCCTTCCTTCATTCCAAACTTTCTGTTATAGGCTGGCTGATTATCACTGAACACAGCAAACTTGAAATGTATGGCTTTTAGAAGTTTCCAAGAGGTATAGTCTCTTTTCTTTTCAGGAACACCCTCTTAGAAGTGTTTTACTATGTGGGATGGGATTATCTTCTGTTAGGATAATAATATGAAAAATCAGAGAAGCTTTTTGTCCTTCATGTCTATCAAAGTATCACTAGAATATTGTAGTAGCAGTGAAAGCAACTACAGCAACTGGAGAGTCTTCTGTGAGTTTCGATTCAGCATGATGATCCTGTGGGTTTTCTTAATTTCCTCTATTCAAGGAGATTAGTTGTTTAATTCCCATGTGGGAAAAGAGGATGCAACACACAATTTACTTTCATTTCACAGTGAGCCATGAACACTTTGAAAATATGATCCCTTACCCTTATTTGTTGACTTTCTACTTCTCTTAGAATCCACTGAGACTTTTGAGCAGTTGCAGCCCAGCTCAGCTGGCATGATGGTTTTTGTTTGTTTGTTTGTTGTTTTTCTCTAAATATACAGCAGCTAGTAAGAGTCTATTAGGATGGGTTTTTAGTTTAAGTTTAAAGATGTCTGATTACCAAAAAGATCTTAGAGTTTATTAAAACCATTTCAGATTCAGTCAGCAAGATATCATATACCTCTCAGGAAAGGCTTTAGCCCATGAGATTTGATCATTTTAAATAATTTCTTAGCCATATATTAACACATATCTTTCTGATTTGGAATATTGGTCCTAGAAGGTTCACAAGCATAGCTTCAGACAGCCTTTTGAGTGGCAGGTATCCTTAGTTTACAGTCGCTGGTGGAGGTGACAGTGTATTTCTTCAGGGACTCAGCAAGGAATATATTTCTTATCTTTTTGCCTAATCCAGATTAGTCGTGGCAGATGCCTTGTTGTAGCTTCAGGTGCACACCAGCATTCTCATTTTAAGGGCTTTTGGTTTCCAAAGGAACAGATGCTTCACAGCTGAGTTGGGTGACATGTATACAGTGCTCCGTGTATGGCCTTACTGGTGCTAATGTAGAGGGAAGTGTCACCTTCCTTGACCTGCTGGTAGTGCTCCTCCTAATAGCTTGTGCCTTTTCTTGTCATTCCTTGCTCTAAGAATTTTGATTAGGGAAAGTGATAATGGTATACTAATAGTAATACTCTTGGTATATTGTCATCAAGTCCAGCTACTTACTCCCTCTTCCCAGACCTCCATAAACTTGAGCACACTCTGGCACCTGGCCATGTTGTATCACATCACATGGATGTTAGTAGCTTTGTGAACAAAGCACACTTGTCTTGTAAGAAAGGATTTTCTAACCAACAGGATGGCACCAGGAACATTGGCCAAGTTGCTACCTCAGTGTTTCCACAGATGTATCCTTCCTGCTGTGCCTCTGATATTCTGCACTATATCCTGGAGATAGCAGACTGCACTCTGCAGAATATATCTGTTCTTTCTAGCATCCCTCAGGTGTCTGGTTTCCTCTTCTACTTGAGAGATAAATTTTGTATCCGGAACTCTTGTGGATCTCCTCTTCAAGTCACTAGCATCTAGTTCCTTGTTTTATCAGTCTACAGATCGTGATTTTATCATGCAGGAGAGTGGGCGAAACTTGGAGCTTATCCAGTTTCCTTTTTGAATATTATCTCTGTAGCCTCATCAAAAATCTTTCTGAATACAGGTTCTAGGCTCAACATATATCAGTTTTATTCGTAGTGTTTTCTTTTATTTTTTTCATATCAGTTAGAACAAAACATTCTTTGATTCTACAGTATACCAGAAATAGTATATTTGAATATCAAATAATTATTCCAGAGCACTTAAGCTTCTCATGGAATTTTTTCAAGAATCAGAGGTCAGTTAGGATTTATATAGAATTGTATTTATATAAAACTATCTAAATAGTGCTCTCTTCATTTAGTTATATTTAGGTTTTCATATCTGAACTTAGAGTGCATGCATTTCCTGCTGTTTTCCTTGCAATTATCTGTTCATAAGGGTAGCAGCTGCAGTAGGATCACCCTAACACTGTGATCATTATTCAAGCAATTTGCCACCTATTAACTTCTACATGCATGACTTCTAAGAAATTTGTAAGAAAAATAATAATGATATGGCTGGTCATTCTTAAAAAGCATTAAAAATGGTAATTTACCAACAGTGGCCATGATGTTTGATATGTTGGCCACAAGGACTACGTGATTTGTGATTTGTTCTTTTTAGGCTGCCTTGTGGAATCATTCAGAAAACGCTATCATTATAACCTAAATAAGTATTATTACTAGTCATCTAAAATGTAAGATGGATGGAGAGTCCCAAATAAATACTGCATGGATTTGGAAAAATAACTCAAAAAATGTGTTTTTTAAATGCACATTTTAAAAATAAATCTGAAAGTTGCATAAAACTCACTTTTATTAAACTTCAGTGTAGTGAAATATGTAAGTGAATTTACTTGTGCACTTTGGAGATTGTTTAGTAAATTATATGGAGCATTTTGACCTAGTGCAGAAAGAAAATTTTAAATTTGAAAAAAACAGTTTTAAACAAAACACATTTTATGTTATTCAGTAATTTGTAGTGTAGAGTTATGGTTGCCAATGCAGCAACTATGTTAGAGGAACCCACTGGATTCACAACAAATATTACGTCTGGTTGGTTTATAAATTAGAATTTGTAATTGGAGCATATGTTGCTTTATTTTTATACAACCCTCTCTTTAATATATGCTCCCTCTTTTGCTTGGAGCACCGTGTGATACCACAGTAAAAATAAAAACATCTGGATCATATGTAACATATGTACCTTTATTCCCAGATGAATGATAATACTCTTTTCAAAAATCAGGTGCTGTTCTGATGTCTGTGAAAGATAGCAAGCCAATTTCTTATTCTGAGATATAGTAATGTACAGAACATTTTCTTGACGTATGCTGATGTTATTAAAGAATCTTGCCTGTTGCCTTTGGTAACTAGAGTACTTGCCTTTTTTTTTTTTTTTTTTGATAATGAATATTCACTTGTCCTTTTAGATAGGTAATTTCAAAGAGAGAAGGAAAACAGGACTGTGGGGTTAATGATTTTGGTTCTGTAGTTCAGCTGTTGTAGCTGGCTAATGTAGGGTTTTCAACTGATATGCGTTGCTGTAATAGTGTTACATAAGATTGATAGCACCAGCAATGTTACAGGAAAACTCAGTGGGGTTTCTGGTATTATCTCTGCTCCTATGTTCCAAAAAACTGAAACCACAATTCAGCAAATCTGTCATATACAGAAGGGATCTTTTTTTGAGTATCCCTCAAAGAGGAGCATTTTAATATTACATCCTTCTTGTGCCTTGAGATAACCTCTTGATTGGCAAGACAGAACATTACTCATAGGTAGTGGGACTGACGAATTCTGGTTTCTTGAAGGGATCTGGGAAAACAGCCAACTTTGGGGCCTCTTGGTTTCATTATAAATTAAACGTGTAGTTTTTCTGGCAAGATAAAGCTAATAAGCTTTGTTGGTGTGTTCCCTGTCATGCTAGACAAATACAAAGCTCCCTATGATTGAAGAGACAGGAAAAGCAAGGGCGTATGCCTTTTTTGAGGTTGCTTACATCAGTGTTCCTCACACGGCTTTTCATTGCTCTCTGGGTTGCAAGACTTCACAATTTCCAACACTTTGGTCACTGCTGAATTGCTGTCCAGGCGTTTTCTGCTCCTCAGGGGATTGTCTGAGCTACGTCTGGAACAGACATTACTGATACAACTAGCCAACTTAATGATCTTCACTACAACAGGGCAGGAGTAATTTTTCAGTATAAATCAATATTTCCTGGTTTCAAGAGTGGGTTTTGAATCCACTAGGCTAGGTAATCTTCTAAGTTGGGTGTCTGTTCAATATTTATACAGTCATTAGGACTGACATAAGGCACAAGTATATGAATAGCTTTCAGGCTTGTGACTTTTCTAACGCAAAGGTTAAGAAAACTTCATTCCAGTATGTGGTCACTATGGAGCAGTGTCACGATGAGCAACTAAGATCACGTTGTCCTATAACAACATGAGGTTGATAATTAGGATGCTCTTCTGCATGATGAAGGTCTTACCTACCTTCAAGCAAAGATGAGTAGAGCATGGTTGTAAACACAGAACTTCTGCATGAAGAGAACCACTCTTCCAGCCCTTAAGTTTAGTAGAGTGATGATTTGCCTAAAGCAGTCTGTGGTATAAAATGGAAAACAATGTTATCAAATGATGATACTAATTTAATAGATTGAGTTCTTAGGCTCATACATCTTTGGAGCACAGGCCATGAAAGAATTTTATTTGGGAGTTTGATATTTTTGTCAGCTGTCACTGTGTGTTATGAAGAAATTCAGTAAAAGCAGTAAATACTCAAAATATACACACGTACTCTTGGGTTTAGTATTTGCAGTAGTACCTTACTCCTCCCTTCCTATTCATCATTATATTTCCTTTCAAGGAGAATGAAGCAGGATAATGGCAGTGGATTGGGCATGTTTTACAATGGGATTAAAAACATCTATCCTTTCCAGAGCTCTCCCCACCGGTTTAGGGCAGTTTTATCTTACAGTATTTCTTTCATCATTTTAATAAATCAGTGATTTGGACGGTGTAATTGACTGTCTAAATCTCATTTAAAATCTTTGTTCAAGGTGTAGAGCTGTCTTGCTTGAGTGATCCTTAATGATAATGTAAATGAAAATGAAGTATAGCTTGCTGTGAGGATTTCCTTTTAGTCAACATTAAATCCCCATGTTCCTATCCACTGCCTTAGTCTTCTCTGCTCTCCATTTTCCATTCTTAGCTATTGCAGTGCCATTGCAAGTTAAGCATCTCCATTCTTTTTTTTTTTCTGTGATGAGTATGTGATTTGTAGCACTATACTACTAGGTGGATGTGTTTCACTAGTTACGGTATCCTTACTCTATGTAGAACCAAAATCAAAGTCTAAAACACATCAAGAAAATAGCATCAGTATTTCTGAGTATGAGAGATCAAATTGCCATAGAATGAAGAATATTTGATAATAATACTCAATGAAACATGGCACTTGGGGTTTATTCAAGTGTAGAGGTTTAATTCATAATTTACTAAGTTTTTCACTTTAAATTTTTTAAGCATTATGTAGCCTTATAAAGCTTGAATTACTCCAAAAGGAATGTCACAATTTCTTAGTTTTACTCTGTTTCTTATAAAACAGAATGTAAGATCTATGCTAACATTTACTGGTTCCAAGTTTTCCTTGATTTATCAGCCTTTTGTAAGAAAGGGAGAGACTCTTCCACAGTGACGTAGTTTTGGTTTTCTTTATTTTGAATGTTTGGATACCATCAATAGAAAAATTCTCCTAATTATAGTATTTGTATGTTGTTGGTTTTTTTTTTTTTTTTTCTGTAAGGAACTTTCCTAAATCAAATCTGCACATATATCAGCAAAATCCTTCCTGGGACTTGGTACAGGAATGAGGAAACCTCCCCAAAACAGTTGGTTGTTGTTTTGTTGTTGTTCAGTTTTTTTTTGTTTGTTTTTCCCAATGTATTTGTATTTGGTGGCTCTTAGGAGGAAATCTTTAGAAAGCATAGTCACAGACATTGCTTCAAAATGTCAGGACACAGCTGAAAGGGAAATTAGCATGATGCTATTCTTCATGATTAGGCCAGGATTTTAACAAAATGGATGTCATCCATAATTAGATTGTGAAATAAATTACCAGCTGATTTCGATTATGGTTCTCAGTGTAAGTGACATTTTAGCACATGTGAAATAAATGAGTAGTACATAAGCTTAGCGTTTCATTTTAGGAGAAGAAGAGAAGCAGGGTCTAAATGAATTTGTTTTGCTATTTAAGATAGCGTTGTTCTGTATTAAATTACAGGGGTGAATGAAAGTACTGTCCTGAAGCTGGAAACAATGAATTGTCTTAACAAACAACACAATTTGAAATCTTGATATTAGTGGGTAACGCATACATGTTCTTAGCTGATAAATACTGGCAAAAACAAGAGGTCACCAAGTGAGGCTTTAAGATAAAACAGTGATAGAGATGTGGGGTTTTTTTGATTATGTAATTAACCATATATAGTTAACCACTTGGCTCAGATAGTGCTGAAACAAATCTCTTATGATCAGCTTTTATACTTTCATTATTTAATTTGCGTTTTAAATATTGTCCGTTCATATTAAAACCTGTATGCTTTGCAATATAACCAATATCTGTGGGTTAGAAAGAGTGCCTCCTCCTGCACCCCTCTCTTCAAAAACCTCTCTTGTATTGGCCAACACACCATGGAAGGATTTTTACAGTACAAAGACCGTTTCTGACTAGATTGGGCTATTGATATTATTAAACCTCCTCAGAATGAAGTAATTTCTTAAGTAAATTTAACTGTTTTACTGCCGTCTAAGGACGTGACTCATTGCTAATGTGTAATTTTTTCTAAGCAAATACTTTGGAACCGAGACAATGTTTAAGAATGTGTAAATTAGCTCCCTTGAAAATGTGAATTTCGGGTTATTTGCCAACTTGAGAGTCAGCCTACAGTCTGTAGGTCTTCATTCCTTCTATTGTTTTTTGTTTTTGTTTTTTTTTTCTGACTTGAACTCTGCAAGATTCTCCTTAGAAGCTTGTAAGGAAAATGCTTCTCAGTGTAAGTTTTCAGAAACTGAAAAATTTGGTAATAAGATTGTGTTGGAAGGTTCGAAGGAAATTCAATCTATTTACTAGCAGGACAGAAAGACTACAAAGACAATAGTTACATTCTGAGAGTATGATCTGAAACATCTGGTTTAAATGCTGCTTGATATAGGGAATACAATAGCGCAGGAAAAATTCTCTTCTATTCAGATGATGCTATAATTGTAACTCAGCTTATGGCGACAGTTCGTTAGTTCTATTTTGCAGGGATCTGTCAGCAAACCGGTGCTACCAGAGGGTGATTAAATATGCGAGGGAAAGGAGGACAAGAGAAAACAAAGGGATGGAAATGTCCTCAGAGATTATTTCTGTAAACATAGATGAACTATTTTTCTGGTAGATATAAATATACTAGCACAGCACCTTTGTGTGAAAAAAAAAAAAAAAACAACAACAAAAAAAAAAAAAACACTGAAAAGAGAATAGTCTTTTGGATCAGTGTCAATTGTTTGTGACTCCTTCATCACAGGTACAAAATAATTAACTGTCTATACAAGTTATTAAGTCAGGCTTTGTTGCAGCAGCTCTTCTTTCTCCATACCGTTCTTTTCTCAAGTCAGTATTATTGCATAAATGTGAATACAAAGTCAGGTCAAGAATAAAACGTTGATTCGATTAGCAGTTCCCTGATTTCTTTTTAAGCATTGTTTTCACTTTGTAACCATTTCTTCCTTTAGAAGCAGAAGCAACATGCCTGTTTGTGGCCCATAGATTTATTTGATGTTGTTTGTTTGTTTAAACAGAAACCACAATAATAAGTTCTTTGTGCTTTCTAAGCTGCATAGCTACAAATTTTTTTGTGTGTAAAACTAAATACTGTAAGATCATCATGCTAATTTCTAAGGATTTTCATCAGATTGGAGATCATGAGAGTAAAAATGACAAAAAGATTTAATCTTCTGAAAAAGCAAGCAATTGTTTTTGTTTTGTTTTGTTTTGTTTTTACTCCACCCATGGAAGTTATTCTGAATTATAACTGGACCTGGGTAGAAGTCAATAAGAACGTACCCCTGAAGTAGAAGTGCCCTGAAGGTAGAAGTTAATGTGATGTACCCCTGTGCTGGAGTTTCCCAATCTCAAATTCTTTTTCAGTTGTGTCCTCCTCCATGCTCTCCCCATCCCTTTTAGCCTGTTTCTCTTTCTTATGCCAATACAGATCAAGGTGTTAAGGAATCCCATTGTACATCCCAGAATCTCAGTATACTAGTTTCAGCAACATCAGGGCATTTTGAATTGATATTCTGATATCAAAGAGAGCGATGTTCCAGGTAAGCACTGAAGTAGGAAAGTGGTAAAAAGAAAAAAAAAAAAACACCTTACCCGTGAGGCAAAATAAAAAGTAGTCATGTCTTCAATGAGTAGCAAGAGGAACGTAAACTGAACAAACAGATTTAGCACTTAACTGAACATTCACCATCTCTACATTGAAGTGTTAACTGGTACTCCAGAATTTGATCTTTAGAGAAAACGAAAGAGAGAGAGACCACCACTGGTTTCTTGCATTTTTAGAGTGTCTTTAATTGACTTAATGCTTCACGGATTTTATGAAATTAACTGATATACAAAGTATTCCGGAATCAGTTTTAGCTTCTTCATATTTATTCTTGTTCAGGAACAAGAGCATTACTTTACAATAGTTTAACTGCATTTATATCCATTGCTTAAATCATAAAGTAAAAAGAGCATATTGAATGCGGATGAACTTTGGAAGAAACTCTCACTTGTGTTTGCCAAAACATTAGTGAAAAAAAGAAAAATTTCTTTGATCTACACTAAACTTCAAAACAGGTTAAAAATCTCACCCTTGGAACAAGACATGGTATGCCTGAAACCTCAGCGTAGCACATTGTTGCTAGTCTTCAAAATTTAACCATAAAAATTAATAGCAAGAATATTACTTTCAGTCTAAATGATACAACTCGGTGATACAACTGATATTCGCAAATGACATACATTATTTCATTCTGGATTTTAATAGCAACACCTTATATTGGAGGTTGAAACAGAGCCAATACACGTACAAAAGATCAAATTTTGTCTCCATCCACAATACAAAGACAATCATAATGATGAGGTTTTTAGTATGACATCTATAAAACTAGAGCTTAATCTTATAAAACTGACCATTAATCTTTGCTTATGTGCTGTCATTTTGGTCTCCAAAAGTTACCTTAAAAGCATAGTAATATTTATAAAACTCATAGTATATTTTTCTTTAACAGTCTCTTGGGACTTGAGGTGACCAACACGTTTTAGGAACAAAATTTTATGAGTTCAGTTCCCTCTCAATTTTTTGGTATAAATGCCTTACCCCTTCTGAAGCAACATTTTTTTGCATATGTCAGACACCGTGATGTGATCTCGTCTGTTTTAACAGTTCTGTTCTCATCTTGATTCTGATGCAACCCCACCTTTCTCAGCTTCTCAGATATCATGAGATTATAGTAAAATAAAATACGACTAGAGACTATCAACTTTTTGCAATGGATGAGTATTCTTACGTTGCCATTGAAGGGAGCGACATCTCTTCAACCAGAAAGAATTGGAGCTGTTTTATCATCACATGCTTGCTAAGCTGCCAACTCTGTCTCCCACACTATTTTTTTCTCCTCCATGTTGTTATTCCTGACACGGACAGACTCACCTCTGCCTGTACTTGGTGAGATTCCATCATATTCTTGTCAATGACCCTGAAGCTGACCTGGCCAATAGTGCTGTTATAAAACTATGGAAGAATTGTTCAGAAAACTCACAACTTATATAAAGTTTTCATTTGTTTGTGCAGCTCTGACATAGGAATAGAAGAGAAAACTTCTCGCCCCACCTGGTTATTTAGGTCCTCTTTACAGTACTGCTTGCACTGCATGAAACCTGGGATCAAAAAAGTGGGAGGCTTAGCAGCCCCCTGAGATTCTCATGTACATCTGCTCTTGTAATACAATCAAGGAATATTATCCTATGTTACAGTGATTGTCTTTTATATATTCAGTGTACACTAAGATGAAGATGAAATAATACTGATGAAAGCAATCTCGTTGCTGAGCTGTGTTGGGGAAGTGCAGAACATCAGCATTTTCCCCTGTTTATACAAAAAAAAGTATGGTGAAAGATTTGTCTGTAGGTAAGTGATATAGCTAGTATTTGATATCGGAGTTACAAACAGAATACGCAATGAAATGTCTCAAGATTGAAAAGGACCTTAAATATGCAAAAGAATGATCTAACTTAAAGGGCTCTTAAAACTTTTTTTTTTTCATCACTTTGTTTCTTTTAGAAGACAAACAAAATAGCAAAGAGAAAATTAAAAGTTGGAAGTGAAACATAAATACTGTTAAATCATGTTTCAGTCAATGAAAGAAGCTGTAGGAAGCTATTGATCTTTGAATAAAAACAAACATTTCGAAGGAGGAAAAAAATATTTTCCAGTAACAGGAAGCAAGAGAAAAAGAAATTGAATTACCAATTCACAAACCCGCTGTATTTATTCTGATGCAGAAGTCACTGGCACAGTAGAATTCAGCTTCTCGAGTGTTGTATTTATCCACACCTCAGGGTTTATGGGGGTTCTACAAAAGTTTTTCTTGGCTGAAGCATAGTACAAAGGATCTACTAATAACCTGTAACTAGAGGAATTAGGGAATGTAATGGTCTGTATGAGTCTTAAACTAGATATGTCTAATTTAATTCCCTGAGCTGTTGTTTGTTCTTTGCGCTTGTATGGGGGTTTCAGTAGGACTGCTATTTGCAAAAAGCTGAAGCTTCCTTGCCTTTGGATCAGCATGCCAGAGGCAACTTCTCTTGCCTCTACTCCTGTGCTTCAGGGCCGGAAAGTGAAATAATTGGTTTCACAAAACTCGGAGTAAATCATCCAGGTTGAAACAAAATAGTGCCTGACACCAGGTAAAATTGGAGAAAGATTTCAGTAAATCATTATTGATAAAGAACTTGCTATGCAGAGCAGATCATTGCAGTGTATGTATGTATACAGTAAGCTTAGTGTTTTTAAGCTTCTAGAAGATCCCTGTCTCTACCCTTCAAAATAAGTATGTATATGAAGAGTAAATATTATTAATAATCTAATGATATTATATATATATTTCCTATTTTAAAAATTTTGTACATAAATATGTATATTTCCTAGGTTTCTAGAACATTTCAGGGAAAATTTGTCACTTTGTGGTTGTTTCAAGACTAAACAGTGCTCCTTCAGTTCTTGTCCCTTTCTGTATTCCAGAGGGCTTGGAGATTCCATTGCATTTTGTTTCATCTTTCTTTGGGGAAAAAGACCCTATTTTGGTCATCTGCTTTATTTTTATCAGAATTTGCTTGGTGTTACTTTTTCATTTTTTCTGTTGTATAGGAAAAGAGGATGGTAAAACAAATATGAGGTACATCATATATTCTTTTCAATGAGGGATCTCAGACTACTTGCAAAGTTCTAATAGCAAAGTCACTTATATAAACTGACTACAAAGGCTAAGCGTAGAATATTAGTTGCTTTTTTCTTCTGATTATATAATTTTGGATAACCTGTAGTTTAGCTATTATTTGTTTCAGTGGTGCAGGTTTGGGAGAAAAATGGAATAAAGAAATTCAGTTATTGTTCATTGTGATTTTGTAAAGGAAATTTTGCATCTGGTGTTGTGTAAGTGTTTAAATTTGGACTCATGAGTTGAGCCAGGTTTCTGTAGTTGAAAGGCACATCCTTGTTGGGAGCCATTAGTTATCCCATGCTGCAAAAGGCACATTTGTAGGTAGCTTTTTTTTTTTTTTTTTTGTGTGTGTGTGTGTGTGTGTTTGTTTTATTTTTTTGTTTGTTTGTTTTTCTTGATAATGCCTAGGTATTAGTGTGACTTGGAACAGTTTATTGTACCTGCTGTTCCCTGAAGGATAGAGCAAGAAAACATCCACTACTTCAGACGGCAAAGCATGTATGTAGACAGAAAGGATAGATAAGTTCATCCTCTTTGCATATAACCTTTTTAAAAATATATTTACACATGTATATATGACAGGGTGCGGTTGTAATGGGAAGATGCTTCAGTCATATACAGTACTATTACATAGCTGTCATTTTACTCTCATCACAGTAACTAGTGTTTGTCACACGTGTAAATGCATGTTGTGCTTGTGCAAATGGTTGTGCTCCCTAGGCAAGCATTTAACGTAGCTGGGTGTGAATTATTTAGCTGTCTCTTGTGTGCAGTTTGCTCACAGCAGAAAGTCACTCTGCACTCTCCCCTCTCCAGCCACTTGGAGCCTTTGCTGGAGTGTTTCGCCTCCAGAAGTAAACACGAGTCTAAGAATAGCTCACGCTTCTTTGTAGTATATTTTCATGGCTGGCTGTCTAAACAGCCAGTCTGTCTAGACAGCTGACGACACTGCAAGCTCCGAAGGTCGAAAGCAGCCACGTAGGCTCCTCTCAGGGATGTTACCTAGTTGGTAACTGCATGTGTGGGCACCGTGAGGGCTTCCATTCACAACTGCTGGAGTTCTCTCAGGCTCCGTGTGCTACATGCATATGCTATTAGGGCATTAAATAATAGATAGGAGTGCATTAAAAAGTTGGAATTTTCAGTAATTTCCAAGTCACATGAGATATTACTAAGTTATGCTTCTTTGGTGCTCTTCAAAATTTATGAAGTCATTTCTGTTGTGCTCAATTTAAAATTTTAAGCATAGTTTGGAGGCCTAATACTTTTCCTCTAAGATAAAATGATGAGGAAGATAAACTGAAAACAGTTTTAGTACATTCCTTAAAAACTGGGAGGAAAAACAAAACAAAATATGTATGTCATTCTACTGCTATCAGTAATATATAAATAAACATAAATATATATAAAAATATAAATATAAATATATTTATATATAAATAAATATATAAAATTGTGTATAAAGCTGGATCATAGGTTTACATGTGCTTACATAAGAAAAATTAAAAAACCCAACCCAGTATGGAGAATCTTATACCAGGAGATTTCTTCAGTGGCTCTGAATAACAGAAGACCATTAGCAAGGGTTTCCCTGAATTAGGTGGTTCTTCCTTTCTTCCTCCTAGCTTCCACATATAATAAATTCCCGTTTTTGTGACTAAATGTTCAGCCTCTTGCAGAATCTTTTAAATATATCATTACTGATCTAGACTGTTTCACAAAACAGTTGTCCAGAGGTGATTTTAATAAAGAACAAAGTAGTAGCTGATGGCTTTAAATACCTGTTTGCTCTTAGATCACGATGTCTCAGTTCTTCCAGGGTAGAGCAGTTAAAAGTGGGGATATCTGATGTGTTTCCCGTAACTGAAGAGCTTCTAACTGCTGTTAGACAGGTGAAGCAAAAAGGCTAGTAATGCTTTCAAAAAGTTTACTAAATAATGGACTAGATAGTCCTTGGGGTTGTCTTGTTGTATAAATTGATTTCAAATAATATCCTGCTACAATTGTTTTGAAGACAGGCACCTTACTTGCCACATGTCATTCTCCAGTGTATGATTTATGTTTGCTGATGCAAGAAGAACCTGTCAGCAATAACAAAAGAAAGAAAAATCTATACCCACTTTAATCCTTTGCTGATAAATTTGTTTTCGACAGGCAATGATAATGTGCTAATGTGTCTGTTCTTTGTGATGCGTGTGTGTGTATAATATGAGCTTACCTTTGGGTCTTCTTGGTCTGTCAAAAGATATATTCAGATCTCGTAAATCAATTGAATTCTATTCCTGGAGAAAACAAGGATGATATATTTTCTGCCCAGAGAATGATGCCGGGTGTTAGTATACCATATAGCAAAACACTTTAAGATGAAAAAGCAGCATACCAGTATTGTGGAGAATGCAGTGTCAAAGGAAATACTTAGGAGAATAGTTAACAGATTCATAATAATTAAGAACCTTTTTGTTTGTTTGTTTGTTTATATCTGCAAGAATGTTTTTCTCAGCTTTTATCCTTTCATATTGTTATTACATCAACAGCTTTTCCTTAATATCAAACCTAATTGTTTCCTTCAATCATACTGTGCCCAACGTCCTCAGAAATTAGGTATAATACCATTTCTTCATTTCAGTTTATTTTCCTTGATGAATATTTAGACTTTCTTGCCCTGAGTTCTATCCCAGCTTCCAAAAAAATTGCTGATTCTTTCTTAATATTTGATGGTTTTGATTACATTGCTTGATGTTTCCACGTAAGATTATAAAAATGATGCCCTCACCTACTTCCTTTGTTTTAAGAGCATTTTTTACAATGTAATATTTTTGGATGATTTGAATGGTTTTGATCACTATTTTCTTAAAATGTAATTTTCTTCTTTAAGATTGAAAATCTTCAAGAACAGTTAAGAGACAAGGAAAAGCAAATGAGCAGCTTAAAGGATCGAGTGAAATCTTTGCAGGCGGACACCACAAATACTGATACTGCCTTGACCACGCTGGAAGAAGCACTTGCAGAAAAAGTGAGTTTGACGCCTAAGCCCCTGAGTGAATAAAGGTCCTTCTACTAATAACCTCTCTATAGGCAGTTTTACTATGTGTTTGTTGGGCTCTGCATAAAAGAAGCCTTTTGTGCAATACCAACTCTTCTGTCGGTGACAGCGGAGGCATCAGGAGTGATGTTTCTGCTGAGGTGCATCTCTCACTAGAGGGCACTGTAGGATATTCTGAGTGGCAGCCTGGGCTGCCGTCCTGTACAGCATCCCACAGTGCGATTGTAGTACTCTGAGTAAGGCTTGAGGACAGAGCTGAGCCACAAGCTATTTCTCCAGTCATTAGCTACTTACCATATTTTTTTCTTTTTTGTGAAAGAAAAATGTGTTCTTTATATCATCTTATATGCTTGGGTCCTGCTCATGCTGTCCTCTGTTTGCATGCTCTTGTGGGATGCGCTACATTGCAGCTGTGCATTCATCTGCTTTTTTCCTTCTTTCTTTATAAAGTCTGGCCAATATCTAATTTCATTTTATGTTCGTTCCTCAGATATTTTAATAATAACTTTAAAAATAAAGTTTAGCTATATGAAATTAGTTCCAAGTATTGAATCAAAATGCATAGTTATCCTGATGTAGCTGTATTTCAGTCTCACTTCATTTGCAGCTTTTTTATTCTCATTGTATTTTTGTATGCTTGCCCAGTTCTCAGGAGATAGCTGACTGAGGGAACAACCTTGTCTATTCTGTTTTGGTGGGGTGGTTCGTAGAATTACTGTATATTTTTTCTCGATCCCTGGAGAACCAGGGCTACAGCACCTGTCAGATTCTATAAATGTTAAAGCTATGGTAAAGCTTTGACTGAGCTTGGGGAATTCACTTGCACCTCTTCAGCTTCCAGGATAGCCAAGGCTCTGTTGGTATCTGGTATATAGAAAAGTTGTTTTACTGCCTTTCTTACCACACATTGATCCTGATGTCACATAGGCACTCCACCCTTTCTATCTGAAGGGCCACAGGCTTAACTGTATGCTTCAAAAATAAGACTTAAATAAATAAAGAAGCAATACATAACATGTTCTAGTCTAGGGTAATTTTATTTATCATAAGCAGATAAATTGTGTTACGCTGTAGCAGTAATGTGAACTTTTAGGTACAAAAAGCCTGATTTTTTTTAGCAATGAATCCATAGATTTTTCAAGACAAATTTTCTCCTTCTTGAGGATGTGTTATACAAAATAAAAATAAATTGCAGTATCCTACACTCATCATTATGTAAAGTGTTGTGATAAGAAGCCTCAGAATTTGAATGACTAAGAGGGATTTTCCTCACAGAGTACTTTCTTTTGTCAGGAGAGGACCATTGAGCGCCTAAAGGAGCAACGTGACCGAGATGAACGGGAAAAACAGGAAGAGATTGACAACTACAAAAAAGACATTAAGGACCTGAAAGAGAAAGTTGGCATTTTGCAAGGAGATCTCACAGAGAAAGAGGTTAACCAGTGAAATGAATCTGTTGTATTCGAGTTGTTTGTTCTATATGTATATGTTGTATCTTAGATGAAGAAAACTGTTCCTTTATAGTAAAGGTCCTTCAATAATCTTCAATAGTAAAAATACATCGTTAGAGAATTTTTCAAATCATAAACATTTCAGAACGATCTTTTTATGGATAGCACGCAGTCCCATTATTAGCAGCAGTTAATTATACCGGTGAATGTCCAGTGGTCAATGATAGCATTTACTGGAGCAGTGCTTATAGAAGACTGAGAACAAGCTTGTTCCTAGCTAAATACAGAAGGGGAAGGACAGAGGTAGATCAAAGCTGTGGGCACAGAAAGCATACAGATAGTAGATAGTGTTTATGCCTTTTTGCCAAAAATTTAAGTAGTTCTTTTGACTCACAAGAGCCTGGTTTTGGTAACTAGGTTAGTTGTTGTTAATGAACCAACTGGCTAGAAAAGATAGCCTGACTATATCAGAGATACGTCTAAGTATTCTGTTCCTTTCTTGGAATAATAACATTCAAGTCTACTTACAATATTATTTCAAAACTATCAAATTAAAATGATACAAAAAAAATGCATCTACAAATGCTACAGGGAAGTCAACATTTACAGGAAAACAAAATAATCAATAAATAGTTCAGGATGCAAGAAGTTGAGATTTCTTCTGGGCACAGGTGGCTTAAATCAGTTTCATCCATAGCAGCTCTATGGAAAAAAAGCTTTGAAAGTTTTAGATACATGACCAAATCTGCTAAACACATATGACTTTTGAATATGGTTTTATTTAAAAGCTTTTTATCTTACATATGACTATCACGGAAGAGCTAGTTCTAGTTTGCAAAATCTTTGCAAAATCTTCCATCTTTAAAAATGATTTTGGAACAAATTTAGACAATATTTCATTTTGATCCTGAGAACCTGAATTAAATCAAGCTGTCTTAAGTCAGCTCTGTGAACATCCAGTGAACATCCCAACAAAATACATAGTTCTAAGTTGGATCCTGAGCATCATGTGAAGGGATAGGAAGAAAATGAAGACAAAAAAGAAACTAGCTGTTACACATAGAAAGTATTTACTTGATAGCTATTTTGCATCTTTTATTTTAGACATCGTTACTGGATCTGAAGGAACATGCTTCATCCTTAGCTTCATCGGGACTGAAGAAAGACTCAAGGCTCAAGACACTGGAAATTGCATTGGAACAGAAAAAGGAAGAATGTTTGAAGATGGAAACTCAACTGAAGAAGGTAATCTTACTTCATATTTATATATGCAAAATAAACATCAAGTGTTAGACAAATTGTCCATGCCTACACAGAAGACTTTGGGTTTGTGAGTTGCTTTTCAGCAAGTACTCTGGAGCTGTGTCCATGCAAACCATATTGCAAGTTAAGCCTATCAGAAAGTAACTTTCAGACTGGTGCTAATTTTGGACTTCATTTTCATGCAACAACAGTGCTATTGACTGTGTATATTTTAACAGGTACTAGAAGTTAGACACATAGTTTGCTTCAGTACAGTTCCCAGTAGTAATTGTACCATTAAACTGGTGTAACAGCTAACATTTTAACGTTTCATTTATAAATTATCAGCACATGTAGGTGTTAATGTGATAAATACAGGTGCATGATTGGCACATGGGAATGTGTAAAAATAAATGAAAAGAATGTCACCAGTGAAGTGTCTAATCTTTTGTTTTAATCTCATTGCCAGTTGCAGTAGATAAGCAGGAATATGCAGCTTAGCAGAGTAGTACACCATTACAGGCAAGCTAATTTATTTGAACAGAATCTTGCGAGCATTCTTTAGTTTAGATGTGAGTAGCCCATATACTATATTTTTAAGAGAAATATTAATTTGATTTTAACTTAGAAGAGTAGGTAATAAAAAAAAACACAAAACAGTAAGTGAATTAGTGATAATGGTTTTATTCATAAAATTAGAACAAGACAAACATTTATATTTGTATATTAATACAACACTTGAAAGAAATTTAAGTTTTAGATTATGGAGTCCTAGTTACTTCTTTATACCTATCCAGGAAAATGAGGTGTGCGTGTGCTCTCTCTAGTCTGGAACTCTGTCCTAATTTTTCAGATTAATATGAGATTAAATGTTGAGGCAACAATTAAGAGCTGTTTAGCAGTACTTTTGTGTGAGTGCAAGGTGACGCAACAGTAATGCATATAGGAATTCTGTGAGTGAAACTCCATATATACATATCTAGACTCATGTTTTCACAGAAATCACAGAATCACAGAATTTCTAGGTTGGAAGAGACCTCCAAGATCACCGAGTCCAACCTCTGACCTAACACTAACAAGTCCTCCACTAAACCATATCCCTAAGCTCAACATCTAAACGTCTTTTAAAGACCTCCAGGGATGGTGACTCCACCACTTCCATGGGCGAGTGGAAAAAGAAGTTTTCCCTTCTTTTTAATTCTATTATCATCAAGAAACAGTTCTATTGTTCAGAAATGTACATTAGCGAGAATAAATAGTTGTTGTGCACATTTGATCATTCTTACAGGTTGTTTTCAATGTACTGCAGAATGGGTGAGTGCTTCAAAAGTCCTGAAGGACCCTTTCATTTGAATTGCAGTTTCATGCCTTGTCAGTGTGTTACTGATAACGAGTTGAGGAATATATTATTGTACCTAAGATTAGCCAGATGTTCTTATAGTATCTGGATAATAGTAATAGTTTGTAGATACACAAATGCAGTGGAGAATGTTGTTACAATTACTTAAACAACAAATATAGTATGAACTGGAAGAGTACATAACAAAGTTAGATAATGAAGAAACAGTTGTGGAAATTCAATTATTTAGGGAATGTGGTTTTATATTGAGCATTTTTAAATGTACTGCTTTTCATTGCTTCTCCAGAGATCACTTTATCACTATATGCACTAAGTATCTCTATAGTATAAGCAAACACCTGTGAAGGGTGAGCAAAATCTGGTGAAGCACGGCTATCTAGAAGATGAATGTGCACTTACTTTGCACTGCAGTGACAGCTCCACATTATAATACTTTCAGGCCTACCTCTGCTCATTCTATTTTAGAGAAGATTGTGCTTAATAACTGGTATCCAGTAATGTTGCATGAGGACACTGAGCCAGTTCATAAGACCCTATCTTTTTATAATCTATTCTCTTTGTTTCAGGAAATAATTAGGAGAATGAATTATTCTCCTTTATCCTAAGGATGAAAATAGGAAAATAGTTCAAATGTAAAGATCACTCTTAACTATGCAACACAGCTGTGGTACAAATAACTGTATTCTTTATTTGGTTCTGAGAAAAATGGTATACATTCGTTATATTGTCAACGTAAGTATATTCTTATCCTCATGTCCAAAGAAAAGATATGCAATCTCAGTTAGTCAGGATAGTTTCAGTTGTACAAGCAAGAAAATACATAACATACTACTACCTAAATACAGTATAAAGCCCTTCTGTAATACTCGGGATATCTCCTCTGCTTCAGGCATTACTGATCACTGGGACATTCAGGCAATTATTTCCAGAGTGCCTAAAATGCTCTCTGAAGTCCTGCTGAGACAAAAGTATCAATATCTTGTTCAGTTTTAAAAATATTCTGTCATCCTTCTGATTCAACAGCTGCATCTTTCTGATTCAAGTGAAAATTCAAAGGAAAGATTTTTTGGTGATAATGTCACTCTAGTCTGGCTCCTTAGAAAGGAATTACAGCTACAGGACCCCATTGTGCTTTCATGTAATTAACTATCTCCTGCTTTCCTCATGTTGGATGAAAGAGCCCACTTCTACCACTGATCCTCCTTGCTTTCTAGAATCAAGTTACTCTTTCTCTTTGTTACAGCAGAAAATATAGTTAACAACCACTTGAATATGTTTTATAGTTATGAGTAAGTTTAGGTATTTCTTTAATAATCTTTTCCCAGCTGTTTTTAATTTGCCAATGGTTTTTGTCATTTGCAGAAAAGTAGAAAATATTTTTAAAGGGTTTCTCTCTTTAAGTGCATTAGCTATTCAGGCAGTTTGACGTTTTCAAGGTGGATTAGTTTCTTGTCATCCTTGAAACAATTATATGATAGATAATCCAGCTCCAATTTAAAACTTTTATAAAAACCCAGTTTTACACATCTGCGTTGTTAACCATTGCAGATGACTGTCACCTTTCTACTAGTGTCTACACAAGAGATTCAGTTTAAAACTGAATTAAAAATGATCAGAAGAATTTTATTATGTTAAGTTTTATTGCAATAACATAGTGCCTTTTTTTTTTTTTTTTTTGCATAAGACACATGAATGAAGGACACATGTGTAGCTCTTAACAGTAAATGGCAAGAGGCTTTTCCTTCTAAGTTCTTTCCCTTACAGTATGAATAGAGATATGTCTAATAGCATTGTTGGTTCCATTGTCTCTTATTTCTAGTGAACAATTTGAGTACTTTCAGTTAACTTTATTAGTCTCAGAAGTTCAAAAGAGATTGAACTGGAGCACTGTTAAACCATGAGGTAAATAAGATTTGGGCAGTCATTGGGAAAAAATTCTCGCTAATCTCTAAAAAGTGAGCCTTTAAGAAATCATGAGAAGTACAAGCTTGTCTGTAAAAGATATTTAACATTATACTAAAGTGAAATATTACTAACCAAGTGCAGCACAGGGATGCTGAAAAGTCACTGATATTATTTTTCTTCCCATGTAGGCAGTCTCCAATTTCTGATTCTAGCTGTCTAGTTCTTACCGTTACTCTTCTTTTTCTTACTAATGACTATTTTGTAGCAAATAGAACTTGAGTGTTTTTCATATTGTTTGGAGGGGTTGCTGTGGTGTAATAACATCATGTTTATGCAAATCTCTGTGCTAAATGTTCTTACTATTCTACTGCCATTGCCTCTGCGTTCAACCTACCACCAGGAGATACTATAGGACATTCTGCATGCTGAAAGCTAGCTATAAATCCCTGTTGACTTTACATGGTTTGATGTCATACATTAAATAGTCTCCTTTTATGCTGAGATGGAGTTATTAGAGGGAAACAGAACATAAGGGGGTTCTTTCCAAGCGTTTCTTTCTAAGATGTTTTTTTTTTTTTTGAAGTGTGTTGGTAATATTTTTTAGTGACAAAGTTTTCTTCTAGTTGTGTTGTCTTCAGGATGTCGTCTTTTCCTAGCCTTTTCTTTCTCATCTTTCACAGACAATATGCTTTGTTTCATTTTGTTTTTCTAATCTGGGAGAGACCTACTAATATTAGAATTTGTTCCAGCAAAGATGAGCAGGTCTTTGTTGCCAGTGCATAGTTTCTCTCCCTCTAGATATTTTGCTCATTTGAAAGGGATCAAGAGTAGAGAAAAGAAAGAGTCCCAAACCATATGTTAACAAACTTCCTCTTGGTGCTGTTCTGGGGACTTTTCATAAGAGAAATGTTAACAGTGATTCCCTGCCAGGAAAATACCTCAAGATTCAACAGGCTCGCTTGTAGGATTTTTTCCTGCTGTGGTGTTCTTCCTTCAAGTTAAAGAGGGTAATATCTTTCAAAAGACAGGAAAAACAGACTAAATGAGGTATTGACCCAAATTGTATTTTTCCCAAGATTTGGTTTGGTTAGTCTTATATAGGCTCTGATGCTGTTTGTCATTTGTCATCAAACACTGGACTACATTAAAGATTTGAGGACTGAAGAAAGCTCTTACAGTAAGAAATCATGATTGAATTTAGAATTTGCACAAGGGTACCTTTCCATATTCTCCTTGTTACAAAAGCTGTTTAGTAATGGCTGTAAGGCCACTGTCAATTCCATTTAAGTTTTTGTGTGTTGGACGTGTATTCACCTGTGCTTTCATATTTGGGCTACCACAGTATATATCGGTGAATTACTTAGTGCTGTGGGTATGGGTAATGTAGTGGGATACAAACAAATGCAATGGTACATCTGACTAGTCAGGCTCAGGAAAGTCTTCTAAGATGCTTTTACTTTTTGGCTGTGTTAGTAAATTCATTTTGCTTGGACAACTTAATGTTGTGCCAATGTTTTTGTTTCCCTTTGCTGCCAGTGATGTCCTGTAGCTTTTCTTTCATCTCCATTGCCTGTGCATTTTCAGACCAAGAAAGAAGAGGAATTTCCATGCAAATCAAGCTTATTGTGTGAAAGTATTCTGAAACACCATGTACAGAAGCACATTAGAAATAATAATTAAGACAGAGCAAGTAAAAGATTCCATAAAAAAAATAAATCATTAATAAGCTCACTGGTATTATGTCAGTTTATTTTTGGATTGTATTACCAACTTTCTGGTTGATGTCAAAGAGCACTCCTTTCAAGGAGTGTTTGTATAATAATATCTTGGTGCTGCAGATTATGTAATCCAAGGTGTTTTTCATCAGAGGTTTCTTTTGTGAATGCATGCATAAAACATCATGTTACGAAACTTTCTGAAGGCTGAAGGCTGTTACTTTTGACAGTGTTCAGGGAAAATGTAGCTGTCTATCCTGACAATAATTATTGGAAGGTTAGAAAATTCCCAGTGCTTTTTCAGTGCTTTTTTTTTTTTTTTTTCCCCAGTTTTTCTGGCATTCTGTATTAAAAATTGTTTTAGTAAAAGGGACATTAGTATGCCTTTATGTGACTAGATTTAGAAAAAGAGTTGAGTGTGCAACAGGGTAAAGTAGTTGCTAGAAGTATCAGAAATAACAACAAAGTGTCAACTAGAGCATAAAAACTACTATGCTGCATTTTGAAATTTTTATTACACATAAAAAAGAGTCATTAATAAGTATTCTAAGGTATTTGATGCATACAGATTAGAGTAACGTCCTTAAATGATATACGATTAGTGTATATGGCTTTTACATTATTTAGCATTTCATGACAGAGAGTTTTTTTTTTTCCCAAAGGTATTGTGCATTCAGGTATGAAAAACAGGCACTCAGGAATTTTCTGTTAAATTAATACATTTATTCACTTTCAAGGAATTTGCCATCCTCTTCTGTTATAGCTTAGGCTATAGGTACAATCTATTACTAAATGTGTTTAATGCATCCTATTAAATTGATTCTATAATTAATTATGATTTTGTAAAAGCTGTCATTTGAAATTGATGTTGTTTGATTCAATGTGAGACTTTGTCTGATATTGTGTCTTCTTGAAAGAATCTCTCAGCCATAACAGTTGAGTGTTTTCAAGAACAAAATATATAATAGATTGGTTTTTAATCTTTCTTTTTTTTTAGACCAGTATTTTTTTCTTATGGAAGGATATGGTCCTTATACCAGGCATGTATTAGGCCCCTGTTTAAATCTACCTAAACTGGCTAACAGTTAATTGCGTTGCCTATTTGCACGTGCTCAGTAGAGATAAAGATTTAGCAATTGAACTTCCCAGAGGTTATATCTGCATTGATTATGCCCTGGCGTGGAGTGAGAGGAAGAACTTATTGTTTTCTCTCTTCATTGCCATAATGCCTTCTATGTCTGGTCATTTGAGCGAGCAGCAGTAAATGCTAAGTAGACTCTTCAATAAGTAACTTGCTGGTTCCAAGCAACTGCTTGATACAAATACAGCAGAAGCAAGAAGCAGCATCTCATTGTGCAGAACAGGTCAGGACAAATAATCTGCTAGGATTGGAAGCCAGTACTGGAATTTAGCCCCTGGGAAGAGAAAAACAGATTGGATTTTGCTGAGGGAATGAGTAGATAACATTACCAGGAAAATTGTATTGAACCTGGGACTCAGGGAGCACATGGTGTGAGGAAGGGGTTGTGTCCCCAAACCTGAAGAAAGTGGAAAGGAGAAAGATGGGGACACCTGGCAGATCAGTGGAATCTGCCTGGGTAGGAGAAGAGGAATTTGAACCTGGCCAAATAACATCGACAAAAGGTTGGAGAAATGAATTATAGCACGAAAGGATTGTACTTAGTGCAAATAGGCAGGAGAATCTGTGCCCAGGAGAGCATATTCTTTGTGAAATCTTTAATAAAATGCAAGATTTCTGAATATTTCCATTACTCTAAAGTCAGAAAATACAAAATGTTTGAACAAACTATGTGTTATATTCCCGCCTATGATATAACCAATAAAGAAACTCAGGTACAAGTGATGCATTCCCTTTAGAGAACTGGCAGAAGCTATGGGGTGTTTTTTAAAGTACAAGCCTTGTTGATGGATGATGATATTATCAACATCATCTTAAATAATATTAGGGAGGTGTTTTTCCCCATGTGTGATTTTATCGTACCTAAAAAATTAAACTTACCAACTCTATCTCCCCTTACAAAAGCCTTGTGAATATAACATTAATTTTTAAAAATTAGACATCCAAAAACTAAGAAATGGCCATTGCAACACTGTGTGGCCTTCCTAATTTTTGATTATGAGGTGCTTGCTTTAGTATTTCATAACTAAAATGTTGTCTACCAGCCTCTTGCAATCTTCAGTATTGTGTGAAAAATATCATGAGAATGAGCCAGAGGTATATAAGGAAGAAGATTGCCATTTAGAAAAAAAAATATATATATGTATATGTATATATATATTTCTAATAGTAGGAAAGCATTAGGTGAATATCAGGATTCGCATGATAGAAAACTGGGAAAATACATTCTTTTGGAGTGTGGCTTGTATACTTCAGAGTAAATAAGGCATAGAGCCACACACTGAATATCAACCCTCCCAGCCCTCCAAATCCTCACAAATACTGAGTATCTGCTGATTATTTGAGTAAATCTCTTCTGTGCGTGAAGAGAGAGAATGAAGCACTGTTTCTTCAAATACGAGGTTTTGGTCATGTCACTAAAGCCTGATTCAGAAGAGGAATGCATAAGGATGTCAAAGTATGCTTGCAAAGACAACCATAGTTTGGACATTTCCTTTCTTTCCTTGTATACTTTTTGTGTTGGTGGAATTTCCAGAGAGAGCAAATTGATAATGTTTGGTATCAACTATGGGAATTCGTGTCTTTCTAATCTCTTCAGAAAAATGCAAGTTCCCATAGTTGTTTTCTTTTTTAGAGTAATGGGTTCTCTTGAGACATCTTCCTCTCATTTAGACCTTCAGTCTTCTTTATAAAATTATTCCAACCAAATGCTTGCTTTTCAAGTGTCAAAATTTTACATTCACATTAATAAAGATCATAAAGTTCCTGGAGGGGATTTAAAAGACTTTGTTAAAAATAAGATAAAAAACCAACTTCTTGTGACAGACTAAAGTTTTTTTCTGGTACTAAGTATATCAGAGAGTTCACTAAGCCTTTTACTTCCAGCACAACCCTTTTGAAAAACCATCACAGTATGTTGTTTAGAGCATTGAAGCTAAAGGATTGCTTTCAAATATATAATTTTGTTGAAACTAATAAAGGCATGGTGGAAGTCAGTGCAAATTTTTCATCATTTAAATTGCTGCCATCACAATAGGAAAAAAATCATTATATGTGCTTGTCTTTTTCAATAAATAGTAATGATATTTTTTTCATATTTTTGTATGCATTTACTGTTTTCAGGAGATGTGATGCACACTTGGAGGTATGAGGGTGAATTAAAAAGGGATTTCATATTCTTGGGAACTTCTACTTTGTGGCCAAAAGTTCTTGGCAACATTTGTATGTGAAATGTTAAACTGAATTTACTGTCTCTATTCATAGGTAAAAGTAGAAAGTGCTGTGAATTATTTGCTGTTTGATTTAGCTAACCTTTTAGGAATATTGATTTGGAATCTTAGTCATAATGTTTGGAATTTTTACTTATATTTTAGGACTTTAGAATTAGATCTGTGCTATTGTTTTCTTCCTTGCCTCTGACATACATTAAGCTGTGTAAGATCACCTTTCCTCTTAGTAAAGAGTTTTTTGGCATGAGAAATACAAGCTTACAAAATTCTTTTCAATGTGTTTCACCTTCTTCTCCTCTCCATCTGCAAATAGTGGTTATTTCTGTGAAAAATTGTTCGTCTTTGCTCTAGATGCAGAAATTGGCTTTATACAATGATTTTCTGTGGAAGCAATAGAAGCTATAGTACATTTATTTGAGGAACAATCACTCTTTCTTTTATTCTGTAGGTACCCGAAGTGCTCACCCCATCACTTACCACATTCCAGATGGGAAATGGCTAGGAGAAGAAAAGCAGAAAGCTGTTAAACCACCTCTTAGTTTATACTCACTCTTAAGAACTTTGAGAGCAAATCCAGAGTGTTAAGATCAACTATTCTCAGTCCCGAACCACTTTGAATTTGGAATTAAATTTACACTGAAAGGGATGAAAACTGCTCAGATGAGCTTTGTTAATCATAGTTTAGCATAGTTTAAGAAGATGCTGCATTTTGGCTAAAATTTGTGTGTGTGTTTCTCATACAGATTAATGTAGAATGAAACATACAAGCTTAAAACACTCTTGAAAGTAGGTTGAAATCACCTGTTGGACTCCATGCTGAATCAGATGAGAAGAGCTAATGACAGGGCCAACAGTAATAGTAACAGTGGCTTAAAGTAGCTTGTAATCAGGTGAACTCAATAGCCTGTGTAGACACACCTTCACTCATGTACCTCGTTTGTCAGAGAAAAGTACAGTGTTTCCTTCACCCTAAGCAAGTTGTTTTTTCAATTTATTTTTTAATCATATATTTATACATTTTCGTACTTGCTTGTAACTATATTAAGAGGCTGCAGATTTACAAGCAAGCCTCAGTCAGAGCTGGAAGCAGACCTATCAATATGTACTTTTTATGGTCTCTTAATACAGCAGAAACTGTCTTAGTTCATTTGGCACTTTACATATCTATTCTGTTTTGAAAATGGTATTTGGAATTTTTGTACCTTTGGTGGGCACGGGAAGTTTTTTGTGTATGATTTTAGATTTTTTTTTTCCCACTATGAATATAGGAATTCATTAGTTCTGTTCAACTTTTTTTTTTTAATATACTGCTGAATTATTTCACACAATGTTACACTGGGAAGGCAGCCAATTTCATCTGTTTCAGATCTTGATGCGAGTTTGTGGGAAACCTCCAAATGCATTGGTTTTCTCTCCTATACAATAAATGAATCCAGTAGGATTGTAGATATGGTCGTGTAACACGTATTTTGTACATAAGCCACAAAATGGACCAAAGTCACTCAGTCAGTAATTCACAGCTCAGGAAGTGGTCTCCAGTTTACACCATATCACATAACATTCTCTTTGTGTTAGGTGAAAGTATCCATACTTATGTGCATTATATACAAATAACATGTGTTACGTGTCTTAACTAATAATTTATGTCGTGTAAATAGCTCTTTCGTTCTATAAGAACCAGACACACTGAGTTGTTGGCTAATTTTCTATAAAATAAAATTGATTTCCTCTTCTCGGTAGTGTCTCTTGGGTTGTTGTGGAGATGCTTTTATTAGCATGGAGTAATATAAATCAGAACTGTCTTGACTGTAGAATTGCATTAGGTCTTATAACTTCTTTGGAACTAGAGAACTCTGTAATCCATGCTAACAGCCTAGCTTTGCTTTTTTATTAAAAACACACACACACACACACAAAAACAACACCGTTCTTGACTGAGTATGTATTTTGGATGACTTTAAAGAACCTGGAGGAGTATTTGTTAAAACAAACAATTTGAGATGTTGGGAACATACCCAAATCCAGTATAGAAGAATTCAGGCTGTGCCTCTGGTGAAAAACTAGACTTAACTCTATACACAGTGTCTCTTAGGAAAAAATAGATGCCTTCAATAGATTCATAGACACCCCTCAAAAACAGTATTCCCAGTTCCTGCAAACCAGCAAGTAGGAGAGAATGATGGAGTTTTTGTCTGAAATGTAGGTATAATTGAAAAGGAAATGAGATCAAACATTTCAGATTTCTTGCATTTTCTTCTGATAAAGCATTTCAGGAACACTCAACGATACTCTTTCAAAAACGAAGTACATTCCCTGATGCCTGTGGCTGTTCAGTGGAACTGATGCACTTGTCTGTCTCATTGCTGCAAAGTCTTCCCAGCCTCAACATTGTGTTGGCAACACGTTATTTAGACTTCCACTTGCCTCATAAACCCTTGGAAAGTGCGCTCTAATTCATACTGCTTATTTGGCGGTAAGGAATGTGGAAACGTAGGCAGCCCTAACTCCAAAAGGTTTCACAAAGTTCTCAGGCTCACCAGGGACGCTCTTGGACCTGGAGCTGGCTCAGCAGCTCAGAAGCAGAATTTTCAGACTTGCAGCTCAGTGACAGAGGTTTGACATGGAAGTCTCTCAGAAATGGGGAGCCTAAACACGGCCTCCAGAAAGGGCTCTGTTCTTCCAGGATCGGTGGTTGTTGGGCAGTCCTGCAGAGAGCCCAGCCCCAGAGACCTAGTAGTTGTCAGGCATTTTGTTCTAGGATAAAATACTGTGCAGGTTATCCAGTTATCTGGAACTCCTGCTTCAAATAAAACAAAGCCCAAACTGTTTAGCATAGGCCCTCAGGCAGGCTGCTGCATGGCCAAGGCTCTGCAACATGAAGTGCTCTGGCACTCCTCAGCTCTGGTGAGGCCGCACCTTGAGTACTGTGTTCAGTTTTGGGCCCCTCAGTACAGTAAAGACATGGAGATGCTGGAGTGTGCCCTTTCCAAAGAAGGGCAACGAAGCTGGTGAGGGGTCTGGAGAACAAGTCCTATGAGGAGCAGCTGAGGGAGCTGGGGTTGCTTAGTCTGGAGAAGAGGCGGCTCAGGAGCGACCTTATGGCTCTCTATAGGTATCATAAAGGAGGCTGTAGCGAGGTGGAGGTTGGTCTACACTAAAGTTGCGTCAGAGGAGGTTTAGGTTGGATATTAGGAAGAACTTCTTTACCAAAAGGGTTGTTTGGCATTGGAATGGGCTGCCCAGGGAAGTGGTTCAGTCGTCATCGCTGGAGGTCTTTAAAAGACATTTATATGTAGAGCTTAGTGATATGGTTTAGTGGAGGACTTGTTAGTGTTAGGTCAGAGGTTGGACTTGGTGATCTTGGAGGTCTCTTCCAACCTAGGTGATTCTGTGATTCTGTGTTCCAGTATTCAGGCAACCCAGATCCTTCTCACAGTCCCAGTAAAGAGCGGCATTGAGGCATGCTTCTGTCCTGGACCACTCTGCTCTGAGATTCAGCAGAATTTCACTAGAACAGGGTGTGGGCTTTAACAGTTTTAATTAAAAACAGGAGATTCCAAGGTTAAAATGCTGAGGCCAGTGAATAGGTATTTTCCTTCAGTCTCATTTTGCTGAATAACTAAACTGCTTTCTCCAAGTGTGTCTTTGCTGTTGGTTGGTTCTATGGAAGCAGCAGCTTAAACCCAGACGTTTATGTTGCTGCAGTTCTGTCCAGTTGCCTTTAAAAGTAACAGAGTCCTATCCTGTTGGATCTAGTCTTACTGTGCTTTGGAGCAGAACATTTGCAGCTTGTAAAATAAATTTCCAAGCTACACAACAGGGGGAAAGGTCAATAGTTTTATGTTCTGTTGTAGGTTTGTTCCAGGGAAAAGCAAGGCCTTAAGTTCACAGGCAGTCTTGGTTGGCGGAATAGCTCCGCCAAACCTGCTATTCACTGAAGCAAATTTGAGCAGTTCTGAAGGAGCTTTGATTAATATCAAATAGCAGTTCAAGATCCACAGGCATAGGGGGAGGGAGGGAATGTCTTACAAAGGTATGGTTTGCCCAGCTCTCCTGATGCAAGCTGACAACTACCCTTAGGACCCTGAAAAGATAGTCCTCAGTTTGCTGGTTTAAACTCAAGCATAAATACTGCCTTTTCTTTTCCTTTGCTATGTGTGGGAACCATTGAATTCATTTTCCTAATAAATTAGTCATTTTTACAACAAATCAGGCCACTTAAAATAATTAAATAATTAAAAGAGTCTTAGCTGGAGCCATTTTATCCTCAGTCCTCTGATGCTTCTTGTGCTCATAGCCTGATTTTAAAACATGCTTCCTAAACAACTAGTCAAAGATAATTTCATTATGTAGCCATATTCATATTAATCTATATTTCTGAGATAACTAACAAGGACATCAGTTCAAGAGCACTGTCTGTGCAAATCTATCTGAAATTTCACATACAGATTTAGTAATTGGAAGCTATTAACCTGTGATTTGTTTTTCTAGATTATCCAGTTTAAAAAATATCTCAGATATCTAATTCTATGTTTATATCACTGTTATAGAAGTGTATTTTAGGAATTTTCTTTTTCCTTCCTTTCAAAGAGATTTAATGTTTTTCATGTGTTTACTTTTTTTTTTTTTGTCAGCTCTGTTTCAGTTAAAAATCTCTTAAAATTTTTGAACTCTCTCTATATTTTTTTAAACATTTCTGAACTTTTCTCTTCCTGGAAAATATTTCCCATACTTAAAGTGGTATATGCACACTATGCTCATTTCTCTTTAATAATTAATCTTCTCATTTTGAAGTAGATATTGTTTTGCAGTCATTGTAATATCTGTAAAATATGTGTGTGAGTAAATTGTTTTTCCTGACTCTTTTTCTCACAGGCTCATGAGGCAACTCTTGAGGCAAGGGCCAGTCCAGAGCTGAGTGATCGTATGCAGCAGCTGGAACGGGAGGTAACACGGTATCGGGAAGAATCTGGCAAGGCTCAGGCTGAAGTGGATCGTCTTCTGGAAATCTTGAAAGAGATGGAAAATGAGAAGAATGATAAGGATAAGAAGATTGCAGAACTGGAGAGGTGAGAACGGTATAAAGTTACTACAGTCACAAAAGAGCTGCCTAAAGTTAGAGATAACGTGTTCTGTTTTTCTTGTCTTAGAAACCTTGGAGTGTCTATTTTGGGACAGTCTCATTAGTATTTTTCTGCTTCAGTACTTAATTTTAGTAGTGAAAAAGTTTCTTACTGGGTGCTCTTTTTAACTAGTTCCTCAAAAGCAGAGCTGATGCAGATAGAACTAGAGGGGTAGATAGAACTGTCAGGGCGTGGAGATGGTAGGAAAAGTTGCCAACACTGTAGTGTATTTGAAGAACAATTTATTCATTTTGTTTAATAAATTCCTCGGGTATGGTTCTCCCACACACACAAAAAAAATCAAACAGGAAAAATGACTTTTACGAACTCATGATGGTTACCTTCTTCTGACAGATGGCATTGAAACTCTTTGTTATGGTAGAGACGCAGGTAAAGTTTGGCTAATGTAAAGCCGAATGAATAGATTTGGTTTTGTCCAAACCAAATGTAATAAACATTTTCCATCTTTGTGTTGGAGACAGGATATTGAGATATTTTTTCTACTCTTGAGTGTCCCAAACAAAAATGGTAGTGTATTATGATTCCATGACATTTGCATCACAATCCAGTAGATCTTGGGAATGACCTGAAACAGATTATCTTCTCTGTTATTTTCTTACCTTCTAATGGTTCGAGAGAGATTTTCTAAGCAGAAATACCTGTTTGGTTTTTTTTGTTTGTTTGTTTTTGTTTTGTTTTGTTTTTTTACTCAACCATTCATGATAAAGAATCACTTACTTAGAAGAGAAAAATGGAAATTTGATTATTCCCCTTTGCATTTCCCTTGTGCCAGAATAGTGTCCGAGAAGTGAGAGAAATTAAAGAGAAGATATTTCAGGTACTTCATGAGGGCGATAGTGATTTTCATTGAGTTGATGATAGTCAAATAATGGGCTCCTCTGAATGATTTGAAAAATTCTGTTCTAAGAAGCTCTGCTAATAGAAAGGCCACCCTAGGGATCTGAGATTGTTTTCACAGTATTCAGAGGAAGCATTAACAGGAAGGTGAGATTTTAACTTCCGCAGCATCTGCTGTGTGCCTTCATTTTTCTTCCTTCATCTTGTGTAAGAAAATCTCAGTGATAAATCCTGTGGGGAGAAGATCCTCTGAGTCCACTAACTTCTAATAATTTGCTCATACTGCAGTGAAACTACTGGACTGAATGGCTTTACTCAGCTGTATCTTTCACTGTAGGATGTATTCTTATTTTCTTGAAAGTTATAGAGGAGTTTAGCTTGTCAGCTAGGTTTCTTCTCTCTTTGTGGTTGTACGATCATCTTGTTTTGTTACTTCTTACACCTGTGGTATAAGTTCAAACACTCAAAAATGAACATAATGAACTTCCTAGCCATGTTCCCTTTTTTCTGAATGATTTAACTTGCAGCCCATTCCATATATCATGTATTCAGAAGAGCATTTGGGCAATAGATTGGTAGAGAAGGTGCATTAAGTATAGCTAAAGAAAGCTAAATAGTAGTTCCAAGTCATGTTTTCCTGCAGGATTTTTCAGTCCCTTACAGGTGTCTATCTCAGGCATTGAATTCCCGATGTAAGTATTACGAGTTGATGAGGGGGTCAGGAACAACAAACATCAAAAAGAACTAAGGTAGGGGGAAGAAATCTGTTCTTAGTGATTTAATTCTTTATGTATGCAGAAGGCATTACTGACCAGGAAAAGCGAGTTGGAAATATTAATCATTCCTTACAATCTGATTCCTAGAGGAGAATGGAATGGCAGGAAGAGAATTTTCTTATGCATGGTTTTAATATGTCTGACTGTTTTTTTTTTTTTTTTAATTATGTTAGCATTCTGAAATTCCAGTCCAGATTGGGACTTTCAGCGTCAAAAACTGAATGAATACATATAAGTGGCCTATAATCAAAATAGCTTAAAAGATAAAAGATAAAAAGATAGCAAAGAAGAGAAACAAAGCCAGACCTTTTTCTCTTTTATAGATAAAAGCACTGGCACCCAATCATTAAAGAGTTATAAAGGCCCTTTTTCTTTGAAAAGATGAAATTCCAGAGATCAGCAAAGCAGTTACTAAGTTTTCTGTGCTACAGTGGTTGTTTGTTGCTGCTTACCAGTCACAAAACAAAGTTATGCTATGTCAATGAAAGCATAAAATCCCAAAATGACTGGATATCATTCCATAACAACTTTGAGGAATACTGTGACTATTCGGTGCTATCCATTCCTTCTTACCAACTGATCTCTGCTATTATTAAAAAATATATAGTGAGTGCCCTCTTCACTTCTTAGCTTGTTTTCTGAGATAGAATATTTCTTTTCTTTTGCTTCTAGTAATTTTAACGTGTGTTTCAGTTATGTCAAAGAGGAGACTGCTTTTGTCATCGTGTGATTTACTGCAGCCATGTAAATCAAGGAAAAAAAATCCGAGAATATTCATGTTCTTTAACCACTGTAAGTGGGAATGGAAAGGGTCCTCAAGATCTGGAGACCCAAGGTACATATTGTTAGTGTAGTGAATTAGCAAAATAACAATGATTTTTCAGGTGGAACTGCAATATAATCACTTTATTTATAAATATCATTTATACTACAAAGTATCATTTCAGATACTACATGACTACAAAGTGAGTACATTCTCATCTGAATAATTGCTGAGCTTTCTATTTTGCCTTAGTTCTTTTCAATTCCCCCCCCATCTCTGTTTTCTGAACGCTTGCTTTCTACTTGTGAGTTTTTACATAAAGCAGAGATTTTAACATGCCTATTAAATATATAGTGTTTTTTTTAAATATATATAGATACAATATAGGTGTTTACCATGTTTGTTTGTAAATTATTCTTTCATGCTAAACGGATATATCTAGGCATGTTATGAGGAAGTTCTAGAGCTACAGTCTTGGTTTCTAGGCAAGAATTGATAATGTTGCCTTGTAAGAGTCCTTCCTAAACCAGTCCATGCAGAGTAAGCTAGAAATCATGACTTCTAATGCCTCTACAGCTGTTCAAACTCTTCTGTGTAAATAAGAACTTTGATGCTTGCAGAAGCATTTGTCAGCAAACAGGAGTGAATATAGCTGTGTCTGTTAGGAACTGTTTTTTTACCATGTAGGGCAACATGAGAAGAAATAAGTCGCATTCAGAGAGTAACTGTAGTAATGAAAATGGGATTTTTCAAAAGAGACAGTCTCTCCCTGGAGTTTTTCCTTATGCTAGTTATATGTGACAACTGGACTAGGAGGAGAAGAGAAATAATAACATGGTTTTGTCCGTAGAAGAGAAGAAATGAAACACCTGTTAGAGAGGTATGTACAGTGAAGCAGAAGGAGAAGAGGTAGGAGGAGAGGAAGATGAAGTGGAAAGCAGAAGGCTGTCATTATAAACCTTTTCAATGATTGCAAAACTGCCTTTAGTTCAGATTAAAAAAAATAATAATAAAAAAAATAGGGAAATGCTTCCACTCTTTAGTAACTGTTGCAATTACTGGGTGGGGGACTTTGTTTTTCACTTGTGAATGGGAGGGAAGATTTCCAAAAATAATGTATTAAATGTGGTGCATGCTATGCAAACTTTTGAAAAACACTTTGGAATCAACATCAGATTTGGAGCACAAACTCACTAATTTATAGTCTCTGTGGGCAGGATTTTGCTTTTTTTGTATGGGGAGGTGGGCCATAAATTTCCATTTCTTTTGTGGGTGAACTGCCTGAAAAGTTTTGGTTTTGTCCCAGTTGTGGTGGTGTAGAGGTTTTGTAGCTGTCTGGTTATTCACTTTTTTTCTAATGAACTGTTTGCTTTTTGTATTGCCATTCCATAACCTCCTGTCTCTCTGTAACTTTTCATTTTGTGTCTTGTTTCCTTCCTCACTTTTTCTTTCCATTTATATTGTCACGTCCTGGTTCCACGAGTTGTTTTGTTTTGTACGTGTGGGGGTTTTTTGACTATGCCTTTTCTCAGAAAGCACGCCTCCCGCAAATTGCACCCTCCCTACCAGGTGTCGGTCCCTGCACCACAACACGTAGGGGGGTTTGTGTGGGACTTCCTGGGAAAGTGAGTGCTCTGTAAGGCTACTGTTCCGTACGGGGTGGAATGTCACTGCTGGC
This sequence comes from Anas platyrhynchos, assembly GCF_047663525.1. Classification (NCBI taxonomy): domain Eukaryota; kingdom Metazoa; phylum Chordata; class Aves; order Anseriformes; family Anatidae; genus Anas; species Anas platyrhynchos. The sequence continues at coordinate 64,144,498 of NC_092587.1, forward strand.
TGCTGCTGCTGCTGCTGCTGCTGTTTGGGGCTGCTGCAATTACGCTTGTTTTCTTAGATTAAACAGGAACTAGTTATGCCAAATACAAGCTCTAACAGTCTCTGCGTTCAAGTCCTGCCACGGTGGTTATGACCACAGTCCAAAGCAGGGTTGCTGCTATTCTTGATTTAAACTCTGTAGAAACTGGTACTTTTTAGTCTAATTTTCTGCTGTGTTTTACCTTTGGTTCTAATCTCCGATATAAGTTCTGCTAACCATCTAAAACACAAGTGCTCTGAAATGTGCCATTGATAGAGGTCAGTATTGCCTCGTTCTTAAGTTTTATTGTGGTTACTGTCCTGTACAGAGAAAAAAAAAAAAAAAGAGGAGAAAACAAAAAGTATGTACTTAAGAGGCAGTAGTAAATACATATGTAGATGTTGTTTCAGAAGAAAGCACTGTATGTATGGAAGTCATGATAGCAGTTACAGACTTCAACCTGATTTTAACTTGGTGTGCTCACTGTATTGGATAGGTAGACCTTGTAAGCACATAGGGCACTACCACTTTTTTTCTGAAAGAAAACTGACTTTGACTGGGGACCAAAAGAAGTCAGTGCCCACCTTTGGAGTACCAGCAGTCCCATTAAGGACAGCTGAAGATGATGACTTTTAAGGGAGAGATTTTGGTGAGTTTTTCTAGAAAGAATTTAAGGATGCCTTGTTCAAGAAGAAACCTTCAATCTTTTGATATGTATAGCTTTTTTGAAGCTAAAAGATACTCATCTTAAAAATTTATTCTCAAGAAAAAATGAAAGATTCAAAAATGTAGGGCAATACAGAAGGAATGGTGAAAAACACAGACAGTAGGAGGAATTATCTTACTCTGTCTATAAGATGGCAATATGTTTGCATCTGTGGATGGTAGAGGAGGAGAGAAATTAACTGCATGTTCCATCAGATTTGTGGTTTTCTAGATTAGTATAAAGAAAACTATAGTAGTAAATTGTGCCCTAAGCTTATCTTAAGTCAACAATTTGAAGTTGAAATACATATTTTCAAACTACTGCTTATATCTTGCAATAATTGTCCAGGGCTTTCAAGTTGCTTCTGTGCATTTTAAAAGATTTTTAAAAGAGAATTTCTAAACAAGAACCGCATCAGAGCATATAAGGAATTTAAAATGAAAGGGATGATATCAAATTAAAGAACAAGAAGGTGTTGATAAAGTCATAATCATCACAGTTAAATTTAACCTTAAGAGATGGTATATCTATAATTCTATGTTATAATATGGGAAGGCTCATTAAAGTAATCCAAAAATAATGTGAACTCTTATTCAGGCACAGGAAAAAATGAAATAATTAAGTATCAATTTAAAGCAATTAATGCATTTGGGTACCTTAAATCACAAAGGCAAATTGAGTATTTTTATGTCATGGTTGAATGGTGTGAATACAAAGCAGAATTCTCTGTTGTTAATTATGCTTTCAGATGCACGCATGTGCATACTAGTGTGTTTTTTTTTTAGCTCTTTTTCTTCACCTCCTTCAAAATTTAAAGATTTTCATCTGCTTCCCATCAAAAATCACTAGATTAAGTGAATATTAAATTTCTAAGTTTAATCACTCAAAATTTCAGACATTCCAAAATGAAGATTGCCATATAACGTTAATTCACCTCCTTTGTGAGCTTATATATCACAGTGAAGTGACACAGTCTTCAACCACATGAACACATTTTTCCATAAGAATGTTGCCTTTGGTGTGTAAAGGGCACATCTGTAATTGTCCCCCAGAAAACAGGGTGAGACTGACACCTGTCATGGACAATTTCAGCAGAATTTGTTAATACCTGAGAAGAAATTGAGAACAAGGTCTTGTAAAGAAAGAAGTAGTTAGGCCCATAATTAGTCCAGCTCCATCAATGACCACACAAATCTGTTGAAAGTAAAGATTTTCATGATTTCCAAGTTTGGAAATGAAGAAATCCTTTCTTTTCAGTCTTGTTTCGTCATCATACAAAATGAACATTAGGCCTGAAGTCCCACATGGAGTTTCACAAGAGATAAAATAATAGATTTTATAACACCATAACTGCTGGAAACAGTTAAGAATACAAGACACAAACAGTTTTACTCATAGGTACTTAAATTCAGACATTTGAAATTATTCTGATTTTCAGAAAGCAAGTGTCTGCCTTCAGAAAGTCAACCTTTGTTAAGATGCCTTAAGATCAACACTGAAATCACTTTTGAAACCTACTTCTAAGAAAGGATGAGAGAGAGAGAGATTGCCAGTAACTGTAGAGAGGATCAGATAAAGAAGCCCTCACAATGATTTTATAGTGACTCCTCAATCCATCCTCACCTTTTTCTTATAATAGTATAAACTTTTATCATTTGTTATTTATTTAGCTGTCCTTTATTTCCCATTCTCTCCCTTTTCCTTTCGTTTGTGGGAAACCGAAACTTCGTGTTACTGCAGAAGCAGCTGCTTAAAAATACACAGCCACAGAACCCAGAATAGTCCAGCCCTTGGCACATCAGGAAGTCAGAGCTGATGCAGGCTATGGCTGAATGAGCTTGCCTATGGTACCCCATCACTGAACCTCCTAATCCAGTGTTCAAGCATGAAATTCCATGTTCAGGCAGGCAGGAATGATACTCTTCAACTGAGCGATTTGTCTCTACAGAGCTATGTGCAGACTGTATCCTCGATTACATTCAGCAATGGCCTAAAAGCATTAGTTAATCTGGTCTTCCCAGACTAAGCATCTTATCTTGTGCCCTCCAAGGAGGACCTTATGCTAAAGCAATATTTATAAGGAGGGAGAAGCATCCATTGTGAGCTTTTTAGAAAGCTTCTACAGCTTTACTGTAGCATTAAAGTTCTGATTGTTTTTATCATTAAATCAGGGTTGTTATTAAGCATTCCCTCTCCTGCCCAAATCTATTCACTGTAATGAATATAGGAGCTGTCATCTGATGATGCCTGCATTATACCAGTGATGGGTTTTATTTAGCAAATACCTCCCAACACAACTGGTAGATCAGTGGAGTGTAAGAACTGTGATATAATTAAAATAATTATAAAATCAGAGGAGAAAGAAAATTATGTAAATAATGAATCTAGTGTGGGTATCAGTGTTTCATTGTTACCTGCCTTGGCTACACCTTTTAAAAAGCGGTATTGCATTGTTTAAGTCAACATCTTTAAGCAATCTGAGGGTACCCGTACTCACAATGCTAGTATGTAAAGAGTAAAAAAAATACTCCTTTTTTGTACAACCGACACAGTAAGGATAAAAGTGATAAATCCTCACGTTGTCTTGGAACACAGTAAAGGCAAAAAGAAAACCCAGTAATAACCATTATGCCAGTGAAATAATGTTAGTTCTCCCAGGGACACCCAAGCTCACATTTGTGCTCATGTGTGTGCAAAAAAACCTCTTTCCCTCTCTTCTCCATCCCTCTAAATATGCGATAAAAAGAAAGGAAAAGACCAACCATCATTCTTTTTTACCAAGAAAAGGTTTCAGAAGTGGTAAAGCATAAATTGCCTTTCTACGTCCAAACTGACACAAGGAAAATCAAGTGTGTATTCTTGAAAATCTGTCAGATTACTTTGAAGGAAATACGAAGTAGTAAATGTACACAATCACTCACTGCCAAGTAGAATTCAAAGGTTGACTAGAAATCATTACACAAATGTCTCCCTAAGTACATCTGAAATTAACAAGGCAGACCTATTCCACACTTAATAACACACAAGCTCAAGGAAAAAATTATAGCTGGGATGATAAACAGCTTTTCAAATATATACATTAATTAAAATACTGAATATTCACACTTCACAACCTTTTGGTTTGTACCCAGAAATCATATTTAAATTGGCTAGATCTTTAAGATGAATCAGTTAGCATCTTAAAAGAAAATGGATTTCTCTGAGACTACGAGTTGATGTATTGTGTCCCTGTATGACGATTGCATCAGGGTACGCAATTAATGGGGCTGGGCTGAAGAGCTGCTGCTGGATCTTGTAAGGAATGCTGCAAATGTGTGTTCCTGTTCAGAGTGAAATAGTGCCAACCAAAAAGTACTTCTTCGCCGTGTCATGAGTGTGTTTCACCCTGCGTTGGGTCTGCTTGCTTGGGCTGCTTCCGTGGGGCAGGTGCTTTCTGTGCTGTGCTGATCAATTTCACTGATGTGGCCCCTGCACTGGGGGCTCCCCTGGTCTGCTGCAGATCGCCCTTCACTGTCCTAATATATTGCTGGCGACTGTAGCTGTCTGCCTCATTGTTAGTTTGAGTGCCAGCACTGTTCCAGATTTATTTCTAATTGTAATGTGCTTTCAAAGGCAACTGACACATTCCTCATTTCTGTTTGGATAAATATTGCGATTATCCTGAAATCCTATTTCATATATTTTTTTAATATTTTGAACCCTTATAAAAGCATGAAAAAGGGACTAGTGATTACACAAAATGCGTTTGTCTTACTAAGAAATAATTTATTCCATAGCAAAATGAAGATGTAGCAATAATTACTCTCCATTCAAATCCTGTGCAGCTGGCTAAATAATATTTCTGTACTGTAGAGAAAATTGCAAGTGACCTCAGCACAGCTTTTCAGATACTGTTTTGCCTTCATCTTATGCCAACAAAAGACACTACCTTCTAATGCCAGTTGCAAGAATGTTGTGGTTAATTCAAATACTGCAGAACTATCCTGAATTTTATCCTATAGTTTTTTTCCGCTGTTATTTTGAAGAAACAATATCATAATATTATCGTAATGGAAACAGTAACTACAAAGTGTCCCTGTAACACAAATGAGAATTCTTAAGCTTTCATAATCTGGATTCAGTAACAGCTATAAAAAGAGGCAAACTTTTTTTTTCCCTTTCTTATTTAGTCCCACATCTAGCCAAGCCGTTGTTTTCACTTTTCTGTTCCCTTTTGATAAATTTAATTGACCAGACATGGTTCTATAGTTCATCCTAGAGAGCATAATCTTGGATTTCAGTCAGAATTACAGTTGCACCATTTTCTATATAAATTAACTGAGGCTCTTGGAACATTATGACTTAGTTGAAGATCAAACACTGAGTGTGTAGTATTTGGCATTTTCCAAGTCTCATCTTTCCTGAAGTCCCCAAATAACACAGCCTTTAAAACAGCAATCCTGGAAGAACTCATTTGAAGAATATGAATTTAAAAGCCTAGGAAATGTATCTTTACACTAGTTTATACGTTATGGAACAACAATATACTTTGAAACTCACTTTGAAACTGCTGCTTGTACAAATTCGATATCCAACATAGCTGGCTGTAAAATTTGTGCCAGAGGTAAGGACTTTAAATTCCATTTATGTAGTTCCTTATAGCCAGAGTAATAAGGCATATAGCAACTAGACTATTCTATAGAAATATTTTCTCCAGACAATAGCCTACCTTTAGGCCTTTATAAAGAGAAATCTGTCCATCGGTAAAGCACAACATGCGCTGTAGAAGGCAAATTGATGTTTTGGGCAGCAGGACGTTTACTTTTTTTCTCTTCTGGTGATTGAAAAAGAATAAAATTTAAAATCAGATTAAAATAATATGTATTTATGGCTCTTTGTTGACTTACATTGCTGTTATCAGTGAAATTGACGGCAGATGCCTATGAAAAGATATTGAAGATATATGAAAAGAAGCAATAATGAACCTATGGGGTCTCATGTTTTACAGAGAACTCCAGCATTTTGGTTTGTCCAATCCTGCTATTGAATAATGTTGGAGAGAACTGTCAAAGATATGCCTGTTTGGTCATTATTGTTTTTAGATTGCACCGTGCATGGGAGAGTTGAGACAGAACGTTGTAGGAAGAGGCAGATGCTTCCTTTTTTTGCCATTGGAAAGGTGACTTCAGTGTCAACATTAAGAAAGATGAACTTTTAGCTTTGACAGGTCTTCAGGACTTGAATACTTCATGTATTTTTTACCTTCTGTTCCCTTTTGACAAGTCTGGGTCATCAGCAGGAAAAATAAAAAAAATGTTTCTTGATTACGGAGACAAAATAAGCCCCTGGAAGAAGATGGCATTAAGGAACATCTTAGGGCTCATCTCAGACAGTCACCTTTGATGTTTTTGAAAAGTTAGCAAGAATTCTGGAAGAAGGATACTTGCTAGTGATGTGATGTAAATCCAAAGTTTTCTACAGTTGTTTTTTTTCCCTTTTTCCAAGAATTGATACGTGTATTATAGACTATTTTGTCTACAGAAAATTTCCTCTGAGTGAAATGGTGTAATCTAAGTGTCCTTTTCTTCTTTTTTCTTTCTTTCTTTTCTTTTTTTTTTTTTTATTAGATGTCTATAAAACATGCAGCTCTTTGTGTTTGTGAAGGATTGTATGTCTTTGTGTCATTGCCTTATGTAAATCTGCTTGTTTAGTCCTGAATTCTTGAACTGCCTTATCTCTGGACACTGTTTTCACAAACTCTAACTCTTTTTCTTTCGCATCTCCTTCCTGGATTTGCTGCTTCCTTCAGTCTCACGTCAAGGTCAGTATTGATTTTTAATAATGGTGTTTATAACACTATTGTCTATTAAGCTAAATTTGAGATCTCACAGAAGATTGCACATTAATTTGCATGATCCACAAAATAAAAAATCAGAGATTTGGTCAAGTCCATGTAGGAGGATGGGTTGGATAGGGCACATGTTCAGAAGAAATCTGTGCTTGAAGGAAGAAAATGTATTAAAGCCACTGTATATCAATGTTGTAGTACACAGGGAAGAAGTGGGAGAAGATCATAAAACAATTTAAATATCTGTGGTTTTATCTGTCATGTCAAGAAGAAGAAAGCTTGAACATCACCATATTCTCGGCCATGATATATGCTGTTGACTGCAAAACTAGTTGCTTTAAAATACTATTCAGTGTGCTTTCTTAACTGTTGAATTTTTACCATTGCATCTGTGTCTGAAATCTTGTAGCGTTGTTGTAGAGCTAGTTTTGGTGCAGTTTCAGAACAGAAACTGAAATTTTAGAAACTTTGATACTATAATTGTTGCATATTCAGTGCATTGTGTTATCAGAATGAAATTAAAGATGATACATAAATTAGCAAGACGATTACTTTGTGCCTTCAAAAAATTTATAAGCTACAAAAAAAAAAACAATCAAGAGACAATGTTTTGAAGTCTTGTGGCCATGAATGAGATTTTTGCGTCTTTTTTTTTTTTTTTTTTTTAAGCAGTCATTGAACATAGATTCAGAATTTCAATAGAGGTGCAGCTATGAACAAACTTCTATGATCTACATAATACAGTAAGCCAGAGTGCATGACCTTATAACCCCTAGTTACCTTTAAAACAATCAAAATACCATTTTGGATTCTTGACTTTGCTGATTAAGTTTGTTTGGTAGAAAGCATCCATGACTCTTGATGAGAGAATGACTAAAATTGTTTCAGGCACTGTCTTTGCCCAGCAAGCCTCTGTTTTAAAGCCTAAAGTTCCGAGTTACTGACCGATGTCAGGCTTTTCTATTCCTGATTAGCACTGTGAAAAATTCAGTGGTTAATGGAATCCCACGATGGCATGATGCTGCTGACGCCTTTAAACTGTGTCAGTGTTTTGACCTTGGTTTGGCACAGATGGTGCACTTGTGGCCTTGGCTGCATATTTTCCTTCCTCCCACAAACTGGAAAAAGATTGGAAGTTCATCATGCTGTTGTCCATCAATACCTTCTGTATTTAGTGTGTTGTACTGGCATACGTGTTATTTCTGTTGAGCGGAGGACCATCCTTGAATGACCCTCTTTTTTCAGTTTCTTGAGAACAGAACTGCCAGGAAGCTTTTCTGCCCTGTGAGCATTCTCATCATGAAATGCATACCATGTTTTTTCTTGCATGAGTAATAGTAGTAGGGTAGTGTGAGTTTGCTGGTTGCCCCTGAAGATGGAGTTTGATGAGCTTTGTTTGGCTGATGGAGTCCTAAATATTATAAAAGCCATCTGTCAAAGATACTTTGGCCTCAGTACTACAGGCTTTTATCAAATCTGCACCTATACTAGACTTTGTGGTAATGAGGAGAGGGGTTTAGGGTGTTCAGGTGATTTTTTCTTTCTGATTCAGAACATACTGTAAAATATGTCCAGAGAAGATATGACTGCAGTTTGAGGTGGCCAAGCATTAGGATCTTTGGAGAGATGGAGTTTTCTGACTGATGTTGAAGAGATTCTCCATTCAGTCCACATAGTTTCTTAGTGGTTTTATTATTGATACATATTTTTAATTGATTGCTATGATGGCTAGTTGCTGAGGTTTTCCTGTATTTGTTAAAATAAATGTGGAGTGTAAGGGAATATGTGGAGTGACTGCTCTTGGAACAACAAAATCCCTGCTGGCCAGAAACACAATGAAAAGATTCTTCTAAGGACAACAGGAAAATTACAGGGGTTGCAGAACTTTTTCTTTCCTATGCATTTAATTGTTTGCCTAATTACTGTTAGCTGCAAGATACGAAGACATAGTTTACTTATGATTCTAAGATTCTATTCCATGAAGTTCCATTCTATACTGAAAGCTACTCTGGGAGCCATAACTTCATTTTCCTCCTAATGGTGTAACAGCCCTTATTTTTTCAGATATTAAAGCAGATGTGTCTTCCTGAAAAAGAACTGAATATGTGCAAAAATACAAAAAAAAAATTAGGTATGTGTGCTTTCTAGAAACAGGAAGAAATACTTTGAATGAAGAATGAAGAAGAACAGCTTTGCTTACTGTAACCAGTGCAAAGCCTCTGAATTGTCTGATCTATTAAGCTCTCCTGTTGATAAACTCATTGCATGAGAACAGTAGTTTAATCTACATCATCATTGCTGTTGTGACACATATTTACTGTTTAAAATTCTGAGGGTCTAGAGTGGATTTCATAATGGTTCATGGTAAATAAAATAGACTTACAAGGCATGGGTGTTAACTCAGTTTTCTGTAAGGATTTTTTTGCTAAGCGTCTCTGTTGATGAGAGTTTCACTTGAAGAACTATCTAATGCTGAGTTCCAGAGAAAAGAAAAACAATAAAACTATTCTGGTGTCATCAGCCCCAGTAGTGGAAAAATTAGAAAAACACCATGAAGTCATATGCTACAGTACTTTCAAGCAGTCCTTATGGATACATGTCACAAAAGTTGAGATGGTATTACTATAAAATAGAAAAAGATAGCAAAATATAGAAATCCAGACATTTTCTGGATTCTTTGCTATACCAAAGAGAATTCGATGCAATAGGAAGTAATAAAAACTACTGTAAACCTTATTTCCACACAGCGGAGTGGTTTGGCGATTAGATAAGTGCAGGCTTGTGGCATGGATCCAGATAGAAGCCTGTTATGAGTGTCCATGTAAAATTAAATGTCTGCGTAGCAACTCAAGGATATTATAGCCTTATAAAATTAAAGTAAAAACAAAGTACTAAATCCAAAGAAATATTTCAGTCCTTTTTCCAGAGTCCTAAATCTCTGCTACATATCTAACCACCAAAGCATAGCATCCTTCTATAAGAAAATGATAGATAATATTTCATAGAAAGTTATGCAAATTCGGAAAATTCAGGATACTACTCAATAATTGTAAAATAATACGTAAATGCTGAGTAGTTGATTACAGGCATACAAATTAATAGTCTAAGGTGCTAAAGGTTTTTCATTCTTATGGAAATAACCTTTATAAACTGTGTCATATACCGTATCTCTAGGAAGCTGTGTTTCTGTGTTCTGAGAAAGTGCCAGGGCAAACTGGACCAATTTCACTGGAAGTTTGGCTGGCTCTTTAATTTCTTACCTTCAGGAGACTCTGGTCTTATTCTGCCATATACCTGGTCTGCTGGTCATATACCGCAGCAGGAAGCGATAAAAATTCAAGCATGTAGAATCAGCAGTGGTTAGTTTTAGGTCAGCAGAGTTTTGTTTTCAAAGGAGTTTCCATTTAAATTTCCTTGGTTGTCTTTAAAATGTAATGACCTCTAATAGTTGCTTTCAATTTAACATATTTTTCCTTTAATTCTACTTAAATCAGTAATGGCTTTATGGAATTCTTTATGTAGAAAAATACTCTTTACTTGTAGACGTTCTCCATTCCTTTTGAGTGAGGAAAAGAAGTACAGCATCCACAAGATGATAGTGGGAAATGAAAAAATGAAGGAGTCAGACTTGTTGGCTGTTAAGGTTGGGTAGTAATGTGTAGAGCACAAAATGGAACTATGTTTTTTGTTAAAACAGTTCACTGGCATAGTCTTTAGCATTTGCTTTAGGAATAATGGTTATCAGAATTTTCGTCATCCATTTGAAGAGGAATCTTGCTTTTCTGACAAGGGCCTTTTTTCTTGCTTCATTTCATTGCATCTTAACAAAGCACAATTATCCACAGCTGTTCATCATCTCAGAATTCTCCCTTTTCTGCAGTCTTGTATGATCTGATTTCTTTCCTATTACCTGCTGAAATCAATTTAATTAATTAGCCAATGAGTTGTTTTTCTTCTGTGTTATTACTGTTTTCAGTACGTGTATTCCCAAAGCATGCAACTTTCCTGTGGGAATTAGAACTGAAGGAGCACAGAAAGACATGTGGCTGCATATGGCACTGGCGGGATGTTCGTATGGCAACAGTAGGCTGTGAATTCTGAGGAGCTCTGAGTCAAATGCAGTTAGAGCAGCCCCTCATAATTTTATTTATATATATATATATATATATATATATATATATATATATATATAACAGAAAAGATAGCTTCCTACCGTACTATTTGAAAAATCAAAATGTGACATAATTTAGAATACATTTTAAAACATGTCTTTAATGTCTTTATGTTAACTGTAAAGTTAATAGATTGTCTAGCATGTCATCATCAGAAGATTAGCTGAAATTATCATTCAAACTTCATGCAACATTAAACATTTTGACTAACCCATATGTGTCACATCACATTTAGTCAAAGGAATAAAATCTGAATGTTATTTTTCTTCTTTAATGGCTTACTTCTGTGCAAAAAAAAATCCTTGAAAATGGCTAGATTTTTATTTCTGCCATAACTCTGAAAGGTAGGTAGGTATATGGACAGATAGTGATTCTGTGTTTTAGATTAGTCTTGGTACAAATGTTTGCATTACTGACTACCAAAAGCTTTAGCAGATCCTGGACTCAGAGAAAATACAATAACAACAAGAAAACACAAGGGTACAGAGAATTCAATTGGGCAGGAGATCTTAAAATGTTACTGAAGAAGATGAGAAGTTCAGTAACTTTTCATCAATTTTTACTGATAATCACTGATTTCAGGTCTTCCAAGTCCCTGAGCCTAGAGGCAGGATCTGCAGGAGTAAAGCATTACTCACAGAAGTGGAAGACCAAGTTACAGACTATTTAAGCAAATTAGGAATATGCAGGCTGATGGAATCAGATCAGATACATACAAGGCTGCTGAGGGAGCCAGCTGATGTCATTGCAAGGACTCTTTCTATCATCTTCAGAAGCTCATGGCTGTCAGGGAATGTTCCTGATGTCTGGGAAACATCATACCTATTTTCAGAAAGGATGAGAAGGAGGGTCCAGAGAATTACAGGAATTACAGGTTAGCCAGTGTCACTTTAGTCATTGTGAAGTTTTTGGAGCAGATCCTCCTGAAAGCTGTGTTCAAGCAGCTGAAGGACAAGAAGGTGATAGGGAGCTGGCAGTATGGTTTTACAAGCGTAAATCATGCCTGACCAACCTGATTGCCTTCAATGATGAGATTACTGGCTCAGAGGGGAATCAGCACTGTTTAATGTTTTTTTAATGATGTGGATGATGAGACTCTGTGTCCTCAAAAATTTCAAGGATGATAGCAAATGGCGGGGAGTGGTTACAGGGAATATATGCTGCTGGAGGGCAGGACTTGCTTTATAGGGTGAGCTTGACAGGCTGGAGAAATGGGCTGGCAGAAACCTCATGAAGTTCAATAAAGGTGAGTGCAAAGTTTTGCATCTGGGGTTGAGTAAAACCTACGTCTGTACATGCTGAGGACCAGCTGGCGAGAAGGCTGGTTTGAAAGGAGGGACTGAGGTGTGGTTGAGGATGAGTTGAACAAGTCAACAGTATCGCGTTGGTATGAGGAAGGCCAAATGCACACTCAGCTGTATTACCGTGAGCATAGCCAACAGGTCCGAAGAAGTGATTGTTTCCTTCTACCTTGTACTTGTGAGGCTGCACCTGGAAGACTTTTTGGGCTTCTGAGTAGAAGAAAGATGTTGGGATAGTGGAGTGAGTCCAGCTGGCAGGCCAGCCATGGTTGACCATGTGCTGGAGCATGTGACATATGAGACCAGGCAGAGAGAACTGGCTGTATTCAAGCCTTGTGGGACATCGTGCTGTGGTCTGTTGGCTATCTAATGGGAAGGTACAGAGGAGACAGCCAGACTCTTTTCATGTTGCTCAGTAATATGACAAGAGCCAACAGACACAAATTTCAAAACTATTCCGAAAAACATAATAAACCAAAAGCCTTAGTTCCTTTAGTCTGCAGTGTTTAAAAAAGAAAAAGTATGCCTGTTTAATCTGAATTTTCAGCTGGTGGTATTCTTGGTTATGCTGGATGTACTTGAATTCCTCAGCTAATCATACCAAATAAATACCAGCAGTAATGTTGTTAATAGCTTTTTCTTGTAACCGAATACTACGTAGATATAGACCCTCACTTTACTTTTCAGTGTGTATTCTGTAACTTTACATTGATATTACTGGCAGAACATGGTGGCAATGTCATATAGAGATCTGAATAAACAGCTAAGAAATATTTGCAGTACTAACTCTTTGTAGCAATATATATAAAGAATATAAAAGCAAATATTTCTTCATTATTTCACATAACATATTTTAAAGGATGATAATATCATTAATTAGGATAAGGTGGTTTTTGTTTTTCCTTTTAGCATTGCTTGCTGTCTGTTCTCCAGCAGTTTGCATAGATCTTTTTAGATCATAGAAGATGCAAGTAATTGTTGTTTTTTACTCTTAGTTTAAGATATTCCTTCTTCCCTTTCTCGTATCTCTTGCTTTCAGCACAAATTTCACATTTAATATGGAATATGCAAGTGCTCAAAGGGATGGGTCAAAGCACTCAGTAATTGATTGTTTGTTTCCTTTGCCTGCTTCCATGATTTTTATGGGTATACTTGGATCACATGAACAAATGACAGCTGAAATGTATCTGAAGGAGTCTAATTTGTATTATTTAATGCTTAAAGCTTCAAAAATTATTGTAACTTGGGCAAAAACCTTATAGGGTAAACAAAATCCTAATATTTAGAGGATTGTTTTAAAGTATTATTCTGTTGGTTAAAGTTTAATAGGATGAATAAATATATGCTATGCCCAATTTATTCTAATTTTTCTCCTAAGTTATGATGTGATGCTTCTGATAGCAGTCTGTTTTGGTTACATTTCCCATGCTACATTTGAAGAACTGTTTTAGAAGCAAGGCCTTGCAACTTACTTTCAATTTGTCAGGAGTGCTTGATTTGGATGCCAACACCTGAAATACATATTTCAGTAGACACATTATTGTTACTATCATTAAACATAGAGGATCCCTCAATGATTTGTCTTAGAACTGCTTAGAAAAGTCCTGTCCAAGGAAATGAGATGCAGCAGCACTTTCTCTCCTAGGGCTCCTAGTGTAGTCATTCTCTTCTGATGGGATATAGGTAGTGATTTATGTTCTGCAATGCGAAGTACAGCATTGCTCCATCCTTCACTATCCATGTCTTCTCCAGTGCAAAAAGCTCAAAGGAAGAACATCTTTCTCTTGTCCAGAAACAAGGCAGTTGTTGTTTGTCCAGTTATTTCTTTGTTATTCATAGCACTGGTAAAGATGCGGTTGATAACCTGAAGTTATTTCCAGGCGACTTTGGGTGATGGCAGACGCTATTAAAAACAAACAAATATATAAAAACAATAATTGTCATTATATTCCAGAAATTAATTCACATATTCAGGACCTAATAGTGTTTTACACAGTGCCTAGAACACCAGTTCACATTTTATAATTCTACTGCTTGCTTAACAAATTAGAAAACACTGTTACACTTTTGGGTACCTCAGACTTCTATTGAATGCAATTTTTTGCTTCCTTACCCTGTCTCTGAAGAAACTGCAGATCCCCAAACTCAGAACCATTTCTGCTATCAAGCTGAAGTTTGTTTTCCTCAGAATAAACACCTGCTGAGGAAAAAAATAAAAAGAATGGCCTCACTGAAAATTAGCTGCAGTTGAGATCCCGTCAGCATGGCAAATCAGCATGTTTGCCTTATTTCCTTTGACGGATGTGAAATAGTTTCAGGAGTGCTTATGAACTGCTAATAATTTTCAGTTACAGATATAATCTTCCATATATATATATATATATATATACATATTTCAATTGGACAAAAATACATCTCTTACTATTTTGAAAATATCAGCAGGGAAAATCTAGCCCTAATCCAAGAGATAGTGATTTTCTGATTAAAGTGTCACATCTTTTTAATTTAATTAGGTTAAAAGGAGTGTCCACTAATACATTCGTATTTATGCTTATTTATACCTACCTGCACATGCTGAAAGCTATCAACAACAAAAAAAAACACCAAAACCTTTTAAGGAATTGTAGTTGGTTTCTTGAATTGTCTAGAGGTGAAGGACCATATTTTCTTCTGCATCTTAGAATAGTGGAAGATGCTTTTTGAATAACAGATAAAGAAATTCTTAATGGTATTTTGAAGTAGAAAGGTTATTGAACGCTTCTGTTGTCTTTCTGTATCCCATTTTGACCATAGCCTCGATAATTTTTTGTCAAATTTTCAACACTGGTTATAGTCTCAACCTGCACCATATAACTTCATATACAGAGACACTTAATTTACAGAAAACACATGAGATTCCTATTAGGAATATTCCTTTTGACAGTAAAGGCTGTTCGTTGATCTTTCCTAAGATTATAAGTGTTTCCTGATTACTTGGAAAATTAATTCATTGAAGGAGTCATAAATGATTCATACCTGCTTGTAACCCAGTGACAGGCTGCATCAAGGCAGTTGTCTTAGTAAAGTGATCAAATGCAATCAATTCAAATCTTCATTTTGTCTCATTTGTCTCAAGGTCACGGAATAAAAAATAGTTCACTGGAGTAATATAATTTTCTAGATAAAGAATTGATCTTCCTCAGCAGAAACTCTAAACCAGAGATAACTTAATTAACAAATTTCATGATCATTAAGGATATCAGTGACGATATGCTTTGGAATCTGGAGCATGGCGCGTCTTGTGCCTGTGGACTCACTTCAGCAGATTTTTTTCCGTGCTCATGCAGATAATGTCCAAAGGAATGTATTTATTCAAAATGCTCATGGACGTACTTGTTCTGCAGAAGATCCACTTATGAAGTGGTGGAAGTCCTGAAATGCACAGCCAGTAACATTGCGCACACACATTACCAACACGAGAAACCTCTGATGAAGAGATGCTCTCAAGTGTTGCTTGCAACACAGGTTCTGTACTCACTAAGTTCTCCACAAACTTCATGGTATTCACTTGGCTCGTGAAGTTCTCCTATCTGAACTCCAGAGAACTAGAGCTACAGACTGAGAAGACAGTATTACAGCTATATCAGAGGAACAAGAACTAAGCCATATGCACTATTTAGATAGGCAATTGAGCCCTGTATGTGGTGTATCTGTTACAAATAATGCTGCTGTTCCCCATTTTCTAAGCAATCAAAAGTCTGTAACAAATGATCTCTGTGGGCACTCTTCATATTAACCTGATGTGAGCTGTCAAAGCCAGTGCTACAGAATGTATTTCATATGAGGAGTTACCTCTTAATAATAAATCTCTTTGTTAAGCACCAGAAGGAAATATGCCAAACATGCAGTCCTGAGACATTGTAGTCTGCATTGCATACCAGCAATCAGTCTCACCCACTGGATACCAAAATAGAGCTATATATTCCCCATCTCAGATTCTGATGTTAATGAAGACCCTGTAGCAAAATACAATTTGATGGCCATGATGCCATTGCTTTGCAATCAACCGTATCATTTTTGCATACTTTTCCCAGTATGGTCTCTGAGCATGGCTGAGTTTGATCTTGTCAGAAGCGTCAGATTTGGTACTGCTTCTTTGTAGCCAGCAGGATAAACACCTATCCATTTACATCTATAGTGAGAGTCTGCTTGGAAGATTCTTCTTGAAAATAATTTTGTCTTTAAGGAGAACAGATGAAGAATGTTATCTTTATTTGGGCATCCCAGTACAGTAAAAATCAGCAGGCTTTTAGCCCTGAAGCAAACCATTTTGTATTTTTTTCAGAATGGTCCTGCTAGCATCTCTGTTCTCACATCATTTCCATGGAGCTATTACTAACTTTTTTCTTCCCTACACAGTCAAGATTCTGAATGTTCTCATGCTTATTTTTCTTTGATATCAGAAATCCTTTTCCACTGAATTGGTACATTCCTTTTGCTTTATTTTTTGTCCTTAACAACTGCTTGTTTTAATACCTTTCATTGTAAACTGTGTTTTCAATAGCTGTCAGCTTTAAACTATAAGACGTATTTTGATTCTTTAATGTGACCTATTTCAAAATAACAGGATAATATACAACCCTTAGCCCACATTTATGAAAGCTTTTAGAAGAGGACTTTTCTTTATTGATAGCTTGTTCAATATATGCTGTAAAATAAACATAAGCTACTCTAGCATAGTTTTTTAATGCTTTGCTTTTAGAATTTTATTCCCCCTACATTATATTTAATTCTTGTTTTTGTTTCAATGACTGATTTTTACATTCCATTTTTTTATTTTTATTGTATGTATCAGGTATTATTCTAGCAGGAATGAAAAGATTGCATGCTCTTATGAAAGAAAACAACTGCTCTGTTTTGATTTGTTTTCTTTTCTGGCTAGTGGGACTGCAGTTAAAAGAGATGTGTGTGATCTTAGATCACAAAAATACCCTCTGAAACCTCAATAAAATGCCATTCATAAGGAAGATTTTATTGCTGTTTAGAAAATACTTTTTTCAGCCAAATCGTGCAGGTCTCTTGAGCAGAGAGTGACTGGCTGTGTGTGATCTGTTCACAGGGTGGTTGGCTCATGATTTGGAGTTGAAGGTAAAAAGAACAGCACTTTTGGGAGTTCTTCCTACACTGCTAGGGCCAAATTCAACTAACTCAGCATGTAGCAGGGAGAAGGAATCCACACTGAGGCCTCATCAACCATTTTACAAATGTCATCTTTGGCTTTGCATCTGTTTGCTCAATTAACAAAAGCAGAAGAAAAAATACAACAAAACAAACTTATTTGTTGAACTACTGAATACTGTTATTAAGGTCATAACAGGTCATAAGGTCTTAAAGCATTAGTATTTTTCTTAACAAAGGTGACCCCTATCATTATTTTACAGCTCTGTTTTAGGGTTTGCTCTGAGTTTGTACTTTTTAAGCTCTTAACTTCAATAAAAATTAAAGCATGCAAGGTTTAAGGTTAAGGGTAATTATAGAACTTGATGTTGAATTAATCTGACACTTAATCTCTGAAACCTGATTTAAAATTTATCATCAGTTATGAAATTATGGTATGTATTTATTATTTTCATCACAAAACTTACTTCCTACTAAGTAGATTTTGAGAGTTTAAATAGTTGGGAAGCTGCACTTTAGTTTTAAAAGAGTGTTGTGATTACGTGTTGCAGATTATATCTACAACGATGATAGAATAATAGATGATAGAGATGAATGAAAACACGTAGTGCAATAGTTGCTTAGCTGAAGCTTTTTGATTCAGTCTTCTCTTTAGCATGTTGTATCTGGCCCTGTCTAAAAGTGAACGTTTGGTTTTTTTAATTCATTATGGACTTGAACTAAAATGAAGGATCTCCTGTTAATCTCTGCTGTTTATCCCTCGATTATAGCCAGTTCATTAAAGCACATTTTTCTTTTCTTCCAATTGTTTTGAGAATACTAAGACAACACTTCACCACTGTTTGTGTGTAATTGGGCTGCTACCTCCTGACTGGAGAATAGCCTGCTTTATTCTATGTTTTTGTTCAGTCAAGAGATTGAAAGGAAAAAATCTATTTTCTCTGAAATAGAATAGCTTGATAGTGCTTAGAGTATGCAGTGGAGACACATGTGCTTCTCATCTTTAGTAAAATCTCTCTATTTGTTCTTGTATTTATTACATACCTTTCTTTAAATTCACTGGCTGTTGATGCTGCATCATTTCATGAGGAAAATTATTTCCATTTTTCTATAAATGTGTGCTCCCTAGAGATCACTGAGAAATAACATTTCACAGTGGAAGCACCTGTAACATTCAGATTTAGTGTGTGTAGTTTTGATTACATTTTTTAGTTTTCTGCTAGAATGAGTCAGAGAGCTTAGAACAACAAGATGAAAAGCAAACTTTAATACATAATATATATTGTATTATTTTATTAATATGTATTATGTATTAATGCATATTGAAATCATGCATTGTATGGAGAAATACAGAAGGTTGGTTGTGTTTGACAGTTGATGCATTTGCCTCAGAGAAGCTTGGACCTGAGTTTGAAGGCCTTTCGTTACTCAGAGGAATAATGTTCCAAGGTAGCATGTTGGTGCTGTTATGTCTGCTGCAGGCTGATAGAGCGATCTGGTTAGGACTTGCTTACATCTTCCCATGAAACATACCATATACCATTAATAACTTGTGCTATATCACTTTTTAGAATGTGTTATCTATAAGCTTTATATATTGCTTGCGTGTCAGGTAGTGGGTTTCTGTTAGAGGCATTTTTAAACAATATAAGGGTTTTAGACTGTGATTCTGATTATACAGAGTTTCTCCAACTTTTGCCTGATCTATATGCCATGTGCTTCGCTTTCCCTGTCTTCCCACCAGCTGTTTCTGGAAAAAAAAAAAAAAAAACGCCCTTTTTTTTTTTTTTTTAAGCTAGAGACAGAGGTGAGATGACTAGCTTACTGAGCACCAGAAAGCATCCATTGATACCATGTATATGATTCATAACTTTGAGGAAGGAAGACAACCCGTGTAGAGTTGAGATCTTCATCTAGTATTTGACTTCCCTACCTATTGTTTCAGACACTGTTAGGCCCCTGTTCTGAAAATTTGGGGTAAGATGGTTTCCCATAGCCTTCCTGGTGTTCTTGCCCCCTCCAGTGCTGATCTGAACACTCACTTTGTTTTAAAAACCTAAATTTCCTAGCTTCAGGAAATGAAGTCCACCCTCTCCATCTCTTAAAGCCACCATGGGACTTCTTGACTCACATACAGCAGACCAGTTAAATTCACAGGGTCTGTTAATATTTTCATTGGCATGTGTTAGCTTGTCATATAAATGTCACAGAACAGCAAGAAACAGTACAACAAAATGATGAGAGGTTGTTGAAGGAGACTCACAAGCAGAAGTCATTGAATGCTGGAGTTAGCCCAGCTCTGCATCTGAACAAAAGCAGCTCATTGAAAGTATGTTGACTGGACTTTTATCTCAGACACGAAGTGGAATAGAGTTAATAACATTAGACCAAGCTTTCTGAAAACTGTAATGAAATTATTGTTTCCTTTACTTTGTAAGTTAATGCACCTCTTTTTTAACAGTAGTAGAACTACTTTAGAAGCTGGGATTGTTGATACTGCCCTACAAAGCAAAGGACCAGCCACAGATAATGCTTAGGCTCTAAAGAAAAAGTCCAGATGCACTAGCTTTCATATAGATCTTCGGCAGTATGTTACTTCCCTGATCCTAATTTTTCAATAAGTAAGATAGGGAGCTTTGTTTGAGCTTTGGCAGCTTTGCTTTGACTGTCAATCAGACATGCAGCTGTGGTGATGAGACTATGTGATGTGGTCAGTCCTGTTTCCTACATCGCTTATTTAGCTTTCATTTATCATTTTCTTTTTCTTGAGGTTAAGCAATTAACCTTTCCAAATGCTGCCATTTTTCTCTGTGGTTAGGTGATCTTGTAAGGTAAAGTGAGTTTTAAGCAACTAAAAGCTAAAGCAACACCTTTGAAAAAAATTTTTCTTATATTCTAAGTAGCATTTTTGGGAATAGTTCCTCCTTTCCTTCTATTATACTTTCCAAAATGTAAACATTTTTATTTGTGCACCAAAACTGTACACACAAAAAAATCAAATAAAAAATCCCACACCTCAGCTATATCACTGTGCTTATGATCTTCATTCATTGCATACAGGCATTTTACATTTTTTGTAATGTTGATTTTATACATATATATATATATATATATATAGCACCGATTTGATTACGTTGAGAAGCAGTGTGCTTTAAAGCCAGTGAAGTTCCTCTGTCCATCAGGATTAGTAGCTGCAGCAACTGTGGACTGTCCTGTGGGTGGTGGTAATGCTACATCAATGAAGGCTCTAGCTAAACACGGTATTTCTGACATGGCTGACTGACAGGATGTCTACTTTTTAATGTAGAAATATTTTCCAAGAACCTAAGCAAGATGAATAAAACAGGCAATATCTTTAGATGTGCATGAAATCAGTGCATTTTTTCTTAATACTTGCATTCATTATTCAGAATACAGTATGTATGTGCATTTTATTTTGAAGATAAGCTTCTGTAGTGGTTGTAATGCATTGTAAATGTATACTTACACTTGGATTAGTACAAAAGCAGTTGTGGTTTAGGTATATAACTGAAGGACAACATTAAAACCTAATTAGAAAATTCAAAATTAGCTTCTGCATACTTTCAGTTTCTGTTTCACAAGAAGAACATATGAAATTACCCCAGAAAAGACAGCCAGATGAGGATAACAACTTACGGTACATTAACATGTAGCATGAAAAATCCATATGAGGAAAGAATTAACAGCTATATATGCTGGTGTGCATAACAGTAAAAGATGATGAGATTAGTATTAAAATGCAAAAATATTCAATTTAGCATGGAATAAATTCATTTCATTAAAACCTTAATAAATAATAGGGCCTGTAAAGCAATTAATCTTACCGGAATTGAATCTTAAAGGAATGAAAAATATTCCAAAGCACTTGCAGGTAGTAAAGTGAATTAGATCAGTCTTCTTTCCACTTTTCAGGAATACTTGATTCTCCATTGGTTTTCCATTGCTTAAATTATTCTCCCCATGTAAAAAGTTTTTGAAAATGTGGAATCTTCTCATTTGAAAATTTTTATGGTTTATTTTGAATATTTTAATTCACTTCCCATGGTGTTTAGGATAACAGCAATTCCTCATTGCTAGAAATTCAAAAATTTCATAAAGGAAAAGCATGGATTTTTGTTTGTTTGTGATACAGCTTTATCCTTCACTTAAGAAAATTAAATAGAAATAAATAGTTATTTTCATTGTCCAGTTTCAGAAATTTTACTTTTTTTTTTTTTTTTTTCCAGCAGGACTATCACTTAAGTTAGGCACCTAGAATAAAAGGTTGTAAAATTATTAATTCTGAAAATCTTGGCCCATCTTTAGTTGAAAGACTGCGGGTTGTGGTTGTTTTTTTTTGTTTTGTTTTTTGTGTTTGTTTTTTTTTGGTTGTTTTTGTTTGATTGTTTTTTATATTAGAAGCCTGATTTTGATTCTACTTTGTTTTCTCCGATAGATCCATTCTACCAGTACTTGGCAAGACATATTGCAAAAATGGAGAAAGATTCTAAGCACTGGAAAAGATTTTTTTCTTTTGAGTGCAGAATATTTTTAGGAGCCATACCTCAAAAAATGTTGTTATCCAAAATTTTGGTCTAGCAATGCCACGACTACCCGGCAGTGAGATAAAGCTGTAGATACGTGTATCATTTGAAAGGTTCATTCTCCAACTTTTTGTTGCTTTTTGAAAAAGGAACAGAGTGATGGTTGTATCCTGAATATAAATTCAAGTTTCCAAAGAATATGGCAATTACAAACATTACTATGAGTATTATAAGCACTAGGTAATTTCAAGACTACATCTTTTAAACTGCTTTAGGAAAGCTTGAATTTGTCTCAGAATATCTACCTAATTGTTAGGAAGACATTAATTTTGGTTCAGACATGAGAAGGTATACATAATAGCACAGATCCTTATAATTACTCCTTTCTTTGAAGTGCATATTTTGTTTGAAGACATTTTTGGACTGTGCAGGAGATGATCTTCCCTATACGTGTTTTGATCAGGGTTATAGCTTTATTAATATTGTTTTCTCTTATCTAACCAGTAGATTACAGTAACAAATACGATATTTGCAGCAGATGAATCACATTTTGCAAGTATATCAAAAATACTTATTTCCCTTACTTTTAATTTAGATGTTGAATAAAAATCCTTATGTGGAGCTGAATGTGTCAGGCTTGCATATTTTCATTTTCTGTGTTAACTTAGCTGTACTTTCTCTGTTTATTTTATAGGACAGCTAGAGCCGTGTATTGTACAAGCTGAGCTGGTGCCAACATAATATTTCCAATAAGTTGTTTAATCACTGAGCAAGTCTGCTTTCAAACTGGGCAGTGTGCCCATTACCAGTGTGTAGCACTGGGTTAGAGCAACTTAACAATTACACTAGTAGTGTTTAAAAAGCATTCTGACTCGAATCAGCTGTAACTGTTGGAAAAGGTAGTTAAGTATGCCAATAATTTTTTAACATCATCAGAAAAGGAGTTTCCTTTTTTCTTAGTCTCTGGAGGATGTCAGCACTTTTTCTCACTAATAGAAGTTTTTTTTAGCACCAAGGAAAATTTGCTATCTTTGCAATTTTTCCAGCTCCGGTTGCCCTACATTGCAAAAAGCAGAGCTCAGTGTTGAAACTACATTTCTGCAAGAATTTAAAGCACTGAGTAGCCATATGCCACATAATTTGAATATATATATATATATATATATATATATATATATAGTGGAGATATGTTCTTGATGATACTGTTGTTACGAGTTCTGGAGAAAATATTAAAGCAAAGTTGTTTGTGATCTGTTCTAAAAGTATTCTGAAATACAGAAGAAACATTCTTCCTTCTCTGTGTGGATAACATACCAGATAGGAAGCTAGTATATCATTCTGCTTTCTAAACAGTAAATTAAAGAGCTGTCTCTACTACTTGTATGATGTTTTGGGGAAATCTTGCAACCAAAGAATCTGTCTTTTATTCCAAAATCCAAACTCCAGATATAATTATGGAGAAAAGGGCTGAGGAAGCAAAGCTAGCCTGTTTTGTTTTGATTGGACTAAAAGTTTAAACTTAAGTTCCCTGTGGTCAGGAGGCTGAGATTAAAGGGCCTGTAATTAGATTCAATACTCCATGTGTCTTAATGCCCAGAAAGGCCAAACCCTGTCTGCAGGCAATGGTAGTTGCCAGGATCATCAAAAATAATTCATAGATGCAAGTGAAAAGGAAATTATCATGCATTCTGAAATAGTTTGCTCTTACTTGCTCTTTCTTGGACCTTTTTGTAAAAAAAAATAATAATAATAATAATAAAATTCCTCAAAATATTTAGTAAACAAGTAGAACTTGAGCTTGAAAAGAAATAAATAGCTTTAGCTCTGGAAACAAACTGCCTAGGTCTTGTAGGTACTCTTCTATGTTTAAATCATGTTGCAGTAGTTTTTCCTTTCAATCCGCCTATTATCCTTACATTAGATACAGTGGTAGCCAAAGCAAAACAGACTATTAGATGTGTGCATTTTTTTTATATGCACATGTGTATGAACAGAGAAAATATTTCTGTGTAACCCATACCACATAGTCATAAGAGGACAAATGTGTCTTTTGATTAATAGGTTATATACTATATAATCATTTTAAGGTTCTTGTTGCAAAACTTCCACGTTTAAGTTAATAGTAGTGAGTAAATTGAAGCGTTCTTTAGGTTGACTTAACAGTTGAGGTTAACACTTGAGGATAAACTTGGTTTTTACAATGCGTGCAAACAAAGTCACCACATTTGAGGGTACCACTTCTCATCAGTACAACTCAAAAGCACCAGGCCTGACTGGAAGCGTACGCTGGACTGCATTCTGAGTATTCTTCTCTTTTACAGGCAAGTTAAAGATCAAAATAAGAAGGTAGCAAATCTGAAGCACAAAGAGCAAGTAGAGAAGAAGAAGAGTGCACAGATGCTGGAGGAGGCCAGGAGACGGGAGGATAATCTTAACGACAGCTCCCAACAGCTTCAGGTAACATAAGAATTGAATAAAAGTAGTATGGACAATCAGCCATAGCTACATCACTCCCAGATCTGTTTTCGTAGCTGTTACATACAAGTTTGTTATTCATTATTTAAAAGGACACATCTATCCCAGAGCACTTCAAAGAAAGAAGCCTCCCCATTTTCTTCATAGCTTATTCCATCTTCAGAAAAAGAAGAAAGGTTTCTGCCAACTCAGTTATGAAGTGTATCATTGAAATAGTTTGATCATTTTGACATTGAGTTTGGTGTGATGTTTCTTCCTTCACTGCTCTTCTAATAGCATTTTTCTTTAGCTATTTTGTGTGTTTTCCAAGCTGATATTGCCTTATATTGGTGCCTCTTCTTCAGCAAATGAAAGATAACCAAGTAAGTATTTTTATAGTAAATTGAAATTGTTGTGGGGTAATTGAAGGACCTTGTTTTCTGTGTTTACTCAGCCTTGCTTGACAATGAAACCCTACTCCATGAATTCTCAGTATGCTTACTAGACAGTTTGCATTATTTTTGAAATCATAACATGCTCCTGCCACTCAGAACTAACTGGTTACCTCAAATATATCTAGGCATATGAAAGTCACCACTATGAAACCAAGTGAAATATTTTTCAGTCTCCTCTATGTTGATGTCAGCTCTAGATGGTTTATCAAGCAGTTAAGTTTTCAAGTGTTCTCATAGAAATGTTAAACTATTGCCATGAAATAAAACGAAGATCCCATGATGCCAAGAGATAATAAATATTTCGCCTGTGATTTCTTGAATTTACAAAAATAATTTTCCTATTGGTAAGTGAAAATAAACATGGAAATCATAATCTACCTCTAAGATCTTTTAAAATTGTTTTCTAAATCCTTAGAGAGCAAGCCTTCTCATAGGTGTTTTCTTTGTTATCCTAGATTATATCCTGGTTCTTGTTACCAGCTATGTTTCTTACTGCATCTACGCTAAGGACGTAGAGTAAATCCTAAGAGCTCACTAGCAGAGGCAAATCCCCTCCTTAATTTAAACAGATACTTCTTTACTCTGTTCTGTGGAATTCCGGTGGGGTGGTTTCAACTCTTCAAGAACTTCTGAAAGAACCGCAGAAACATGTGTCCATGTGGAATGCTCTCAGATGCAACATTTTGTGGTTTTCCCCCTCAGTTAAAGTCCTACATGTGCAGTGCACTGAAATAGTTAACTTCCAAGTGTATGAAAATGATTTCATAACTACAGACTTTTATAAAAGGCTGGGATGTGGGTTTTCTACATCTGCTAATGGGTTTTGTGGCTGTAATGCTATGGCAATCCACAAGGCTCTTGTTATGTGACAGCTTCAATTGAAATAACACAATCCTCCTTGTATTAGCGAAATATCTTAAAATTTCTAAAAATAATCTAACGTTTGTTTAGATTTCTAATCTGTATTGTATAAATCTATATTTTAAGTTTGAAAAGGAAAGTAGTACTTGACATCTGTCTTTCAGCTCTATGCACGTTGTATTTATCAGGTGATACAATTCCACAAGATCTTTTTTTTTTTTTGATGTAGTACTTCCAGTTTCTAAAATGCAAGGCTTTCTGTACTAACTTTTTTCCCCCAACATTATTCTTTCCCTTTTCGTTTTTCTTTCTGTTACACAAATGGAATGCATTGAAAAAATAGCCTGAAATTTGTTCTCTCGCAGCTCCTGTTAGCATATTAAAATTGCCCTTCTTTAGAACAATAAATTATGTGTAGTTGTACAAACACTTTACATAGAAATGGACAGACAATGATATTCGGGTTACTGAACTTTAAGTCCTGTTAAAATTAGTTAAGTTTTAAGACATGTTTCTGATACTTCAATGAGATTTTATAGCTTTGGTGACAGCAGTGAGACAGCTTTTACTCGGAAATTGTCACGTTAATGAACGGCACTGCTTTGTATCAGAGTTGTTTAAGAATGTACACTTGTCCTTTGAATGTACTATCCAATTCTTTACTTGCAAAGTGTTTTAGCAGTAGAGATATCATAGATATAAAACCAGGAGTAGCATAGATAGCATAAACTTGCTGTAAATATTTCCTCTTTTTAATATCAACGTCAGAATAACAATATTAAATCTAGAAACTAGACACATAACAGTTGTCTCTTTTGAGGAAGCCAAGTTTCATTTTTTTTTCTTTTTCTCTAGTGTTATTTTGTTGTAGGTTGGAGGTCTAAAAGGGAAGGTAAAGTTGAGAACAAATATGTCAAAGTGTGTAATTTCATTATCTTTACCCTTTTACATTCAGGTTTTTCCAATCAGATATTTCTATACAGCAATATGCATTTTTTCCACTTTGCTTAGGCTGTGTTTTATTCTGCACTGGTGTCTTCGGTAGTTCTGCTGCTTTCTCTATAATCATATGTAAGTATTTCTGAGATAAAAATAGATGTTAACAAATGCAAATAAGAACTTAAGATTGAAGTAACATGTGATACTCCAAATTAAAATGAATAAGTTATCATGGTGTTAATATTACTTGACCTTTGCTGGTTCCTTTTCTGCTTTTGTGAACCTAATTGTCCCATTTGGGTGGGCTCAATTTTAAAGAGTCTTTCCCCATATTCAACATAAGGCTGAAGGGAATGCTTTCATTCACGGATGAAAAAGGTCTGTATGCTCTAATGAAAATATCAGGCTATGGTAAAATATGGAGTGTTTAATGACAAGTGACAGGTTCAATAAAAACTCCTTCCTTTAGAAGAGCCCTCTGCTTATAGCCTCCCTCTCTCAAGGATTTCAACATTTTGGTTTCCTGGAAGTAAAATTTACCCAGGACCACATTTCAATTTGTTAGTTATGGAGACCTGTCTTCTCTAAAGACTCTAAAGGGCACTGCTTTCTAATTGATTACAAAAAATTAAACCTGAGAGGAACATAGATTTTTTTTATGCAACCATTGTTGGCTTTGGGGTCAGGACACACAAGCACCAATTTCAGATAATTTTGGTCTTGGTGGTTTTGGCTGGAATTAATAATAAGACATTATGAAATGCTTAAAAATATATGATCTGCATGTTCTTTGGTTGACCGTCTGCAATCCAGTCAAATAAACACGCTCCCAAGCACATATTCCACTCCTCCTCTCTCTGTCCCTAACAGGCATGTGGTTTCTTTCTTCCTGAGTCCAGTAACAAAATGTTCGTTTATTCAGAAAGCTCTGATGATGGAAATTTGGTATTTTGGGGAGTGGGGGAAGAATGAAAACCATAATGTCTCAATTCTAGTGAGCAGGATAAATGGGTTTCCAAATTTGTCTTTTCCTCCTGGGTTCCCTTAAACCTCAATTCTCCAGGGATCTGAGAGGTTAACGAGTGTCTGGTCTATAAACAGGATAAAAAAAGAGGCTCTTGGGCTGGTGTAGAAAATTTTTGCTTCAAGAAACTAAAGCTTGGCTATTGTGAAAAGAAAGTGATATGCTATCTTTTTGTAGAGAGGTAACATTTACTGAATTTTCAAGATACTTGAATGGGAAATTGAAACTAATATTTGGAAGGTAGTATGTGTATTTTCATGTCCTATCCCTCCAGCATCTTCCAGAGTTTTCAGGAGGAATTTTCAAAATATTTTGTGGCTGGAGTTTTCTACTGTTGTATCTATGTTTCAGCAACTATCCAGCAATCAAGCAAATTGCTGCTGATGAACTGCATATCCATAAGCTGTGTAAAATATATTTGGATGCTTTAATACACAACTGTAACACTACATAAATTTAGTAATTGTTTTTTTACACACCTACATTTGGATAATTTAATATGTAGTTCATAATCCACAATTTATATGCAAAGAGGCAAATATATGCTTTTTTTTTCTTGTGATTATATAATTCCTTTATCTATTGAGCATTCAATAAGAAAAAATATACTTATTGTGAAAAGAACTGAATTACAGACTAAACAGATTTGGAGTTTTGGGGGGGAACCTTTTGTTCAGTTATGATTTTACCTGGATAAAATGGAATAGTAATCAAATTACCTTCTCACCAAATGAACCTTCTGAATTCTTTACATATCAGGAACTGTTTGTAATGAGGCACCATAGCATGTACATACAGTTGGTATAGAATTCAAAACTCTGGAAAGCCAAGTGAAGCCCAATGCATTTGGTCTTAAATTACTGGTGAACTTCATCCTGACATGCTGTGATTGAATTTTGAGGGTAGGTAGCTAAAGTGTTTTAGTCTGATCTGTTGATGGTAACATGGCATGATGAAGGAGAAGATGGTTTGTCTTCTTTCAGTTGTTAGTAAAGAGAGATCATGCTTCCCTAATTAATCAATTAACTTGCTTTTGGACAGTATATATAACGCTACTGAAGAAACAATTTAAACAGATTTAAAGAAAAGCTCTCCAAACTTGAAGTTCAAAATTTCCTCCATAACTTAGTAGGTATCATCAGCTTTGAAGCAAATTGGTTATGCTAGGTAAAATGGTGTTACATGTTTTTCTAGGATAAGTGAATTTCAAGTGCTGAGTTCCTGGCTAATTTCTCTTCCATATAGACCGCTGACATATCGAATTCCAACCTAGCCTGCCAGCTAAGTGGAGTGTACTTTCTTTATCCGTTGGATAGTACAGCTCAACATGTTAAGGCCCATGAAACTGTCAGATACTCAATTTCAGCCTGGTAGAAACCCATTTTTCATGCCATCTTGCATCTACAGGTTTTATTACAAAAAACAATCTGACCTATCAGACGTATTTTCTCACTGAGCTCAGGCCCACCTTTGTGAATTACTCAGATCAAAATGTTCTTTCTCTTTCCCTTCCTCTCCCAGTACTTTTTAGGTGCCTCCTCAGAAAGAAGTCTGGCCTTAGTGGATCCACTATTAGTAGATAGTTCTCAGTATTGCCCAGCTTTGAAGGTGTCATTCTTGCCTGGGTCTGACTAGGTGTTATTATCACGTACTCAGGTGTCTCAAATCTCATTAAATAGTATATTCAATTCTAGGTTATCCTTCTGTCCTCTAGAACAGAAACCCTAGCACATAAAGCATTGAGAGAATGTGAAGTCCCTTTGCAATTCAGTTTTTAAGAAATTCATTGGCATTTTTAAGGGCTAAATTTTCTTGTTATCATTCCACAGCTTACCACAAAGGATGGAACTTAACATTGTTTTGAGTTCTTTATAATAAAGCAAAACCATGATTCTAAGTTCACACATAGTCTGAATGGGATTTGTACTGTCTGGCTTCCAGTATTACACAGAACTTTTGTTAATGAAAACACAGCAGATATGAACAAATACTTAATTCAAAGGACAATCGTGCCTCATAAAAATCTTAATGGATGACTGTATGCAAATTATTTCTCCTTTTAGATTTGGGCTATGCAATGGTAGCCAGTAAGTAGTTTGGGGATCAATTGACTCTCCATCCCTTTTTCTGACACATTCTGTGACAGCTGGCTATGCATTAGAAAACCAACTATGCATATGCAGTAGCCACTTTAATATGCATCATGCTTTGTTAGTGATGTAACATTCCAGTAGTAATTTTAATTTCCGTCAGCTTTTACAATATGTTACAGAAAATACAACGTTCCACAAACACTGATTATTTGTAGGGTTTTAATTTTCAGCACACTGTACAGTTGTTGTAGACACAAGCAAACATTTAACCCTGGCAGATGCCTGGATCAAAACTAGGTCTTGTTCTTATCATGTCATAACTCTCTCTGTCAAGAGAGCTTTTCCTAACTTTCCTGGATGTCTGGGAGAGGTTCCAAAAATGATGACCTTTTAGCAAAGCTTGTCATGACTTAATGTGAGGGGAAGTTTCTATTTGGGGATTACTTTGAATTTTAGCCTTTTTTCATGAATTAAAAATTCATAATTAGGCATGCCTGGATTCCAGTTGCATCAAAACAGTAGTACACATAAAAATGAGCTTCTAGCTAAATGAGAAAATTCTATTTTCTCTTTTGAAGTCATGAAGCACAACTTTATATCAAGGAAGATCATGAAGACTTGCTAACATTGTCAGAAGGTAAACAGGAGAAGGTAGCAAAAACATCTTGATAAACAAAAAGGAGTGGAGTCAAGTTCTGCAGCATCTGCTCAGATGAGGTCCCATTATTAGGAGCATTAGTACTATTCAACTCTTAGACTTTTACACACAGATCTGAAGGACTTTGTAAGACAGTGGGTCTTCGTTTCCTAAAAGGAAGCTCATCAAGACAACCTGTAATGCTCATTAAGCCTCAAGAGTATTTATCTGTGTCTGTTTATAATACTAGTTCTCCCGGTTTTCTATACAAAAGTCTGATATCTGTATTTCCAAATCACTGCATACAGACAGAGTATATGGTAGTGTGAGTGACCATTAAAAAGTGTAAATCTATCATTTTTATATTTAACATTTTTTTCTGATGAATATTTACAAGGTCTGAATAACCTTATTGTTGCTCTTGTGTGCAGTGTTGCACGTTGAAGCAACAACAGAAATAATATACTTTTGAACAGAAAAATGATTGTCTCAGGAATGTATTTCTCTGTTGCAATACAAATTGTTTGTGTTAAAGGAGGGAGATGTATGTTTTTCTTCCCACTGAAATTGATTATACATTTTTGAATATTGGAATACATATATGGCCTTATTCTTAGATTTGCTATGGCAGTTTTTATAGAGATAGAATCTGTCATTTCTCTATAATTGACGTTTATGCCATTAAAGAATTGTTAAGGAATTGCCTTCTTCTGTATTTGACCAGATGAGAGCACTCCTTGCAGAGTACTTGTTACTGTAAAGTTTACAGAAACTAAGCCCGAGAACAGACTTGACATTTAGAATGGATCAGTGTCTCCCTGGACAGACACTCCACCATCTGCTCTGTTTGTTTTCACTTTACAGCTTAGTTTACCATACATTTATTATGTTCAGGCTAGATGTAACACACTGCCTTCATTTCTTTAAAAAAGATGAACCATGTTACTCTGTCTTCTTATATAATGTAAAAATGCTCTGCAGTTTTGAACAGACAGCTGGAAAAAAGTCCTGAAAGTCACTACTTACAACTTGAATTAGGCAGTCTCCCAATTATTCCAATGTTTCCTTAACTGCAAATTGAGATTTGTAGTGAGAGAAAGCTATTATAAGGCTTGAGAGTTTTTCATAGAGGAAAGAGGACTCCCTCCATCCTTACATTTCTCTGTGATCCATCAGGAATATTATTCTCCAGACACACTTTCACCCAGTCCTTACTGCAGAAACATTAGGTGTCAGTGGAAGAAGAAACCTGTTATTTGTACTCTTGTTGCCTGTTTGGCAAAGAGCAGCATTGGTACCCATTATAATATGCCAGAAACTAAGTACTGTGAAGACTGGACTGCTGAGTGTGTGCCAGCAACCTTAACCACTAGATGTTTTATGCAAGTTTTTTTTTTTTTTTTCCAAGATTAGTATCTGAGTTCAAACTCCTTTCCTAAAAACTGTCAGAGAGATTAATGTAACTGTTGACAACATGGTGTGGTTCCTGTGAGGAGGTCTCTCCTGAGAGCAGAAAACACTGAGGGCCAGATTTAAGCCAAACAATAGGAGTACATTCAAGGGGAAAAACAGCTCTCTTTTCACTTTGGTGTTTTATTTCATGAGCCTGAGAAATGGCAATAAATTTGCATTTTCC
Source organism: Anas platyrhynchos (assembly GCF_047663525.1). NCBI lineage: Eukaryota > Metazoa > Chordata > Aves > Anseriformes > Anatidae > Anas > Anas platyrhynchos. Next base: position 64,176,322 of record NC_092587.1, read on the forward strand.
CTTTTCTTTCTTTCTTTTTTTTTTTTCTTCATTCTTTCTCTGTTTGGCTTTTTTTTTTACTTGCTGTGTTGAAAATTGTTTCTAACTCATCTCTGCCTGGGAATAAAAAAAGTTCAATTGCTGCCACTCATTTCATAGTCTGGTTGCTGAGTAAAGCTGCAATTCTGCCTTTTACTTGGCTTGACCAACAGAAAAGAAGTGGGGATAGGGTGATGCTGGGAACCTAAAACAAATGTTCATAATTTATTTTAAAATCATAATTATATACATGGATTATTTTTTAATATGATCTGTACCGGTGGCAACAAATGCTTCGGCATTTCCTCTGATGGATTTCACATAGTAATAAACCTGATTCATTTCATCCTAATTCAGTATTATTCCTTAATCTTGCTTAGCAAGGTGCCCAAATTGCTGTCGTTCTTAAAATACTCTTTGTTTTCCTGTAGAAATAACCCTATTCTGCCTTTAATGAGCACTTTCCCTATTGAATTTTCCTCTTTAGTGAAGTTTTACACACTCTACATACATATATGAAAAACTACTCTTACTGTGATGTGCAAATATTATCTGGCATTGAAGCTTAGGCTGCAAGTCATGTATTTGTAATTGACAGAAGGCTGTGAAATACTTAGCATCAGTCCTTTCGGCTATTGAATTTTGAGATACAGAGGGATCTGAATACAGGTGGTGGGAAAAAAAAACACACCTCTGTATCACGTAGTCTTTTGCTGATGATTAAAGCATTATCTTCTTAACATTCTAGAAAATGTCTGTTCAGTTAAAATTTGCCAGCAAATTCAGTTGAGGATGTTGTGTTTTTTTCCCCACAGAATCATTTCATAAGATCATTTAGGTTGGATAAGACCTATCAATTCTAACCCTCAGCCTAACACTACAAAGTCCACCACCTCAGCATGCCTCTAAGCTCCACATCCACACATCTCTTAAATACTTCCAGGGATGGGGACTCCACCACTTCTCTGTGCAGCTTTTTCTGTTGCCTAACAACCCTTCCTGTGAAAAAGTTCTTCCTGATATTCAACCAAAACCTCCCCTGACACAACCTGACATCACTTGTCAGCTGAAAAAGGAGACTAACACCCACCTCACTACAACCTTCTTTCAGGTATTTGTAGAAAGTGATGAGGTCTCCCCTCAGCCTCCTCTTCTCCAGACTGACCAACCCCAGTTCCCTCAGCCACTCCTGAGTCTTGTTTTCTGGTCCCTTCAACAGCTTCAGTGCTCTTCTCTGAATGAATTCCAGCAACTCAGTATCTTTTATTGCTGATGCTTTAATTCTTAAGTCTTGATGTCCTTGAGGTCAGATAGTTTTCCAAAGCCAGGCATGAAGAGAGGTAGTAAAAGCTAACGGAATTTGGTGTCCCAACAACCCTCATCCGTGCCCTTCTTGTGCAGAGCTTTCTTTTCTATGCCAATCACCATGCTTGGACCTCTCTCTTCCTCCTTTTGAAGAACCATTGAATGTTCTTAAACTGTAAATAATTGTTGCATTATAAGTTCATATGTCTTAATGTCCTAGATCTATATGATACAGTTCTTGCTTTATGTTGAGGTAATGTACCTGGTCAAAATGGCTAATGTAACATTTTCTGTAAATGAGGCTAAATTTCTGAGTTATATTAATTAATTCTCGATACTTACATAAAAGATAAACTGTATAGTTCCACAAGTATCTCATAAGTATAAGTCATCAATAAATTGGCAAGTGAAATTCAGTTTGAGAATGTATTAATATGTCAGGAGAAACAATCTTAAGTATAGGTGTACAATGGCAGGTTCTGATCTAGCTGTGTTAATACTTGACAACAATCTTGTAATTAGAATAAAAATTTTCATGAAAATATTGGTTACCAAAATTATTAAAATAAAAAAAACACACAACAATGTTGAGAAGTACTAAAGGACAAAACAAAAAATATCAGTATGCCAGTAAGTACATCAGCAGTGCATTCACCTCTTGAATAATGGGTAATGATGTGTGCTGTCCACCTCAGAAGGCACATAGTGAATGTAGAAAAGTTACCAACATAAGAACAAGCTTCCATTCAAACAGATATTAAATAAATTTAAACACTTGAATGTGGAAAAGAAATGAGTGAAGTCAGGAGCCAGGGAGGTTTTTTGCAACGTTGCATGCTGAGAACAATAGATAATTTTGGAATATTTAGGACTAAAGAAAAATAATAACTATTTTTCTCCTTCCTCTGATCTACTTCAGGCATTTATAGAAACAGTAAAAATGTCTTACAAAAATGAAGAGTATCTCAGAATGTGAAGAATTTACACTTTCTCATCCTTTTGGTTTTTATACCACTGAATTGCTGTGGCAATTTTTCTGCATGCTGTGGTGCTGTTGCCTGTTCAAATCATACTATGAGTGTAGCAGTGAAAATATACCAACAAGAAGCTTTTCAAATACTTCACTTTCAGTATTTTCAACTCATGATTTTCTGATTATGTTAATACCTAAAATTCCAGTATTCATCTTTTTCAGTATTGTGTTTTTATCTGCGGTATCTAACTGGTTTAGTGTTCCATACTTGCATATGAATTGACTATTGCCACGCAGCTAAGTAGTCATTTAGTTCTTCAGTCTTTATTGCCTATTCTTTTTTTAAAGATTCTGTTACTGTATCCAAGTCAGAAAGATGTACCAGTGAGCAAGAAACATCTTGGAATTCCACATCAAGATGAGGTCATACCTAACTTTGTCATGAAGATTATAGGCTGAAAATCATTCTTTAAAGGGTTTCTGGTTAGTAGCATAATTCACATTGACTTAGATGACCTTTGACCAGGATTCAGACGGAACAAAACTTAACTAAAAGTCATCATTTTCTGTTTTCTCAGAAAAGAACATAAGAAATTCATTTTTTAAATGAGCTGTTATGTTTTTCTCTTTTCTTTACCTAGTCATTTTAAAGTTGAAAAACTGTTTATTTTGGGACAGTATTAATCATTATTGTTGAGTTGCTAGCTATGTGTAAAACTGCCTGTGTAATAAACAATAGGTTAAAGTACATGACAGATTCGTTTTTTAAATACATAAATATGTTCATTTCCTGTTTTCAAATGTATCCTTAGATTTTCATGTGTGATAAAGCTGATCTGTGCAGTTATTGGTAAAGAAGAAGAGAGAAGAAAAATAAGTTTTTAATATTTTAAGCAAATATTTCTCTAAATCAGTATATATGTTTGGTTAGCAGCTGAATTCAGCATGTACTGAGACAGATCTTTTCCTTGAAATTAACTTCATTTGGTGCATCTGGCATCCAGAGGGATTGCGGGTAGGCTGGGGTGTTGCGTTCCCAGATGGTGTGAGACCCACTGATGATTTAATTCTGACATGTGAAATGGTATTGATCATCTCTTGTTTGAAGCTGGGGAGGTAGGAGAAGGCCTGCATGGGGTGAAAGTAATTACAGCTTTTTTACATTAAGTAAAATGAATAGTGGTTAGCATTTGCATCTCACTAGACTGTTAGTCCTATCCAGGAACTGATGGCTGCTTTAAAGGAAACAGTTCTGCAGTCAGAGCACAAATACAATAGCTATTCTACTCTGATGAAAATCAAGAAACGGGTATCAGAGACTAAAATGAATGTGTGAGACAGGAGGTAACTTGCAGGAATTCCCTTCTAACTTGAGAAAAACAAGAGAGTTTCAGTGGGATCAACTGCTAGGTAAACGTTTCTTCAGTGGTGGTGTGTTACTTGCATTTTTTGTCGAATGTTCAGCTATGTAAAAGAGAAAAGAGAAGCGTGCTCTTGTGGCTGGCTGTCCAAGCATGCTGCTTCCGCAGCTTTTTTCTGCTGAATAATTGAAAATGAGCAAAGAAAGGCAGGTTTTACAGCTACTGTGATATATTAGTACAATTATGATGACAGGACTGATGTTGTGAAGGAGAGTTCAGAGGAATAGAGGTATATCAAGGGAATAACTTACGGGTTCAAGCTTCATATTAATAGCGCGGTTAGTTAAAACTGTCACTGTTTTTTGCTGTAATCTCATATGTATTTAGGTGCCTTGAGTCATAATATTGATTTGTGTATGAAGAAGAAATCTTTTTGTAGTAGCATTTCCCCAATTAGCCTCTCACAGAAAAATAAAAGAGAAACGTATTGCTTTTGCTCACTTCAAAACACTTTCACAGCAGTATTGTCAGCCTCAGGTCTCATTCCAATAGTCAATGCAGTGACCAACCATGGTTTTAAAGAAGCATAGACTCTGTAGGTTTTAAAAAATACGAATGTGGTAATTTGCAACAGCTGAAGTAAATGTTAAAGCTGTTGGCACCCTACATGAGCTGCTAAATGGTAAACCTGGTTGTTAATATTGGCGAGGTTCTTTAGTCTGTCTAGGTTGTTACTAATGAAAAGTACATATACAAAATCAACATACCTGTCTGATTACTGCGTTTGGCATGCCAGACTTGGAGTAGTAACAGGAAAGAAGTGTCAAAAGCGTGGTAGCTATCAGTAAGAGAAGTTGCCGGTTTCTCATAGATTTAATCTCTTATGCGTTTCCCTTTTAGGCCTCTCTGTGTAATGCTGTCTGTTGGGCCTTTTCTTCTCCTTCCTCTCCATCCTCCTTCAAGTAGTGTATAAATAATCTAGATTGCAGTGGAATTCCACTTCGGTTTCAGAGAGAGAGATTGGAAGTACAGAGCTTTAAGGTGGACATAAATAAACTAATATTGATTTATTAGATAATAAACTAATATTGATAAGATCCTTTGTTACTGTAACCCACAAGCTCTATGTATTTCAGATTGCTGTTGATGTTGAACAAAACTGCTGTGTATATACTGGAAACACTTTTTGAAAATAACACAGCTGTGAGTGGGAGCACATAAAATATGTTGGAAGAAAAAAAAACTGAATGGCTGGCACCATTCACACATTTTGTGTACATGTATAGTGCTCAGAAACATTTCTAGCCCCTTTCAGGAAATAATGGTAGGTACGAGTTTTACTAAGCACTTCATATGTGTTCAAGAAACAGACAATGTGAGAAGTTTCTCTTAACTAAGTTTTTTTCCTTGCAAAGCTTTCTTTTGATTAACTTTTTTTCCTACCTTTTGTTTCCCATTCATTTAAAGTGGATCCATTAATAGTAATATGTATCTGGGTATTATCTGTTGCGATGTGTCTTTACCATTGATATTTTTCTTGGCTTTTTTTTCTTCTTCCACATGAATGTGTTGTAGGGAACAATGTGTGCTTGTTTTGCCCTTACAATTGTACATGTGTTACATACAGAACACTATTTACATCTTGATATACTTCAAAATTGTTGCTTTCAATATCTTTTAGTGTTAGTACCATTGTATAGCATTCTCACTTCTGTATTTGTTTTACCGATTCTTTGTGACATAAATATTTAAGAACAGAAATAAGTGCACATAACTTCCAATAGATTAATTAGTTCCATATTCATTTTCTTAACGTGGAGAGAAGAGCATGGTGTGTTTCTTTTCTTACAGATGCATAACACACCAGTCAGCTTCTACGTAAGTAATCTTAACACCCAATATGCTTCCCATCATAAACTTGTCATGATGTCTTACAGACATATTTTACTATCTACATATTTTTATTTTTTCATTAGTAGCCATGAGGACTTCCTTAAGAGCTGTGAAGTAGACATTCATGAGGACTTTGTGCAGGGTAGAACAGACGTATGGCTGTTTTCATTATCATGCATTTTATAAAATATGCTCAAGCACAGAAGTTAGTGATTTTCTTTCAAATGATTGTCCGTACATGTAACACTTAAATTGTGCGATCATCCCATGTACAAGAGCAGATATTGTCAGCAGCATCTTTTATAGCTCTGCATCACTCTTCTGTGTCCTCCCACTCTGCAGCAGTGATACCCAAAGGACAACGCTGTCCAAACACCACTCCATTTTTCTACTACCTTTCTCTTTCAAAACAAAAAAAATCACAGGCCATTTCTCATAAACTGTTGATTTCCTTTCACAGTGAATTTTAGTGCACTAATTCAATTATACTTATCATTTGTCTGTTGGAAATAATTTTTCATCAATATTCTCTTTCTGCTAGAAAAATACTTTTTGTTCTTTCTGCAACTGATGATCCGCAAGTGTACATGTGCTCTAGATGTACGTGTCTTCTCTTTTTTTTGTTATGGTACTCTCAAGAGAATGTGTTCAACCCCTTCTGCTGTCCCTCATGTTTGTAAAGCTGTGGCTAGCTTCATCACACTTCCCTCTCAACCCCTAGTGGAATTAAATTCTTCTACTGCAATTTTTCTTCTTTTGTCTCCTGAAGTTATTTTTTCTGCATTTATGCAACCTGTCAGGCTTGATTTCTAATCCACATGTCTTATTTGGCAGACATAATTTTTCAGTTGTCAACGTATGTTGTCCTAATGAATCGGTCATTCTGCATCTCAGCCCCTGATCTCACCAATGATACGGAAACATTGGTTGAGGATCTCCTACTTGGCAGTTCTCTTCAGCTCTCAGACTTCTTTCATTCAGAAACTCACGGTAACTATACATGTATATGCTGTTGCTATACTTCCAAATAAATCTTTTTTGGCTCACTTTGTGAGAGACAGGGACTTGGGAGGCAGCTATATGCAACACTGATACTAGCATTAGAAATTCTAGTTCCCATTCTGTCAAATCCACTGTTTGCTCATGTCCAGCAATATATAAAGTACCAGCATCTCTGCTACTATGTTTTCAGAATCTTTAATATCAGGTCTGTGTTTATTTGTGGTTCATGAACATCCTTGAACAAAGCTATAAACTACCCTAGACATGCTTCCCTCATCTGGCATTTACAAAGTCTTCTTTTATTCCACTCTTCAAGACAGCGTGTTTTTTTCTTTTATTGCCATATTCTTCAGCAAATGATAATGAATACAGAGAGAAACAATTCACCACGGGCATCTCCTGCTTTGGATGAGTTGCACAAGGACCCCAAGTGCGCTTTTTGAACTGTATTCTATGATAACTACCATTCAGATAATGTACTATGGTGTTCTGTCCTTCAACATTTACCCAATATGTATATGCTTGAAAACCTACTAAGTCAAAATATTTTTAAATCAGTGTAACAGAGATTTTTCCGTTTGTGAGCAACATTTTTTTTACATGCTTTTCTTGTTCAGATACTTCTAAAAGTAGTTTATCAACATGTGGAACCAAAAGAAGGAAATTCACCGTGTACTCTTGAGCTTTAAAGTAACTATGATTATTTGCTTCTGAAATCAAATGAGACTGTAATACCATCTTTCGGTACTACAGCATTGTATGTTCACTTCAAGGTTCAGGTCCTTCTTGAAAAGGCCTGCAGGTTTTTACAAATATTTTTTTCAAAGAAAAAAACAGTAAAGATTCATTAACAAATTGATTATCAATTGCAAAATTCTGAAGTTCAGCCTTCTGATTTTGTCATAGGATCTTTCCTTCTGGGTTTGGCAATGCGGTAGTGCAATCAGCGCTGCAGTATTGTGTTCTTCATTTCTCATCTATGAAAGCACAAAAGGCAAAATCTGAATGATTACACATATTATGGGTTTATATGAGAATGGTCTTGCCCTGACTAGGTGATTGGCTAGTCCTAGAAATATTTTTAACTGTCAAAAGAAGCAGTTCACTGCTTTCACAAACTGTTAACTTATCTTTCCCAAGAGTTAACTGCAGAAATCCGTCTTAATTTCAATTCAAAGAGTGAAATTAAGCAATAAAGATTTCTGTGAATCTAGTTCAAGACACAATTACGAAGAAGTTTGCCAGGATACCTCAGATTTCATTGAAGCTAAATGCTTTGGTGAAAACTTCCATCCTATTTCATGCATTTTCACAAAGCTTCATGTCAGATTACACATTACATGAATGCAGAAAAGATTAAATTGATACATTCTTTTAATATGCATCACTTGGACATCCTACCACTTCCTTCCTGAAGTGAAAGAAAAAGCCCAGAAATGTGTGTCAGTCACACCTCCTTTTCCTTTCAGGCCTTAAGACGGACACGTATTGGAATGGGTTTTGCTTACAAATCAGCTACGGGATCATAGTAATTTGTAGCAAAAATGTGTATTGGAGCTGAACTCTTGGCAATCCCACAGTGTCAACTGGGTTTTTCATTTTCGTTGTGGTGTTACCAATGAGCATAAAGGCAGAGCTATCTCCCCTGTCCTGGTTTAATTCCCTCTCTGCCATGGCCTCTCACACTTACGGAACTTGGGAGCAGAGTTAAGGGAGAGTCACTGAGATGTAGGGTAGGTAATACATCTTGAAGAATCCAGGTAGTCTACAGGTAAGTAACACTTTTTTACTTTCTTTGTAGACACACGTGTAAGCTTCATGAAAGGAGATTGCTATGATCTATCATTCCGCAATTTTATTAAAATAAACTTGCCCTCTTTGTCATGGCTATTGTATATATGAAGCAACACAATTTGTACTCTAATCCTCTACTTCAGAGGATCAATCCATTTCACCATTGGGGTTACCTACTTCAGCAGCATATGAAAAATCATGAGATGACAGTTATCTTTTTTCTGCAGTTACAACCTTTATTATCACAATCTCATCATCTGGATAGGGCATATTTGTATCCTGTTCACGTTGAAAGATATCTGATCTCTGTTCCATTCTAAAACTGTTATTTTGTTCCTATTTGGTAGGGTGGGGTGTTTTTCTGTCTGTTTCATTTTGTTTTGTTTTTGAGTTTGCCAGAACTATTTGTAGAATTAAAAATCAAAATCTTCTATTTCCACAGAAAACTCACGATGTAACTTAGTAGGTAATGGTCATTATGATTAGCCCTATTCTTTCTCCAAATGCTTGTAACAATAAGGATAAAATATTTAATGTAATTAAAAAGAGGAAAGCAGCAGCACAGGTTGAAGGTTAACATGAGCCTATCATGTTTTAGAGTTTAGAGCCAAACAGTTGGGAAAATATTGCTGGTACATTAAAAGGCAAATGCTCTTATTTACTTTTTCTCTATTTGGTTTGAAACAGCAGCTTGTATTAAAAATAAAAATATCAAATACTGATTGCATGGAAAAAAAAAAAGAGTTGGAAACAAATCAATTATTTAAAAGTCTCCTGAAATTATTCTGCACTTTGGAGTCCTTCTGGTGTCTGGCTAAGCAACAATCTTATGCTCCACCCAGACATGGATGTCATTTTGTAAGGTGGGTAGACCTATTGTGGCACCAAAAACGTAAGCTCTCAGAGCTCTTTTGTTTATCTGAGATGGAAGATGAACTTTTGTAACTAAACTTACCTTACTGGATGGGTAATTCATATCAAACTGAAGTTTAATATCATCACTTGTAGGCATTTTTTTCTAAGTTAACACTTGTCTTTTTTTTTTTTTTTTAACTTGCAAATCTTGAGCCTATATGTACAATCACATTTAATTTATTATATATGACTACTGATTTTTCAGGTGCAGGTAGTGCAGTACTGTCTTGAACAGTTTTGGTACCATCAATTACTCTTCCCCCTGTCCCTAAAGGATTTGTCTGTCTGAACAGAGCGCTCTACTGTGTCAAATTATCCTCTTAAATTTTTGCCTGTAATGAGGAAAAGTGGGCACACAGTACACGTTATAATGTTTTATTCTGCAATGTTATTTTAAAAGTTTCCATTTTACATGCAGCTGTTCAAATGAACCATTCCCACTTCAGTTGTTTGAAATGGAGAGATGCACTTTCACACTTCCTTGTCTGTCCATGAATAATACATCAAGAAGTACAGCTGATATTTCTCATGGAATGCAGATTGGCAAGTAAATAGTTTTCATGTCTGGCACAGTTAGTATTCTGTGCTGGGTGTTTTGTAAACTTTTTTGAATCTTCAGTTAGGCTAATCGTAACCATGAAGCGGTTTTGGAAGACTTTAGCAGTGTTTCAGAAGGATTCAGAAAGTATGAAAACATGTTCTGCAACTCTGATTTTTTGAAAGGAAAGTCTCTCCATTTGTTTCTGTAGAAATCAGCAATTACTTGCCCTGTGATCCACTTTGGAAAGTAACCAACAGCGGAAAGCTGGTCCATCTGCAAAGTGTAACAAATTTCTTCTGCCTTTGCTAGTGGTTGAATGCTAGCCTTCATCTACATAAGGGCAGGGGTGCCAGGGGTCTTGCGTTAGTCTGATACAAAGCTTTGCATCTCAGCTGAAAGGCTGTCTTCAGAAGTGATAGTCATGAGACTGCCAGAAATGATGTTCATATGACAGTATCCCTGGTATCCAGAGATCTAGGAAGCAGCAATTAAGGTATAAGGTTCATTCTTTAAACTCCAGTGACTGATTTTAGTGTTACGAAGGTTGCAAAGTTAACTTCTTCCAAGCTAGATGACTTTTTTCCTTATTCTTTATATGGTGTGAAACATGGAGAGAGTGGAAACTTTCTGTAAGGACAGAAAACTAAGGGGTAAATCTGGCAAAAAGTGAAATGCAAAAACCAAAGAGAAAAATATTTCATTCCTCCACTCTTGCTGAGATGGCTAAAAAAATCTTTGTGTTAACTTAAACATGCGTTAATATCTGATCTGAACCATATGATCTAAACTGATCTGCAAGATGAGAAATGCAGAAATCTTCTGTCAAGCTGCTCCTTTCTGATGGATTTGTTAAGCAGCCATGCTCCAAGACGTTCACATATATCTGTCAGGATAGCCTGTTCTGCAATCTTTTGTCCAAGCCACTACAGCAGAGGCAGGAGACAGACATTTATTTCCTTAGCAATGTTAATAAGGAGGGTCTTCTAGACAAATAAGAATGCCGTTTAGTTTGTATATAATTTTTCGAAATTATTTTGCGTGTATAAACCAATTGAACAGTATGTTTTCTGAGGAGAGTTACAGTTTTCATCACTGGTCTTCGTACATGGATTGGACTTCCGAACCTGCAACTGTGAAGATGCTCTTAACTGAAGGATGTGTTTTAAGACTATCTTGATACTTGGATGTCTGAGGTTCAAACTTCCCAGATGAACCCTTCATACTTCCTTATTAATGAAAAACTTCCTTAAAGACTTATGTGAACAATGGAAAACTCCGTTGGGTTAATGTTTACTTTTCTCCCACTTAACCTGGAAATGGCAAATTGCAAGACTGCAGTGCTGTGTTTCCCTTTGTACCGTGCCTGCTGCTGAATGTGTGAGCAAATGGGCAATTCTGCGTGCCTGCTGCCTTCCCACCAATTCTGGCTACTCTCCTTCTTTGGAACTCCATACTAATCTTTATTTACAAACAAACCTTGCTTAGCTACGCTGTGCTGCGTGATCTGACAAGACTGGTATGTCTGATGCAGAGGGCAAACACTCTTGCATTGAGGACCTGCTTTGCTAGCTTTTTTCCTTCTCTTTACTGTGATCTTCCTTCTACTCTTGCATTCCTTCATCTTTCTTTCCCTTGTGTGAAGATAATTTGCCTGCAGTTGCGCCTTGATAGGGAGGAGCACATTTTGCTTGGCATAAAACTTGGTTGATTAAAAGGCTGTCATTCCAAACAAGTCTTCTTCACCTAGTCTCCCGTCATTTTCCAGGACAATCTACGTAAAAAGGATGATCGGATTGAAGAATTGGAAGAGGCACTCAGAGAAAGTGTTCAGATAACTGCAGAGCGGGAAATGGTGCTAGCACAAGAGGAGTCAGCCAGGATCAATGCTGAGAAACAGGTCTGCAATCTCATAAAGTCAACGATAGTTCTCTTAGGAAACTAACCAGACAGTAAAGTACTGTTTCCCTTGCTTTACTGTGAAACACAGATGGTTTTCTTTGATCATCAGCTATCTCTGTTCAAATACAGCATAACTAAACCCATAAAGTTTGCAAAGCATTCATGATGATTTGTTTTTTGTAAGTACTATTTTCTTGAAAGTAGAAATATAAGGTATCCTGTGCTTTAAGATACTATTTTCTGTAATAATTCTTCTGACCAGTCTAGCCCATCATGTCTATCTTCCTATGTGTAAAGATATTTACGCTCACTGTGTTGTTCATTGCACATATTTGAAGAAGCTTATTTTTATTAGCATGGCCATATGTGTGGACCGCAGCCTCATGTCATTTACAGTTGCACAGCTACTGGATAGAGACAATTCTCTTGATTTAAGGCAAGAATACACAGAGAAAGCACACACTTGTGTGTTGAAGCCGCAGGTGTAAATTTCTATGCATTAATTTATTCTGTGCCACAGACTGGATAAAAGTATCATGTATGTGTCAGATTTTTAACCTCCATAAGTAGTCATTAAGAAACCACAACATATGTAGTGAATAAAATTTCTGTGAGCTTTTGATAAAGCTTTTGAGTAGAATAAGCTGAACCTGGCATTCTTACCGTGTGTTTTGTGAACCTCTTCAGTTTTTTTCCACAGTTACACTGTTCCTCACTTGACCATAATTAGCAAACAAGGAGCATTTGGTCAGTTACATTTCAATGACTTTTTCTGTTTGTTATTTAAATGAAAAAGATCAGACTAACTGCACTTTAAAACCTTTTTTTTTTTTTTTTTCAACATGTATTCTTATATCACGTGCTTTCCAAATATATTTGTATTTTAGTTAATATCCAAGTTTTCAGGAAGGAAGCAACTCTTTCACTTCAGGCTAGAATTAAGCTCAACTGTTTGCTGGTAGAAATGTTGAGGATAATTCTGTTTTCTATATCCTAAGATTCTGGATAACCTTATGGAGTTCACTTTAAAGAGTGCCATCTTTCTAAACTTTTTTTTTAAGTTGTTATAGAAATGTTACCTTGGTAGCGAATAGGACATCAAAGAATAGATCTCCTTGTAAGAAAAATATGTATCTCACTAAGGAGCAAGTTCTATGCTGAGATGCCAATTAACCAAAATAGCATGCAATTTGTTACCTAGGGTGTCATAATGTTTTAATTTCTTTGTTAGAGGACATTGACGATTGTACTTTTGGGCACACAGAAGCCATGTAGAATTCAACCTTTTGAGATGGCTATGCTATAGACGCAAAACAAGATGCATCTAAGGTTTAGTGAGTTTATGAGAGAGAGTTCTGAAGAAGGTTGTAGGCTGATTTTGTAGGTATTAGAAGTATCTGAAGTTAGGGAAATAATTACAAAGGTAAATGTAACTTGTAAATTTACACAAATATAATTATGGTGTTGGCTTGTATTAGTGGCTGATTGATTACAGGTCATCTCAGTATTTAAAGTGAAGGGTGGGTGAAGTACAGTTTGTAGATGATGAGTAACTTATATTTGATTCCCTAGCAAAGAAGCATGCTACTAAGATTAACACAGTAAAAGCTACAGACAAGTTTACTGCACAAATTGTCTCAATCTGCACAAGACTTTGCAGACTCAGAAACAAAAGAAACCCAGCCAAAGAATTATAGCAATAGAGTGCAATTGGAAAACAGGTATTAGAGATATTCCATAAAATAAATTCTGCAAGTTTTTCAAAATAACCTTTGTACAAGGATGTTTGAGTCAAAGATATCAAGATTAACAAAAATGTGAAATCTGTTCTGTCCTAGATGAAAAGAAATTAAATAATGAGGAACGTTTCAGTCACGGGATGGAAAGGAGGGACAGGAGGGACTCATTTTTAGCCTGTTAGCATGAGTTCCTTATGGATGTCTGTCCACTGTGAGCTGTTAGCAGCAGGTTTATTGTGGAGAAGAGATAAGTCTGGGTTAGTAAAACAGGAAACTGTTATAGAAGTGAAATTTTATTTATACTTGAGACATCCTAAAACTAAAATATAGAAAGAAATTAGTGCTTAGGGAATATCCACAAATTTCAGTTTTGTCAGCAAGGAAACTTTTTAAACAATTCACCAGCAAAGCCTGATGCGAGGCAAACAATGAGGTCAGATGGTCAGAGCTTGGAGAAAATGGGGGACAACTGGTAAATAGATTGAATGGGTCTACAATGTGAAAGATGAGGCAAGGCAGGGAACTGTGCAGTCTGAGGGTCGATAAGTCATGAGGACCACTGAGAGGCTGTGAGGACAGGAAGGGAGCCAAAAGAAGTAAGATGTGTGGGAAAAGATTGGTGGAATATGGTGGCCAATAGCATCGTAAACAGGAAAGAAATGTAGTAGTTAGGATGGAAGTGAAGAGGAGGAAGAAGGGTGGCTTGAAAGTAGTGGGATCAGAAGAGGAAAAACTCTAGTTCATACCAGTGCTGATTATGACAACTGTGTCTTACTCCAGCAGAAGAACTAAACCACCAGCTGTGACACATTGTACTTTATAGAATATGCCCAACAATGCAGCACAAAGGAAAAGTAACCAGTGTCCTGTTCCAGTCAGCATCAGGAGAGCTGATGGGCAAAATGGGGTACGATAGGATTTTTGTTTGGTTTTGATTAGTCAAGTAACAGATTGATAGCAAGTGTCTGTTTTACACCTCAAAAGTGAGGAAGGAACTTTCCTTCAAATATTTTTCATTTCTTCAATAACTTAAGAGAATGCTTGCTTTGTTTTATGTTCTGGTGAGGTGTTTTTTTTGTTTGTTTTGCTTTGTTTTTTTAGAATCGTGAAACACTCTTAACTTTACAGTTTTACAAAGGCAAGGCTTTGTTTTGTGTAGGATATTAATCTTTTGATCTCTTCAAGTGATAATAATAGGTTAGAAACATTCTTAGACCAAATATGAATGGTGTGTGTTTGAAATTTTAATATTGTCCAAAATGATTATAATTTGCTTTTAATTGCATGCTTTTTCTTTCCTCTCTTCTGTTTATCTTGTTTTCTACCATTCTGCCACTTCACTGCCTGTCTGAAGCTGTTTAATGAATCAGTGCATGAGGTCAACCATTTTGGCTTTAAGTGGTTCAAGGTATGAGGACATCTCATCTGTGTGTACCTCTACCCCAATATTTAATGTTGTTCTTGTAGTCCTGTGTTGTGTAATCCTACCCTCCTTCATCTTATGATATGTGGTTTCCTGCCACTTTACAGGCTTCAGATTTGAAATACACTGCATGTGAAGCTACTCAGGATTTCATGGTCCTCAGATACCCATTTCAGACTAAAACCTTGCTCTTTTTAATCCAGTGTTTGAGAATATCCTGGCCATGTGTGTGAAGGGTTAGGGTTAAGTGTGTTAACACACAGTTTATATTTGGCCAGATTTCTCCAGCTGACAAAAGCTTCATGGATACGAAGGTTTGAAAGTTCTTCAACAACTTCTTTATTTCCAGTATATTCAGCTGGTTTTGTTGTTTCACATGTTGAATCCTATATGTAAATATTACTGTAAATTACTTTTAGCTATAGACTGTGCCTGATCCCATTAGTTCAACCCATTAGACTGAAATCTGAAAGTATATGGACACCTCTTTTTTTTTCTTTTTTTAATAGTCTCCATAAGATTGCAGTAGGAGGCAGAAATTTATTGTATATATCGTCTTAATCATAATCAGCACCATTCCCAGAACAATGCTTGGAATGTGTTTCTTCATGAAAAAAATAAGGCTTTTTTGTGCAATAAAGTGAAACAGAAGTTCAGATTTTATAATTCAGTGACAATAATAGGTAGTGTCAGGTCCTTGGCTCATGGAACACAGTATTACAATTACTTGCATTTTGATCCCTAATTACTGGAGAGCATAGTTCACAAATAGAGGAAATTAGCAATTGTACTAATCTAAGGTGCTTGTGCCCTCCCTCTCTTTGTTCACTTTTATCCCCTTGCTTCAGTGACCATCTCTTCCGTTTTACCAGCCTGAGTCCTGCTGGTGCCTTGTTGTGAAATGGAGGAATGACCTAATTCATTAGTAATTATCTTATATTTTGGAATGAGTTTTTTCACAGGGACCTATTTGCTAATCTCATTCATGGATCCCCACACAGAACAGAAGCACACCTGAGGAGGCATTGAATTGTGGGAGCAGGACACAGAAATGGAACCAGGAATTGCTTAGTATTGTTTTTACCAAAATTGCATTAGTATTATTGCCAAAAATGTTTTTACCAAAAGCCGTTATTGTGGCTTTTACAGTAGGCTGATATTTCTAAGAGTGTGATGGTGTACTGCCTGACCATCACATTTTATCATCTGTCCTATTTTATTTCCTTCAAATTTGAAAAGCAATAGTTTCAGAGCTTTCAGTAGTATCACTGCTGATAATATTGTAACTCTATTCTCTCATGAATATCAAATCCTGCTTAAGTGCTATCTCACTCTATACAGTGTCAGCTAACACCCAACTCCGTACCCTAAGAGGTTATGGCAAATAAACACATGAAAGACTAGCCATTGCTTATTCTCTGCTTTCTTCCTTAAGTAGTTCCTTAAATTGAAATTGCTGAGTTAGCGGTCTGATTTTGACACCTTCCATCAACGTTTTTTGAAGTTACAGTTCTCAGTGGGAAATTTTAACTTAGGTTAAGTATATAAACTTATAGCTATAAATAGCTTTATCTGTGGTCGTACACTGTTTCTTTATCCTGCACATGGCAGGTTTCTCTGCCTAGCCTTTTGAGAAGAAACAAAACACTGAATATTGTAATAGTAATGTATTGTTTAAATGTACGTTCTTACACTAATTTGTTCCTTCTAATGTCTTTATAAGCTATTTCAGCAGGTTTTAATCTTCAGTCATGCAAATATGATGTGTAAAATATGTTGATAACAAAACTATTGAAATCCTCTGACATATGTGCCCACTTTGACTTTGCATCTGTTTATTAGGAAAATATGGAATTGGTTAATAAGTCAGTCAGCTAGAACTTCCTCCCCAGTTCTTTCATTTTTCCCCACCTCCTGTTCATCAGGATTTCCCTATTGTAAGGACAGGGTCTGCAGAGGTTTGAATATACAGTTCAGCCTCCAAGAGCCTTTTCTGTTGTATCCGTAAGGTTCTTTACAAAAAGTCTACCCAAGTTTTGGATGATACCCCTCATCTGCACTTGCCATCAGACCACCGTTCTGATCCTGTTTAAACTTCCTAACATATACTGCTTTAACTATTTTTCTTGTAAGAATAGAAAATATATTTACAACATAATTATTATGTATTGGACCCTAACATTCAGCACTGACTATAATCAAGTATCTTCTAAAAATGCAAAATAAATTTAAACATATCTCCTTTTTGCTGTGCTATTCTGTTACTGGAACAGATCTAAAATATTTTCTAAAATATGTCTAATGTAGGAGTTATTTCACAGCCCAAATTCTTGCACATAGTTACTTCCTATAGGTCTCTGTAAGTCGAAAATATAAAGTGGAATTTCTCACGAGCTACTTACCTACAGCTGTTTTCTGAGCACAGTAGAAATGTCAGAATCTTGTCTCCTCTATAACAGATGTTGGATAGTTTGCTTTTAACTAATGTTTTCGTCTGTTCTTCTCTATCTCTTATTGAGAAGTTTGGTAAACCAAGTGATTGAAGATCAAGGCAGTTATCCAAGCTATGGTTTGGGGATAAAGCTGCTGGAGCCTGATTCCTTCCCATTGATTTGTCTAAGCAGTCTACACTCTATTTGGCTGAACTCTTGAATATTTTCTGCAAAACTCCTTTCTATAACAGTCTGCCAAACTCAATCTATTTTGTGAGAGTATGTATATACATACACATACAAAGTCGTATGTGTATTTAATTCATATTAAGTTAAAATATGTACTAAAAAGTTAGGTTTAAATTTCCTGTACTGATATAAATGGGTTTTAGAACTTTTTAACAAAATAATTAGCCTGAAGTCTTGCAATTGTTTTTAAAGATCTAGAATGTTTTCATTCTTTTGTCTGATTCTTTTTGTTTGGTTAGAGGAAGTATTTTGGGTATGTAAGGTGCACTGTGTCCATGGTAAAAATGGACACAGTGCATGGTAAAAATGTCCATGGTAAAAATGACTGCTACCAGTGGCAGTCATTTTTAGACATGAAGCTTATCCCTAAATTTACTTTGTCCTCCCAGAGTAATTTAATGGATTGTGTAGCCCCTTTACAAATATCCAGATTGGTATGAAGTCACACTGCATACATGGGAGGGGTGATTCAGTATGTCAGGGAAATTCTAGAATTCCTTCTGATTTCAGTAATGTACTTTTTAGGAGGTGTTACAGAGTACAGTTTTTATTCTTGTCATAGGTATGTTCAGCTGTACCTATTTGGGGGTCTTTACGGATTTTTTTTCTTCAATGAATAATTAACAGAAAATAATATAAAATAGAATATCATAACCAAAGATGACTTCGGGACAGAAATCTTTTTCTAACATTATAGGGGAAAAAACAACCCCAAATCTTTTAATTTTGTTAAACTTGTTGCCCAGTTGCGAAGTGAGCAAAATTTGATGACTTTTAAGAGAATTGGGGATACTGAAATTATAGCTAGCTTCTGTTCAAAATATACATTGAGCGTTTCTCCATTTAAATCAGCATTTCGTTTTAATGAAATGAGAAATATTGATGGAAACTGTTTCATGGAAATTTGGTGCAAAGAGGAATCTTACCAATGGTTTTGTCTGGATTTTTATTCCTTTTAAATTTTTAATAGACAAGTATTGATCTCAAATTATCTGCTTTAATATAGTCAAGCATACTAGAGAAAACTCCATTTTGCCACCACTCTACCTGATAAAGTATTTTCTCAAGTGCCTAATTCTACATAGTATTGTATTTGCTCTGGCTCAAGAAAAAAGTCTTTTGTTGCCTTTAAGTCTGCTTTGAAAGAGAAAGTCATGCAGATTTTTACAGTAAAGCTCACTTGGAATTGTAAGGACTGGAGCAAATACTTGTTTTAATACTTGCTTAAAGCTAGGGCTGTTACTTTTCTGATTGAAATTTCTTTTCCATGTTCCAGTCGTGATCTTACACTTGCATCTAGGGTTGCAATTTAATGCAATAATATGTAGATTAAAGCATTAGAAAAAATCATAAGACTTGTATATTAAATTTATAAATTAGAAAAACACACACTTTTTCGTGACAACTGATTTTTCACCAAAATACATTAAATGCAAGAAAAGAAATTGTATTCATTTCTGGACCATTCTCCTATACAAAAAAACACAAAAGAGTGACAGAGAGAGATTTGAGGTTAATTTAATTGAGGATTCTTTCTGAAACATTTCCTATTGACGCAAAAGCTTCCAGACGTTGCTGTACTGCTGTTTATCATCAGATTCCTTCAAAGCCTTCAATGAATTGTAGCCTTAGTTCAGTTGGCTCAGAACAGTGGGATTACTTTTTAGTTGCTGTGGCTAGATTCTGATCTTTGTTTTCTATTAACTACAATGCTAAAGATTTGCTTCCTCAAGTTAGCAGAGGTGGAAACTTTCCTGAGCTTGCCAATGAGACTGTACTTCTTCAGTTAAACTTTAGCCATATGTTCAACCTTCATGTAAATGCATGTGCTTTCACATAGTAACTGTTCATGATCCTTAACATCTTCTGGGAAGAGTGTTGAAGCTGAATGGTGAATTAGCATACCATTTTTCACTACATGTAGTGAGTTAATACATCATCCCAGAATTTTTCTCTTTGGAGAATCAATCTGTAACTATATAAATTGACAATCTGTGCTGTGTAGCACAGCATTAAATATTTACTTTGAATATTATTAGGGTATGTCTAAATTTAAGTCTGCCATGGTGACATACCCCAGTTAACATGAAACTATCTAAAATGCAACAAAAGGAAAGCCGGTGTGGTTTGCAGACTCCTTGTGAGCTTAGATCCTTTGGTAATAAGTCTGAGCTGAAAGGCTTCCTTTGGCCCAGTTACTACTACTACTACCACCACCTTAGCAGCAATCACAGATGTACCCTAAGAAAGGTCAAGCTATTTTGAAGATGTCTTTGTTTAGAGCTGTGCTTGCAGTATCATGAATTAGCCACTTTTCTGAAGGGGTTGTTTGGATTAACAAATAGTGCTAAATTTGTATGTGCAAAATTCTGCAGAAAGTGCTAAGTGTGCTAAATTCTACTTTGTCTACCTCTGTAGTGATTTTTAAATGGTACTAATGTAGTAATTTTTAAATCCAGTTTTTAAATCCAACTTTTGTTAAGATTGTTTGTTATCTTTCAAAGTATTGATTGCTGCTCTGTTCTCAAAGGACTGGAGAACTTCATTGCTAGTCACGAAGATGAACACAAGACATATGACTATATGACTGTAGATCCACAAAAAAAAATAAAAAAAAAAATTGGTCAGCTTCCTTTGATATGGTTGCAAGGGTTAAAAAGCATAGTGAATATACTTCATCAAATGAAGGTTCTAGCTCAGTAAAATGTAAAAATACAATTTTAACCTATTATAGTCTTCAGATGATGGAGACTGCAACAGGCTTCTGTCCTTAACAGAAATCTGAATTCAGTCTTTCGCTTTTTTTTCCTAATGTGACTCATTTAGTGTGTGTGTGTTAAGCAGAGAGGATTATTGCTTCCTTCTCAAGAGCTCTTGTCCCAGCAGCCGGCCATTGCTTATTTATATGGCTTATAGCCCTCATTTAGGAGATACAACTGTCAAAGCTACCTCCAAACATCCGAACAGGACACAGCTGTGACTTCCTCAGTCCTAACGTCTAAGCTCAGGAGACATTTCTCTTTCCTAAACATATGTGAGCTTTGATTCCTTCTCCTTCATACCAAGAACACAAGGCTCTCAGAATATGAGCAAAAATCACTCCCCATGGTACTCAAGTACTCCTGTGTTTCTGTGGGTACTACAGGAGTGACTTTGTAATGTCAGATATCCTCTGGTCAGTCTGACTATTAGTCTTCATTGCTTAGAGTCATCAGTGACTCAAAGACTTAAGAAGGATACACGTTAATGTAAAGAAACACGCAGTTCATCTCTAAAAGTCTTGTTGTATATATAGTTTATCACTAAAATTATTGCTGTATATTACAGATAATCAGAAACCTTGCCTTGTCTCAGAACTGATAATCCACCAGCTAGTTTCTCAGTTTTGATACCAACTCCCCTCTTTATTGTGAAAAAAACAAAACTGTTCTCAGTACATGCAGTCTGCCACAGCCCTGTAATACTAGACACAGTTGACTTTGGCAAAAGGGGTGCTGCGAATCTGACATCCTCTGGGATGGAGGAAAATGTGATATACAGAAACACTGTAACCGTTGCACAACATTCTGCTATGTTTATTTCCCAGTTTCTTTAGGCAGGATCTCAGCTAAGGAATTCCAACATTCAAAAAACTTTTTTTCACTTGTCTGTGTAGGATCTCATGGTAGTGTTCATTAACAATGACCATGTGGAGCATGTACAGTGTAGGGAAGAGCATTCTCTTTACGTGATGAACATCTGCTCACCTTAGGATATCCTTACAGTATCCTTACAGTTACAGAATAAAAGCGGAGGTAAAGCATCTTAACCTCACATACGTGCTTCAAAAGGATTAGTGACAATGTGACAGCATTGTCGTGACAGAGAGGCCAGTAGCTGTGCCCACTTTCTCTGTACGCCTTCCAGAATATGCATGTTCTTGCAGTGGTCGTGAGTAAGAGGGGCTTGATGCAGAGCCAGAGCTGTGCATGTGGTAGGGGCATTCTGCTCTGCTGCCAGTGTGGCAGAGCTTTCAACAGGTCTTCCAGTTGATGGCTGTCATTAATATACAAACCAGAAATAACATTCTAATTTTACTGAAAACTAAGATTTCTCCTTTTACTGCTTACTTATTTCTCTCATTCTCCCCTGATATTTCAGCTCTCAAAAAGCTATACCCATCAGCTGTCCCAATAGCTATAAGAATGTGAAAGTTGTTCCCTCAATTCAGAATAGCCAAGAATTTAGTTAAGTGTCTTGGTTATGGTCTTTAGGAGTACCTAAAGCCACCCTACTGCTTTAACAAAAATGGGGCTGTGATGAAACCATAATTCATTTCCTTCTATTTTGTGTAAAGGTTTATTAGCTCGTGATTTAAGCAAACCATCTGGTCCTGCTGGCAATCCAGGTTATGTCAGACTCAATGCATTCTCCCTGTAATATGTTACTTGAGGCAGTTAAATTACATACTTAAGTCCCAAGTCTGGCCTGTGCTTTTTCCATGTCTTAACATCTGTTCTGGGAAAATTTTCTGGTATCCAAACAAGTTTACATGGAGCCAGAACTCTTGTCTTTGTCTTTCTTTGCATGTCTGTTTCTTTCTTTTCTCTCTGTCCTGCAGTCTAATCAGTTCAGCTCAGTAAAAGATAATGCAGAAATTTGCAGTCCCTTTATCATTTCATTAATGTACACAGTGAAATGAAAAATAGCTTAAAAACTCAGGATCTGAAAAAAAGTTGGAGAGGGTCCTCTGAGACACTGAGTAGAACTTCATGAGAAATGTTAATTATTTTTTTCAGGACTTGTAGTATTCTTACTACTGACTTGTAATTTCAAGACCTTTTGTTTTGGTGGCCTAATTCATTTTGGACAGAAGTACAGATTTCTAGTACATTTTGTCTTGTAATACTAATCTGTTGTTTATCCAAGAAAGGCCTATGTTCAGAAAGCCAATAATTTTAAATATGTAAGTTAGCTTCCTGAGGTGGTTTTGAAAACAAGATCTTTAGTGATTGATTTATGAAATGCTCATTGAAAATAAATTGTTCCTAGTGGTCCTTGTATCTTTGTTTTCTAAAATTCCATCTTTTTGTATTCTGCCTGGAACTTTTGAGATACATTAATGAACATAAACAGCTATCTCATAACCCACAGCACCTTTATTTATACTGGAAGAAATACAATTTTTTTCCCTAAGTCAGAAAAATGAAAACGTATCTATTTTTTTTTTCAGTAGTTAGACATTAAACTGTAAGTTTCCCATGTATCACTGCATCTGAGGTACCATATCTCCAGTTTAGGAGTATGCATGGTTCTTAGTCTAATAGTCAAGTCCCTTTGTCATGCCCTTTGAGACCTTTCATTAAAAGTCTTCTTCACTTGATCATAAAAGTATTCAAATACTTGACCAGAAGGAGAAAAAAAAAAAAAAAAAAAAAGAAGAAGGAAAGAAATATAACAAGAATAACAGCTTGGGCCATCTGCATGATTGAAACCCCATATACATTTGAACTATGGATTCTTTAATGTCATTATACTATCATTTCAGCACAGAGAGAAGAGGAGTGAGAGTATGCTCTTTACACATTCTGAAATAGGAGCTTTCTAGGCATTGGACACAAGCTTACCTTGAGTTAAATTGAAAACGTCAACAGCATGTCTCAGAAATCTCTGGTTATTGGCAAACACTTTCTTTGTTATTTAATTAGATGCTCTCAGGGGAAAAAAAATCAAGGGTGGATTTAAAGTTTCATGTATAGGCTAAATTAGACATCTATTGCAAGGAAGTTGCTTCCAGTGATTATTTCTGTATCATTTCTCACAGGACTGCTTACAGGGACATATAAACAGATCTGCACTAAGATTCATAACTTGCCACATAAAAAGTTTTTCTTTTCTATAAGTTTAATGGAAATGCTGCCATGGAATATCTATAGCTTGATGAATTCAAACAATGAAGTCTTTATTGTAAATACAGACATTACTACTTCAGTGAATTTTGTCCTTAGTAAGTAGCATGACAAATGATGGGTTCTAGACAGAATGGAAGGTAGTGACAGTTCAGTAAGCAAAGTTGTTGGTGCCACATGAAATCTACTCGCATTTTGTCTGTTCCCAATATATGATTAGATCAATTTTATGTTAACATTCACAAACATAGAATAAAACCTCAGAATGAAAAAAATACCAAATGGAGTGATTAGAAAAAGAATATAATACCCACAGAAGTCAGTACTCCAATTAATATAAGCCTTTGCTGAAGGGTTTGATCTTGCCACCCAGCAGTGACTGCCTTGCCCTAGCTATTGGCCTCCAGCCTCATTGTGTGTTAGTAGCACAGAGCTGTTATGCTACAGATCTGCATCAAGCAAACGGATCCTTTGGTGTTAATATCACAAATTTGGATGACTGGGAATGGAATGACAGATGGCAGAAATCTTTCAAACTTCATTATGGAAAAGTTGTTGCTTCAAAGATTGTTTTATCTTGGCAACTGACAGATTGACACAAACCTTTTAGATTGTTGCAGTTGGCTGGGGACTTGTTTATTTGAGGTTGCTTTTTGTTAAAAGCGGAGGATTTTATAGATGCCATGCCTCTTCTCTCCTTGATTTAAAGGAAAATGTTTATGTAGATAATTCTGATCCAGCCATAGGAAGTAGAAGTTGATATACTAGTACACCTTCACTTGCCCAGCATGTTGCTATTTTTCTCTTTCTAGGTATCAGTTTTCTTCCCAGAAGTACTTCTGCTATTCATTGTTTCTGCAGTTTTTCTTTATGTTCTTTTCTAACTTTTCCCCATTTCTTTCTACAGGGCTTTCTCTTTGTTTATTTTAAAAATTGACAGAGGTTCTGGTCTTGTTTTGCACAGGAACAAGACAGGAAAACTTGGTTATTTTATGCATGCTAGCCAGTTTTGACTATGCATCACTGAAATTCCCCTTCAGTCTGCTGATTGTTGGGTGAAGTATTGGCTGTACATTTTGAATAGTTTTTGACAATGACATTTCTTAAATTTTTCTTAATTTGTTGGGCACAAGAATTTCTATTATCAGCTGCAGTTTAGTGTAAGTAGATAGGCATTTTGCCTTAAGCAGTGTATGTCTATGTTAGATTTTATGAATATTCCAATTCTAAATTACAGTTTTGCTTTATAAATGATTGAGGATGATTATCAATGTTTGTCCTGAGCCAATAGCTCTGCCTTTTGGAGTGTTTGATTTATTACAGCAAGCAGTGGTATATTCCACACCTTACATCCTCTAGTACCTGTATAGTGAGTAATGCTCCCAACTCATTGTAAAACCATGTAAATAGAAATTGAGCTTAATATAATTTCAGTAATTCACTTCTAGGTTGAAGCACAAGTTGATTGTTGTCTGGGGATATGCAATACAATGCTGTAATGTCATACTAAATTTATATGAATGTTTGATCGTGTGCAATAGTAACATCTGAGTTTCTCACATTTGAAACACATTATAAAATTATTTATGAGTGATTGGTTATGATAGATAAAATCTATAAGGATGATGTTGGTGAAAGAAATCTCTGTGACATCTAACATTACTATAAAATTATTGTTAAAATACCCAATTTTTTTTATACTACATATAGCTATGCTTCAGCATTTACTGTGATTTTGCATGTTAAAGTGATGAACTGCAGCTGTGACAAAACCTGCTCGTAGTACAGAACAAAATACAAGTAGATTCATCTGTGCAGCATCTATTCTAGAACCTACAATTATGATAATTGTGAACCTTTCCCATCTTGTAATAACCTGGAGATAAGAGCATTGTTCTTTACCTGTGTGCTATCAGCAACTCTTTGAAGGTAATTTATGTTGCTAAATCACAAAATGTGGTTATAAGCATTGTTCAACGTTTATTTTGAGGGAAGTATCCTTACTTACATCTGCATGGTAACCCAGTCCTCTCCCGACTTCAGAAACATTGTTAACTTCATTCTTAAAGTACATACGTAGCTTCTTTTTAGAAGTTACTTACAGAGAACATTGTCAGAATATTATCCATGTGTTCTATTTAATACCTAGCAATTTTCTGAGCTAATTTAATTCATATAGATCATCTATTTATCCTTGTGGTACATTTTCTAAAATAGAAATATTGAAGAGTTGAAGATGTGTAATACGGTATCATAACGGTAATGTTCCAGTCAGCAGAGCATATTAAGCCACATAATATAATGCTGCTTCCGTCAAGTGTAGATGTAGTTTCCACAGTGCTAGATGATGCTTCTTCTGGTCTACAGTATTATGCAGTGTACATGCATTGGTAACCTCAGACTCTGATTTAGTTGTGACCTTTAAGTTCCAGGTGATCACATCGTACTTTTTTTCTCTCTTCCTGCCTTCCTCAAAAATGTTTTAGGTAGAGGAGCTGATGATGGCCATGGAGAAGGTTAAGCAGGAGCTGGAGTCTATGAAAGCAAAATTGTCCTCTACTCAACAGTCTTTGGCTGAGAAGGAAACCCATTTGACCAACCTACGAGCAGAAAGAAGAAAACATTTGGAGGAAGTCCTGGAGATGAAGTAAGTGTTTCTTACCATTTTTTGTAAGCATGTTTTATTGATATTTTTGAATTCTTCTCTGATCCCCAGTGACCTAAAGACAACCATTGTACGAGTATGCCTCTGTAGGCAGCTATCTATATAATCAGTCAAGTCTTCAGAAGTGACTTCTGACTAGGGATTATCTACATTACTTTCATACTTCTGTTGGGGCTCAAAAACACATCTTCCTTCTGAACATTTGCAGTAGAAAGCTATTATCTGCACAACGACATCTTCAATGTTCCTAAACAACTGTTGTGACCCAATTATTTTAAGTCTTATGAATGTGCCGTCTTGTCTAGAGTGGCCTATGATCTACTTAAAGGGAAGACACAAGTCAATGTAACAAATGATAAAAAGGAAGGAGGGATGAGACAAACATATTGTCAGATAGTTGCAATGCTGAAATGATACGGCAGATGTCTAGTCTGCTAAAGTGGTTTTCAGACTCATGTGGATGATTCATTAGTACTTGAACTGAGACTGAATTTCTCTATCAGACTTCTCTTGTCATCTTTACATAAGGAGACCTGAATAAAACCAAGCTTTGAGATGGGGAAAAGCGAGGAATTAGACTTCTAAGGCTTAAATACTTCCTAATTTCTGACTGTGCATTATAGATGAATAGTTATCCTTAGTTTAGGGAGACATGAATCCATTTAGTGCAATGATGGATAGTGCTGCCAGCAGTTCATTAGAAACACTTTCAGTTGTTTAGCCAGCCCTGAAGAGAAGGAACATTTTTATTGGCAGGACCAGCAGTGGTTCCTCCACTGTGGTTTTTGTGAGCCATTATTTATTTATTTAGCTTTTCTATACTAGCCTCTTACCTTTTCTTTTTTCTTTTATTTCTTCTGTTTTCATTCCTTTTTTTTTCTTTATTTTTTTCTTTTTTCTTTCATTTTTCATTTTTTCTTTCATTTTTCCTTTTTCTTTCATTTTCCTTTCATTTTTTCTTTCCTTTTTTTTTCTTTTCCCCTTTCCCCTCCTTTTCTTTTCTTGGATAGAAAAACAGCTGTTACAAAATGGAAAGAGAGGTGGCTTAGATCTTGAAACTCTAACTTAGGAGTGCTCTGCAAAGTGGGCCAAGCTTCTTCAGCATCATATTCAACTACTACAGTCTGATCTAGACCTGGCATAGGGACATTGGAAGACTGCAGTACTTGAAAGCCACACTTCTTATTTTTAATAAAAAAGTTTTATTGAGCTATAAATTTGACTGGCTTGAGAGTTGGTGTACTGGGGGATGGGAAGAATAGCTCTTAAGGTGATGTGGGAATCCAAAGCAACTGGAGATATATCCCATATCCAATCACTTGGCAGTACTTTCTTCTGCCAAACTGCTCTGCCAAACCTTCTCATTAAAATATAAACGTATTGTATAGTATATCCTGAAATGTATTTCAAATTGTGTAGCTCCAGCGCTTTCAATATAACTACTCACTTCTTTTAAATGATGACCTCTCTTAGCTAAGTAAGTTATTGTTGGAAAGCTATTGTACTGAAATTTAGTATTGGGAACTGTATAAACTGGTAGATCCATTGTACCTCAGAAGGAAGAAGAAGAACACTGGAGAGAATGGTAATGCTGTCAGCACATGGACGGAAAGATGGAAAAAACATTACATTTGTATAGTTAACTAGCTAAACATGTTTTAGACATAGCTGATCTGTCTTAAAGTTCTATAAAGCTGCCAAACGCATCCAAACTTCAAAAACTCATGCTCACTGAGAGGCTCTGTTGCAAACAAGTCTCTAGTGAGGACTCCCAGTCAATTAAATATCTTATATTTATATACAGGAACCTCAGTATATTCTTTGTTGCCACATTTTCCCAATCCATGCCTCTTTTAAAAAGTACTCTTCTCAGCTGTTTTCCAGTTTTGCAGAAGTTTCTAATGTTGACAAAATGTTTTCTACTGTCTCAATTAAAAAATAACAGCAACTGAATGATTAGTCAGTTTTGTGAAGCATTTGAACAGATTTTGATATCCTTAACAGAAAACAGTAATTGCTGTACATCTACTTTTCATGATTACCATAAAGCAATATTGTTGCCCAAGTTTTAGGGCACACTTCAGTGGAAGAGTTTCAGATACTCAAATGCAGCTCTGATTAAATTTGCAATTTGTTAGAGGTGTAAGTTTAACAGCCTGGGCCCTACAGTCAACTAATGAGGTAGGGGAGAATGAGAGGAATATACAAGAAGAATAGCTTAGATTATGTTGCTTTAGGAGATTCTAGATGTGGACTGAAAGAAAGTTAAAGCAGCAAGATTACTCCAGAAAGCTACCTTGGGGTTGTGCTAGGAAGTTGTTAGGTATTATGTTAGTGATAATATACACTTAAAATAGCATTTCTTAGAGTACAACTTGTGTTTACTACTGACTCTGTAACTCTGAGAAGATCATTTCACACTCTTTAGGGACTACTGTGGCATTGGAACAGCAGAAATATGAAGTATTCCAAGGAAGAAATTTCACTCTTTAAAGAAATACTATGTATTTTGAACACCTCTGCCTTTAAGTCTAATATTTTTATTTTCTTTAAAAAAAAATAATCTTTGTTATAAATAATTATGAAGCAGCTAGATAATGGTCTCTCTATTGATATCAACAAACATGATCTACTGTAAAAAAAAAAAAAAAACATTAGTGAACTGCTAGGATTTTTGTTTTGTTATGTTTTCTTTAAGTTCTAATGTTTCCATCATTCACAGCAAATCTTTTAAATTAGGCAGGAATAAAGTGCTGTCTACAGAGAAATCTCTGTTCTTTGTCCCATAAAAACCTGCTTAGGCTGAGCTGAGTTATAAACTGTTGAAAATCACCAGTTTTCCTTTCCCTTTTTTTCTCCTGGTGTTGTCAGCAAATTTTGGCAGTGTGTGAAAATAACCGAGCACAAACATTCTAATCTGGGGCCGAGTTCATGCAATTGCCAAAACTGTAGCAGTGGACTCTCTACTTATAGGGAAGGAGAACAGACACTGTGTCTGCATGTAGAGAAGAGACTTTTTTTATTTTTATTTTTTTTTGTCTAGGCAGGCCTTTTGTTTTGGTCAGAAGGACCAGAAGATTCTCCCAAGTCATGTGCTTCAAGGTCAATAAATCCCAGTTGGAGCATTTCTCAATCTGTTCCTTTAGAAAATTGTCCAACAGCCCTTTCCTGAATTATGCCCTTTCTTGCTAATTGAAGTCTTTGCTAGCTCTATAATTCAAGTGATGCAGACTTATATAATGTAGTTGGCGTGTCAGAGTTGAATCCTTGATCCTGCTGGCGCACATCACAAAGTGTATTATTTATCCAAGAATAATTTACTATTATCTTTTCTTTTTCTTTAAAAACAATCAAGGATATTACAAAGGAATTGTTACAATGGAACATAATTTGTTTCAAAATCAAGCTCTCATAAATGTGTTAATTTATTTGAGTGGTCTTTTGAATATTTACCACGGTACTATTTGATTACATGAATGCATTCCATTTTTCAGCCAGATAGTGTTTAACTTGGTACAGAGGGTAGGTGGTGATCAGAAATGAACCAGGGCTGTGTAGCTTAATTAAGCTGTCTATTACGTTTGTTTTTTATTTTATCCATGAGTTGGAAGGCCTGCTGAGAGCTACTGTTAAAAACAAGATGCCAGCCTAGGCAGTGTTATGTTCATCCTTCTCTCTGCTACAGTTTTCCTGTATGTCGTGCAAGTCTGCTTAAAATATTTGGTAGATGGTTGATAAGTCCACACGTTCATTTTCTGGCTGTCAGATAAGAAAAAGAAGTCAGCAAAAGCCATGATTGTTTATCTTCGAAAAAGTTCATCCTCTCAGCAATAAAGCAGTATTGTCTGGAGGTATGAGTAGGAGTTTGAAATTGAAAGTGGTCCAAAAGCAACTGATTAATTGGCACAGAGTTTATTTGCCAGAAAAGTAATTTTTGCTGGTTCAAAATGATGTGTGAAGTAATTCAAACACAGCAAACAGACTCAACAAACAAAATTTTTTCATGCTATATATATCCATGATGAGCAAAACTTGAAAAAAAAAAAGTATCAATGTCCATCCAATAGCTTGTCAGCGCACTGGAAAATGTGCTCTTGGAAATTAAAGACGTGTTTGAGTCACTGTAGAGTCGTATTTTATGCCTCTGGTCTTATGACAGTTCTCCAGAGGAGAAGAGTGATTCCTAGTTGCAAAGGAAGAAAGGAAGTATCTGTATGTTCTACGTATATAAATGGTTGTCTCTGTAGTTTGAAGTGAGTTCACATTTGTCCTGTGTGCTACAAATTAGTAATATCTTAACCTTGCATTTGCAAGGTATGGCCTTCTAGGGCAAGCTCAAAGTCTTCATCATGTTGAACTAGACTGTAAGGTCTATGAGCCACTTGGTATATCAGGCCAATGGGCAATCACAGCAATGGTGCCAGTGCTCCTCCTGTAATTACTGTTGCAATTTTAAGTAATCTCCAGTCCCACAGGGGGCACTCCATGTCCATAGGATTTACTGTCTGGGGCAAAGCTGAACAAGTGCATGGCAGGAGCCTCTTCTTTCCCCTCCAAGCTTAGATTTTTAATTTATTTTTTTTTCATTAAAATGCCTATTTCAGAGGAGGACACAAAGTAAAAATGAACATAAAAAATATCCCGTTCCCATCGTTTTGTCCTTTTTAATTCCTGAGCATAAAAATATATGTTTATTTTATTTTGATATACTTACCCAGTAAGATTTTGACTTTTAAGCTGTAAAAAGTTCAGTTGCAGTAGTCAGAAATGTGAAAAAATGCCCATTTCTAATTACTGGAAAATAGAGACATTAAGATTGAATGACTGGAAATAAAATGAACTTGGAACTGCTGTTAATCTCAAAATGAGTCCCACAGAAGCCAGCAGGAAAGCTGAAACGCTACGTGTAGATATGTTGTATGTCTTGTAAGGATAAAGGTTACTGAAGGGCCAGAAAATGTATTTTCATTTTTTTTTGGCTTCACAATTCTCCTCACTATAGTGAACCATTAAGCTCTTCATAAACATGACAGTAGATCTCGGTTACCTTGACATTTGGTGGGTTCTGCTGTAATTATTTCATTCAGCTGAAAGCTTGATAGAAAACAATCTCTTATGCACTTTCCCTCTTTTGGCAAGTAAGGTTTTGATGTCTATTATCCTTTCTGTCCTGCTGCACTGTCAGGGAGCCTTCAAGCAGCCTTAGATATCAGTAGGGTGGTAATATCAGAGGCAGCCTGCCACTTGGTTTTCAGTGAAACCGACTGTAGAATGTCCTGAATCATGGAAAGAAGCAGAAAAGCTCAACCCATTTATGGGCACCAGTACAAAGCTCTTTGGTCATATGATTCACGTGGGTGAGAGAACTATTAAATGTAAATCTTAAGGTTTAGCAGAAAGGATAAAACTGCAAAGTAGAAAAAGAAGTGAGACCTTTAGTGAAGCCTGTGTAAACAAGGTGCCCCATATGAGCAGAGACAGAATTGGATTGTTGTGGTTTCCTCTGTTTCTTTAACTATCGGAAAGTTATGTATGTCTTTTGTAACTGGTTTGTTTTCACTCTTCACCTTCCTTGAAAATTTTTTTCTTCTGTGGTTTTCTCAGATACTAAAATCTTGGCACTATATGCCCCAGTCCCATTCTGTCTTATGATAAAACCTCCATATCTCATTTTATCTTGAATTCTATGGTCCCCCAGAACAGTTTTATATAGAGAAAGTACTGTACTATCTTAATGAGGCATGACAGGCCTGGAAGCAGGACCAACTGCTGAAAAGTACACCAGGTGGTGTTAAAGGGGTTTGTTCCATTCAGTAATTCCTATGGCTATTAATGTTATAGGGAGGAGTTGGGGAAAGGAGGTCCAGTCATTTACTTCCTGAAAAGTAAGTTACACTGTGCTCTTGTTTCCGTGCCTTTCCATGGGAGGTGTTTTTTCTACTGGATGTTTTCCGGGGTCTGGGTTGAGTCTAAGTGATCCCTTGAGTAGTTCTGGGAACCCAATTTCTAGATGGTGCAATGAAATTACACCTCTTTAAAGACAGAATGCAAAAAGCATAGCATATAACCTCAGTGTTAACAATGCACAGGTTTCATTTTTTTTTTTCTTTTCTACTTACAGATTACAGTATTCTTATAGAAATTAGGATGAAAAATCTCACCAGCAGAGATCTTTGGCATACACAGAGAGTACTAAAATGTGTAACATTTTAGGCTAACACAGTCCTAGCATTAGCAAATGAACACCCTTCCTGTCTTTTCTCAGTTTTCTAATTCATTATTGCAAACCTAGAGCAGGTGCAGCACAAGACAGTGTCTTGGAAGTCATTAGTGCCCTGTGTTCTTCATTGCCCAACTGACTTTACTTTGGGGAAAGTTTGTGTTTACCATAACCTGCGTATTGTACAGATCATCTTATCTAAAAGAATAAAAATAATAATCCCTTTTTCTAGATATAATCACTCAGCTTAACTAATGTTAAATTGGCAGAAGAATGGAGTCAGTGACAGATTTGTTTTGACTAATGTATAAAGCAGATTGCTTGTAAAATAGCTCTGAGGGCACCAACATACCACCTTCTGCTAGATAATTCAGCATTCCTTTTCAGTAAAAAAGCACTGTTCCCCTTGCTATATTCTAAAATACACTTTCTGTAATGAAAGACAATCAGAAGTTCTCTTAGAAGTAAAGGTTTATCTGTTCAGGAGAATCTATGTAATTTTCCCTTGGGTGTATGAATGCTCCACTCCAATTATTTCTAGAACGGCACAGACAGAAATGGACTTCCTGGTTTTCAGCAGGTTTTTTTATTGTTTCTGTATACTTGATATATACGTATACAACAAACATAAATATGACTGTGGTCTTTGTTTTAAAAATAAAATATGTATGAGTGTTTTTTTGGCGCAGGTTTGGTAGCAATAGTACATTTCCTATGCTAGCTGTTTCAGCTGCATCAGTGATTCCTGTCACCATTCCTAATCCAGCTATAAGATTCTGGGGCTTCTAGGGGTGTTACTGAGCTAAACCAAATCAGGCGCTTTTTACTTTCTGTTAAAGTCGAAAGAACCATGAGCTCCTTAGGGTGCTTTTTACTCTTTTATAAACGCGCACTGTAAATAGTGATGCATATAAATCAACTCTGTGAGCA
The DNA here is from genome assembly GCF_047663525.1 of Anas platyrhynchos. Classification (NCBI taxonomy): domain Eukaryota; kingdom Metazoa; phylum Chordata; class Aves; order Anseriformes; family Anatidae; genus Anas; species Anas platyrhynchos. The sequence continues at coordinate 64,209,569 of NC_092587.1, forward strand.
CTACATATTTCATTAAATACAGTCAAGTTGTGGGTTAATAGAAGTTCCAAGTGAAAATATTATGGTATCTCATTGCATATATTGTAGATTTAATGTAGTGTGAACAATAGTAGCTTTGAGCCATTGTAAATCCCATCCGGACATCGTCAACATAGTTCAAAATACAAGGAGGGAAATCTCAAAGGTTAGATGTGCTCATATGGCCACTGTGCATATGTAAGTCATTCTTTTATTGTTTTTGAAATAGCAGTGAAGCTTTGCGGGATGTAGGTAAGGCAAAGCCTACTAACTTCATGTTATTTTCTGTAGTCGACCAGAAATTCCTTTTTCAAGAGAAGTCAGGTCAATTTACTTTAATTACAGAAATAACCTCTAAAGCAAATAATTGGTTCCCTACAGTCCTGGAGGACAAACTGAGAAGAAATGGGAGTCATATAAGAAACATGGGGAAATGACCCAAATTGTTGGCAGCCCCTATAATCTTTGAAATTGCTCTGAATGTGAATATTCACTGTGTAATATTCAGTATATCTTTTTGTTTTCCTCCCTTCTCAAACAGTATATTTGAGATCTTTAGGCAAAATAAAAAACATCATTTGCAAGTCTAAGGAAGTTCTGAGAAAATCCCATAGTGAGAGGATTTGAGAGCTTGTTGGTTTGTTTGGTGGTGTCTTGTGTGCAGCACAAGGGACTATCATAAGAGGAGTTAAAAACAGGAAAATTGACCAGAACCGTTTGCTTGGAAATCCTAAGAGAAAACAATAAATACCCTAAAAGCATCTTTTTTAAGATGTGCTGTTGTCATTGTTTTATTCAGGTCTCTCAGTCTAATATATTGCATTACGGTTCATGTAGATTACAGGAGAGAGAGAGCCATCTTTCTTAGTACTAGGAACTAGGACATACAGAATTGTAGGAAAGACTGAAACATTCAACAAAATGTTGTATTTGGTGTTCCCTAGATCCCTTTTTATAGCCCTTGCTCAAGCACAAAACAGATAATGCTATAGCTTTCCATAAACCCGTATTTCTTTTTCAGTCTGCTGGCACTTTACAGCTTTTTTTTCTCTTTAAAACTTACGTCAAGAAAGCATTGGAAACTAAAAGATCACACTAGTTTATATCCACTTTGTAATCTAAGGATCAACCTTTTTTTATGATCTTAGAGGTCTTTTCCAACCTTAATGATTCTGTGATTCTAAGTTGAACTAAATGATAAAGTAGTATTTGCTAAATAATCTAGAAAACAACGAGTTTGAACATTTAGTTTAGTCTCATAAATAAAGCTCTGAGGCCAGCAATACCGCTATGAAACTGCAGGTAGCTTTAAGCAACCAAAGGATTTCATCAGTCTACCTTCAGTTCCTAGCTATATGTCGGAGTAAATAAGAAAGATTATTTGTAAATACTCAGAAAACAGTAAAGTGTTAAGTAACAGGTAACCTGAATTTGTGGAGATTAAATCATGACAAATCAACAAGGTGTCTCCATATGCCATTGGTAATACAGTAGATGTGATATGTTTTGACCTCAGGAGGATTTCTGTCGTTATCTCTCAGAACTGTCTCATCAGCAAAGTAGGGATTATGTTCCTGATTAACTACTATAAAGTGAATAAGCAGGTAGCTGGAAAAGAACAATTAGTTCATTGTCAAAATGGAAACCTGTATTACCTGATTTTCTTAAAGGTCTCCTCCAAGTCTCCTACTGTTCAAAATGTGCATTAATGATGTGGCTGACAAGCCAAAAGACATATTGCCAAAATGCCAATGTGGGTATTAAGGCACTTTGGAGAACAAGACGAGAATTCAAAATGATCTCACTAAACTGAAGAACAGGGTGTGGGTAGGGTGTAGAATATTGTTCCCTGAAGGTTTCTACACACAAATGACACCAACCTATCACAAATAGCTTAGGTATGGTTGAGCATGCTTTCATGAAGATGAAACAGAATAGAGAGGGTGTTGTCTTGCAGATTCTTTAGCACAGATCATATCCTTCCCTGAGTTGATGTCTATAAGAACCAAAATTGTCTCTTGAAAAATATATAGATTATATATATGAACTTGTTTTACATATCACGCGGAGGGCTCAGTTCTCTCTATTAATACCAGCTTAGGTTTGCAGATTCAACTTCTAAAGAGAAATTTTGTCCTAGCATGTAATCCATTTTGAATATTCCTCATGTAAGGGAAACTACCTTTTTTTTTTTTTTAGGTCATTCACTTTGTTGGTTATAGATAGCTAAAAATTCTTTTTTCGCTGTCAAGCCCTCAGTAGGCTGGAGATGTGAAAGGGTTAAGCCTGGTTAGCTTATAAAGAATGCCAGGGATATCTTCTGGTATTTGGAGAAAGTCGTTATGACTTCTGCTAGCCATATTATCTTCTAAAAATATCAATAATGCAAGTTTTAATAATAATACTGTGCAGTTTAGTTCTTTTCACTGAAGGATCTTGTTTATCAAAGTCTTCTTTTCCATAAAACCAGAGAAATTTCGTTGTTGTTTCTCAAAGAAGTAAACTGAAGCCAGAAACACGATGTGATTCCTTCACACATGAAGGAATCATGTGGCCACAGAATTCCAGTGATCTCAGAAATCAAAATCTTATTGGGTTTCTATGTTTTTAAATAACTTGAGACAAATGTTTAATAGAAAAAGCTGTGCAAGTATGATATATAAATCCTCTTTTATTTCTCTCTTCTAGTATGTTCTCATGCAAATCCTTTCTACATCCTTTTTTTTTTCTTTATTGTATGCCTGTACCTAAAATTGAGTATGCTTATCTTACCACTTTAGTGCTGTAATTGCAGAGAAGCAAGCTGTTCTCTTTTGATAAGCTGATCTTCAGATTTGTCTTGCTTGCTATATTCTCATTGTTAGTGAGGCTTTGGTCTTGAGTTTGAAAAACCAGATGAATGTAGCAAGGAGATGTTAATTTAAAACAAAAACAAATAACATTTTTGCCTCACCTTGAAAAATATGAAGCTGGCTTTGGACTACAATTTCATAGGTTTTGTGACAAATGAGGCATGAAACAAATTGGCAAACCTGCAATGTCCGAAGTACAGTGGTACAGTGTGCTCTCTAATTCCCAGCCCTAAAGATCTCAGCAAAGGTCGCAAATTAAACAAAGTCAAAATTAATCAAGTCTACAATCAAAATATGATCATTAAGGCTTTCGTTTACTACAAAGAGGCATTTGTGAAAGAGGCACTGGACCAAGTTCTTTTGTGCAATAAGGGAAAATCAACGGCAAGGTGTCAAACAGAAAAATGAAACCCTGCAGGTGAAGCTGTCTTTGGAGCCAAAAGAAACCAGCACGCAGAAATGCAAGTAAACTGTTGAAGAATGGAAAGGGTGTTTGGTGCTGAGCTGCAGAGTGTGTCAGCATTGCATTTGGCCCAAACAGAAGGAGCCTGTGGGCTAGAGTCAATGTTAATCAAACAGCTATGGAGCCACGCAAAATCACTTCAGGCAACCTCTTACCAAGGCTTCACTCCAGTGGTCTTAACTGCTGGACCTTTTGCCTCCTTTACAATATGGAGTACTGGAGTATCACTTCCTCGGTGCGGGAAGCTGAAAAGTACAAAAGATGCCTAGAGAAACCCTAGTGGACAACACATTTCTTTATACTCTTTTTGCCCAAATTTGGGGAAAACTGTGCTCCAGATGGCTTTGTGATGTGTATGTTTATATCTCCATTACCTCAAGTGTATTATTTATACAAATGCTACATTTCTTATTCCATTTTATGGGCAAATATGCTCTCAGTGTAACTTAAATATAACAAAGTGTAAGAAATTCTTATTTTGTTACCTATTTCTGAACCAGAACTTGCAGACCTTTATTAAAGGTACAGTTTTAGGGGGACAGAAATTACTCTGGGCAATGATCTGGTTTTTGTCTCAGTGATATGAGTAACAAAAAGCTTTATTCCCATACATGGGAGGTGCATTATCTTTTAATAGATCTCCATTCTGATTTCTTTTTTTTTTTGTTTGTTTTACTGTCTAATAAAAAATAGCAATAGGGAATGAATATGTAAAAAGTAGAGCAAGTTATGCTTTATTCATACCAATGGGTCCTAATAATGAAATGCATTTTCATTAGAGTGCACAGAGCTTAGCCTGATTGCTGTTGTACTTTTTCTTTGTGCAGAAACTCAAGCATGTGTCACGCATAGCTTGTGTTCTGTTTGACCTGTGTAGAGTATGTCATTTTTATTTTAGAAATGAGTACAGTTAATTTGCTGAGATTCTGATAATTTTGCTAGAATGCTTTAATGATTATTTAACATGTTTGCAGCATAGAAATACCCATTTAATTACTGTCAGATTATAGAATGAGGCATGGAATAAAACCCTGTACTGTTCTTTCAGAGTTACTTTACTCCTTGTTCCCACTGTCAAGTCATCCATATTTTGAAGCCTTTGTACCTTAATAAGCAGAACTTTTGCCTCATAAGTTTGTCAGGAGATGCCTGCTTGGAAAAGATGGAGAATTTGGCTTCTCATGACCAACTGCTACAGATTTTTGGTTAAAATTTGATCTCCATTATATATACTGATATATCTGGAACATGTATTGTGAAGGACAAAATCTAACTTTTTTTGTTGCTCTTTTCCCAAGGAAATCCTACAAGTGTTAGAAAAATTCTTTTAAAATATTAACTGAAGGAACAACAACAACCAAAAAATCACATTCTTCTTACAATTCATGCACTGCATTGACACATTTCTCTAGTTTATGTCTTAACTGTATGTTTTGCTTTGAGGTATGAGTTAGGATAGTCTAGTGCAAGTATTTCATTACCTAACTTCTCAGTTCTTCCAGTTGATCTTGGTGGCAGCCGCATGGGACTTGGAAATACACACCTAAACTTTTAATGAACAAGAATTTGGTGATCAAAAGAGAATAGTAAATCTTCTCTCCTTGTGACCTTAAAATACCTCTAGGAATTGATTTCTTTATATATATATATATATATATATATATATATGCAACCTTCTATAATTTTAATTTATGCTATGGCATTCAGTTCTTAACCATGCTACTTTACATTACAGAGCAATTTCCATCTGAAAATCTTAAAAGTGCCATGTTAATTCTCAAAATGCTCCTCTGCAAAAAAGTCAGTATTGTTTATCTTCTTTATGGATAAGGAAAACTCAGCATGGAAAAATTAAATGGCATGAAAAACCGTTTGGGTTGCTTTAGCAGAGTGACCTCCAGACCACACTGAAGACATTTTACTATGTTCCAAAAGGCAATTTGCACTCCAATATAAAATTTTATTTACTAGGAAGTGAGGGTTTTCTGCCATAAATATGGTTTATATTCCATTGCAGGTGAATAAAGTAAAGTTATTAAAGTGTGTAGAAAGGGTAATATTAATGATAAAAGGTTTTTTGATTAGGACAGACACCAAAAGATGCACACCTGTGCTGTTTGTTCCCTGTGGTCTTCTGCCTACCAGTGACTGTCCTAAGTGTGCCTGCTCTCGAAGAATTAATTTTTCAAGACTTCCACCACTGTACATACAAGATAGAAATGAGCTCTTTTCTCACCCAATTTATATCTCTGGGATACCTATTGATAACTTGATTACTGGTTTTAAGGAGAACAGTACTGCAGATCCATTGTCTGAACCTTGGTGTCTGTTGCCATTTCAGGTGTACTAGAATATCCCACTGGACCTCTAAGTGCCACTTCAGAATGGCATAGATCTTCCAGATATTGTGTGTCACACTATCAGCCTCTTGTGAATGTCTCACATATCCTGGGACAGCTAACATGGCATTAGATACCATTATTTGGGTAACTGAATCCCAAAGCACACACCAGGAATGACTGAATTATCACCCTCCCTATTGACATCAGCTAAGGGACGAGAGTACAGTCTGGTCAGACAACTTCTCAGCACCAAAAGAGGTCATCTTGGAGTGATAACCAATTGTCTCCAAACTTGACATCTTTTTCTGTAGTTACTATACTTTGTAGTTTTCCTAAAGGTAGTCTGGGATTGTGTTCTAATTTAATTGTCCAGTTGCTGAAAACAGCCTTTCTCCTGCTCACACAAAGCTGACTGTTTGATTTTTCCAGAAGAACCTTCTAATCCTGGAACTCTGAGTGAGCATTATTGAAGGCTTTTAAAGGCAGGGAGCAAAATTACAAATTTTATCAAATGATGCATAGAAAGCCACTATCGGAATGAAATTTTGCACTCAACACATTGTGTTAGTGAATAAATGGACTGTTGTGATTTACATTCCCCATTTGACAACTTTTAATGTTGTGATTATATAAATAAATTTCAAACCTTATGGTAATGTAGCCTAGAATTTGTAAGTGCATGACTTATAATTGAAAATTCAAAATTGTAAGAGAAGGGACACAATTTTCTTATCAAAGATATAGGGGTAGGATGGTCTTTATACTCTTTAATCAATAATATTTCTAGAAATAATGATGGTACCCAACACTCACAAAATTCCACTGTGTAATTCAGCATACTAACTTGGCAAAAAATGTTCCAATTTTTGTGAAGTTGTTTTTCTTCTGGCTTAGTGCATTGAAATGGCAATCCGTGTTCAGAAAAGTCTGAGATGACACAAGTCAAGGTAGTTCTTGTGTCTTGTGTACTGGGGAAAGACTGACAGCAAGCTGTTAAGTTGCTAGAAGTGCAACTTGTTACAAAATAAGAAATGGCCCTTGCATTGAGTGAATGTTTCCTGGTCTTCATTCATTCATGATTTCTTGTGATGAGATCTTAATGTTTAATAATCTTTTCATTTTTCACAATCCCGTCCTTTCTGGTTTCCTCTCTTCTCTAGAAGGTCTATCCTACTCTTGACCCAGTTGGACTGGTGCCTTTCTCCAGCTTCCTCTTGTATCAGTAGTGCATTGGAGATAGAGTAGTGCTTTCTGTGCTGGAGCTGAGCTGCAGCAAGTTGATCCCTCCATCATTGTGCATCTGCCAGTCAATCTTTGTTCTGAGTTGAGCAGGTTGATTAGACTGATTAAAGTAGGTGTCTGGATTGAGAGGGGTTAAAGAGCATCCATCTGTTCTGGATTTACTACTGCTTCAGTGGAGGCAGGAAGGCCAGGAATTAGTGAGTGGCTTAGTCTTTTCTCACTGTTGGCAGCTGACAGGAACACTGATGAGGTGATAATGAACTAAAAAGTCTGCCCTGTTGGCTGGGTGGGAAAGGGACCCAGACAGTGGGCAAGTCTCACTCCAGTTCTTGCCAAGATTTTCACGTTTTAATAGAATCCATCTAAAGTAAAATTAACAGGTATACTTTCCTGGACGAATTTCAGTAATGTAACTTATCACCAGCGGATACTAAAGAAATATATATCGTGTTATGTGCAGCATGGCAGCTCTGTAGGGTTCAGGCACTAGACAGCCCAATCAAATGGAAGCAATGGTGGAAACAGGGCTGGAATGTTTATCAAATGCAAAATAAAATGTAGCTTCCTTTAAAATACTGTATGAAGTTCTTCAGGAGATAATTCTTCCAGTTTAGTTTGGACTTCTTGTGGTGCTTTATTAGAAATTTCTTGACCTTAATTTTTAATCCTTAAAATATTCAGATCAGGATTTGCAGATGCATTCCTAAGGCACTGTTTTGCATTTCCACTCACTGTTTTATGTGCTAAAACGTGTTACTTCTCTGACTTATTCTTTAAACTTCTGTCTTCCATCAGATCATATTCCAATTTAAGCTGTAACCTCACAATATTTCAATTTTGATACAAGTCCAGCTGATGGCAAGCATGAGCATTCATTATAAGTATACATTAATAAATGTGGATATATTAGCATATCAAGTTGTAAGAAGCAGTTTCAGATAACTGAGGAATACAGCATACGCACTCAGTGGACTTTGTAACATACAGTGTTCTCAACTTGTTGCTGGCAGACTTAATAAAGGTTCGAGATTGTACAGACCTTTAATTTGTAGAGTCCACAGTCAGTGAATATGAAATCTCTTAGTATGGGGTTTGCATTTTTCTTAGAAAACAATGCTAAGAGTTTCGCAATCAGAGTTAGAAACTGTTTATTCCATAGTCAAAGTGTTTGGAAGGCAAATTCATGCTTAGAGGGTAAACCTCTCTGACCTTTATGCAGAACACTGAGGGGGTTGCATACAGGGAAGATCATGACCCCAGGGTCTCCAGTGGCTGTTGATTGAAACCTTGTGTTTCAAGAAATAAATGTTTAAGAACATTTCCTTATAAGACCTGGGCTGCATACACAGACTTTTTTATAGCATTTTAACTCTTTTGGTAAAAGGTGGTGTTTTGTTTTTTTTCCCTACTCCCCTTCTGGCCCTAACAAAACAGGCTAACTCAGCACAATCATTTGTACAATCCTTAGACTGAATTCAATTTTGTTATTATAAATATGACTTGTATTAGTATATATATATAGCTGCTTTTCCTAATTCCATAGACCCAAATTGTCTCTGTATGTCTATATGACTATGACAATATTTACACTTATCAGACTGTATGTCAGTTACTTTGTTATGTTTTGTAGGTACCCAAATTCCAACATTGAGAAAAGTTAACTCTAGTGGATGGGATTGGAGTGTGAGGCATGTTGGGAGTTGAGGGAAATGTGTAAAGACCTTATAAGAAACTTGCTTGCTTTATTGTTAGCAATTAAATTGAGGACTATTTTCATACAATTTATTTGGTTCCTGTATATGCCCCTCCACAGGAAGAAATTCAGGAATTTCAGAAATTCTTACTTTATCAGCCTTGTTCACATAGACATTTACCAATTTTAGCAAAAATGGGGAAGCAAATAGCCCTGCTTATGCCATCTAAGCAGCAAATCACTTTCAGATTAGATTTGTCCTTTCTTAAATGGTGAAGTATATAGCTTTGTTACCTATACCACTGCATCTCATATGGCGTACAGTCAGTGTTCTAACAACTCATCAGTACTGAAGGAATAACTCTATTCATGATGCCTCCTTTGTAACATGAATGTTGTGATTCAGAAGAGGAAGGAATTATTTTTAACCCAAGAAATTTGGAAGAAGTAGCAGGGTTAGCATTTACAAACAAATTAATATACAAGTGAGTATATCTGTTTTCTCATTCTTTTGATTTTTAGGGAATTTATTTGTTCAATAGCTACCCTATTTAGCTTTTAAATGGCCACTGATGAATCCCTAAAATTAGTCTGACCTCTTGCAACTATTTCTCAAGAGCCTCGCTCAAATAGAGCCAGCAGTTGTATTGGGTAGAGTTGCTAATAAACTCTGGCCATGTTATTTCTTTAAATCTTTTTTTTTTTTTTCTTCTAACAGAATGAAGGGCTGTCAAACGGCATTCTTGAATCTGTCACAGAAAAGAGGTTTTTTTTTTTTTTTTTTTTTGGTTTTGGTTTTGATCAGGTCAGTATTGTGAAAATTTCCCCCAAAATAAGTTGGAGTAGTGGCTTCGAATATTCTTGTCTGAACAGAATTAAAATTTTCTCATTCATTCTGGAATTACATAGCATGGAGACAAAATACAAAACAGAAATGTTTGCCATGGAAGACCAGCCATTTGTGCACACTTCAGAATGACTCTGATGTCCTGTTGGTCTATTTATCTGTGTGAGTCTTAACTTCTTCACCTTCCTCTATGCAAGGTCTGGGGCAGGGGAGGAAACACACTCTGGAAACTGGAGACATTGCATAAAAAGTAAAAATTCATCTCCAGGTTTCTTCTAGGCAGTATTCAGGCATAAGGGAGATCAGCTTTGTCTCCTATCTAATCTCCCTTTCAGTTTTCACTGTATTGTGGGGTTTTAGCCTACAGGTAATGTCTTCTAACTCTCAGGAGAATTAGGATAACAGTATATTTTAACAAAAAATTAAGTAGAAAAGCAGACATGCCTTGATTAAAAGCACTTCTTAGTGCTTTAGGAAGGAGCTTATATTGATGAATATCGCCAAACTTTCACAGTCCATTCATATTTAGCTTTCTATATTTTTTCTCTCAAGGAAACCAGAGTACACTGTTTTTAAACTTGATTATGGGTTAGAAAATACCAAGTAATTATCTGCCCAGAAATCATTTTTCATTCACTCCCCCCCCTTTTTTTTTCTTCTTTTTCTTTCTCATTTTCTGTTAAGCGTACTCAGGAGTAAGGGTGTGTCAGAGTTGCTGGTCCTGCCCAGTAACCATCCTCTTCTGCTATAGTTTCTCACTGTTTAGTGAATGCCTCTTTCCTTCTGGAAGATTGTCCTCAGAAAACAAGGTGGTTGCTCATCCACAGAAAGCATCTGGATAGCATGAGGTTATGTTTCATGAAACTGTGTACAGCTACAGAGAAGCAATTTAGTCTAGGGAACGTTTCCTTTTGAGTAAGTTTGTACAGAAACTTCTTTGGCTTCTTCCAGGACTTTATTGACATTGCTGTCATCGTGATTAAGTTTCTTGGTATCACTGATTATATTAATGACATAGAGCCAAAATCACTGTTACTTTTGGCTGACTAAAAAAAATGTATTTGGGGGAAAAAAAGAAAAAAAGAGTACTGCTGAGACTGGAAAGTTGATTGTTGTATCTTTGGTGTCATATTAGAAATGAAGCTTTTTTGTGTTTTTTTTTTTTTTTTTTTTACACTACAATTCTTAGTATATTTCATGGCAGAGCTGAAAATAGGAAAAATAGGATGAGAAAGCTCATGGGTTGAGATGAAGATGGAGATTGTTTAACAATTACTGTCAAGGGCAAAACAGTCTTGACTTGGTTTGACTCTCACTCCAGACTCCTCTACCCACCTCTCTGAGTAGTGCAGGGAGGGACGTGATGGGCATCCTCAGCAGAGCTGCTCTCTGCCCTTTCATCCCTCTCACTCTTTTACCACCCTGCTCCAGCATGAATTCTCCTCAAGGGGCAGCATTTCTTCTTGAAAAAAAAATATCTGCTCCAGCATGGGTTCTCCACAGGCTGCAGTAGGTATCTGTTTTTGCAACTGGAGCACCTCTTCCTCCTTTTTCTCTGACCTTGGTGTTCACACTGCTGTTTCTCACTCTTTCTGGTATATATCTTTCTGCCTTTCCTCTGCCTGTCTGGCATTCCTTGCCCTTTTATAGAGATGCCATCAACTTGTGTGATGGGCTTAGCTGTGTCCTGTGGTGGATCCATTGCAGAGCAGGCAGGAGCTGGCAGTGTCTGGCATAGAGGCAACCCGTGGCCTCTTCTCACAGAGGTTCCCCCTGCAGCCCCCCCACTGCCAACACCTTTCCATGGACACCCAATAGAGCAAGAAACTATTTTTTGAGTTTGTATTTATAGGGGAAGTTAGGGCAGTATAACAATGCTTAACTAATGTAGTACTGTGCCGCTTTCTGAGTGAAGAAGGATGTGCTTTTAACAGGAAGAGCGTATTCGTCACCTTGGACTCTGATTCTTCTTGCACAGATGTTGACAAGAGGACACAGATGTTTTATAGGAGGACAGGGCTACTTGTGTGGAGGCTGCACTTCTCTGATAAGTGGAGGACTGAGATGAAGATGAGCATTTTCTATTTTCAGCTCAGATGATCTTTCCTGTGGGCTGACCCTGCATTTCATGCTGTATTTTGCATTGTTAAGTTGCATGACGTGGCTAAAAAGGATCAGACTCCACATTAAGAGTTTAGTAGAACGTTGTCAGTAGAAAGAGCTACTTTGTCTTCACATTTTCCTATGGTGTTTTAAACATCAGATTCTACAGCTGATGGTTTCGTTTGGTCAAGCATATAGCTGTTAAAAATAATAGGAACTGTGTGTGTGTCTCTTCTCAGGCACTTCAGCCATTTCTATGCTGTGTATTTGCAATGATAATTTTAATCCTAATTGTTAAGATTCCTTCTTTTTTTGGGAGGATTATCTTATGTGTCCTTTATGAATGAGTGATGACTGTAATGTTTGTTGTGTTGTATTTATGTAATAGATACATTTTGCATAGATGTATAGCCAAGGTTGCATAGATCTCACAGTGATATTACAGGGTAAATGATGTAATTTCCTTCAGGAGATTAGCAGTAAGAAGAAAGGGCTTTTTTCCAGTTATTTCTCTTTCCAGAAGCTACAGAAATCTGTTCTCTTAGTGGGAATTGAGATATGGCATTGCTTTCTTTCAGCAAAGCAATTAAAATTGCCTGAAGTATTTTCCAAATATTAATCAAGTTACTGCAGTTAGGAAGGTATGTATTATCCCTATATTGTTTGTAGGCAAATCGAGGATAAACAAAATTAATTTCAATGATTTGACCAGTGTGTCACAGGTGTATAGCTGATCTGCAAGCTGAATATCAACGACCTGCTCTGAAAAGAAGAATATAGCTTCCATACTGTGAGACAGAGTTATCAAGAACAAGACAATGATATCATTTTGCTGCTTCGTTTTCAGTGACTTCATTTTCAGTATTGTGACACTGCTGGTTTTCACATCTAGGTGAGGATGCAATGCATTAGAGAAGGTACAGAGAGGGCAGATAAAATAATGAAGGGAATGGAGAAGTTGCATTAAGAGGAGAGACTAAAAAGGCTGTTTTTTCAATTTTGAGACAAAGTAAGTTTTGAGTAAGATCATGGAGATGCCACCAACTTGCCTGATGGGCGTAGCTGTGTCCTGTGGTGGATCCATTGCAGAGCAGGCAGGAGCTCATGAAAGCTTACCTGCAGATAAGCTTAGTGCAAGACTGTTATAAACCAAAATTTGCAATAGAATTGGGCTTTACTCAGTGAAACTAAAGTTTGGTTTAAAACCCATCAAGGCACCTCTTTATGCAGCAGATAGTGCAGTTTTGTGTTACAGAACACTGTAGAGGAAGTGTCAGCGGATTCAAACATGGTTTAGACAGCTTCATGGACAATAGGTCCGTAAGTGGATACTAGAATGAGATTAGACAGGGATGTCCCCTATAATATCCTTAATACTATAATCCTCAATGTTGACAGAATATGAGGTGAATAGACCACAGAAAATGATTAGTGCTCTCCCTAAACGGCATCTCAGTTGCTGCTTTCAAATACAAAATACTGTAGTAGATGGATCATTCATCTGCCCCATTATGGCATTTCTCATGTTCGTACATTCTCATAAGCAGTAACATTTTATTAACTTGTACCACTAGAATCCAGACTTACATCACTGAATATATTAGGAATAAAAATGTAATTCAAATGCCAGAAATTCAAAATGAGATCTTTCAATTGCTAGTAACAGCAATACTAATGGCAAATGTCTGTTACTGTGCTAATGAAGATGAAAGCTGAGATAAAGCTTTGGAACGAAGTTGCACAAGTAGATGTATGTATACATGCTATGCTACATTATAGATTGCTTGAGAATGGAAAAAATAATACAACCAAGAAAAAAAAGCACAATGGTGATTGTCACCATAATCTGAGAGGTGGCAATTATAAAAATATTAGAGAACATTGAGGAATTTTAAAGATCGTATAAAAAAATAATTGTAAAACATTGTGTTTCCCTTTTTGGCACCTAGATTGGCTAATGTCAATATAAAGAATGCCAAAAAGATTTAAAGAGGAATATAACAAATGGAAAGAGAAATGAAGATACAGGCAATAAGGGAAGATTAGTCTGTTTAAGAAGCAGGAACTGAATACTAGTCAGAGATATAGTATTACACATTGAAAGAAAAGTTCTTGCTAGATAATATGAAATAGAGAACTAGAAAAAGATCAAAATCATAGGAAAGCTGGAATAGATCTGGGGAAGTATTGAAATTAAGGAAAAAGCTTTGAGCCAAGTGGACTTGGAATCAGTGGCATAATTCAAGGAAGATGCTAAGGAAATCATATTTTTCTACATGAAAAGACAAGCAGCAGAATTCTATTTCTTCTGTAGGTAGGTATGGGATAACATTAAAAATCTGCAGATCTTTTTTGTCACATGGCTTTAATCCAGCTTCTCTTAAGAATGCCTCATTATTCTATACAGTGCTTCTGTATATTATCAAGTGTCAAAGTGGATCAGATCTAAGTTTTTAGTTGGATTTGAGATTGCTTCAATTACCCTGTCAATTAATTTAAAAAAAAAAAAAAAAGGAAGAAATTAAAAAAAAAAAAAAGGCAAGAATTGATTGGAGGAAGCAGATTTGGTGCTTCTTCAGAAGTGCCTCCAAATAGTTTTCAAGCAACTTGATCACACAGTGGTTCTTTTCATACGAAAAGTGATACTTGCTTTAGGTTTCCCTACAGTGGAAATATCTGATTCCCTTTTGCTACGACTGCAATCACTGATTGCATTCCTCCTTATTGTAACTTTATCTTACTTTACCTCAGATTTTTCCATTAATTTCAGGAAATAAGAGCCTGACATGGTAATGCTTGTGAGTGAAGTCTGGTCCTTGGCATCCTGGTGTTTGAACTTTATGGATTAAAATTGTTGACTCCCAGCAATCAAGTGCACTCTTGTTGTGTCTGACAGGGAATAAGAGGGGACTAAGCCAAAACCAGAGCCCCCAGAGTAAGCGCATTAGTCCTGTCTTTTCCAAACTGAATGGTTTCCCTTCTAAACAGACTCTGGAAAAAAGCTTAGTAATTCCTTAGGGAGGCAAGTTATAAAACTTGAGATGCAGATATTTAAATCCTATGAGCAAGCCAGCAGTAGTGGAATTGGCCGTCAGAACTTGTAAAAATCTCAACCAATCTCTTTTATTGTCCTGTGGCTGAAGCAATGAGACATCTCAGTTTTTGCAGGGTGAACTTTCCCCACTGTATCCTGTTTGCTACTGTTTATATGTATGCAAAAAGCAATGTGAGTTATATTTTTGTAAAGTCTCTTTAGAGTGGAAAAGGTTATCGCAGAGGTCATTTCATCTGCTGAAGTGTAAGAACATGAGAATTT